>NW_024429223.1:3570094-3662594 GCF_017639785.1 Mesocricetus auratus
CCAGAGGGGCGGAGACAGACCAGAGGGGCGGAGACAGACCAGAGGGGCGGAGACAGACCAGAGGGGCGGAGACAGACCAGAGGGGCGGAGACAGACCAGAGGGGCGGAGACAGACCAGAGGGGCGGAGACAGACAGACCAGAGGGGCGGAGACAGACCAGAGGGGCGGAGACAGACCAGAGGGGCGGAGACAGACCAGAGGGGCGGAGACAGACCAGAGGGGCGGAGACAGACCAGAGGGGCGGAGACAGACCAGAGGGGCGGAGACAGACCAGAGGGCGGAGACAGACCAGAGGGGCGGAGACAGACCAGAGGGGCGGAGACAGACCAGAGGGGCGGAGACAGACCAGAGGGGCGGAGACAGACCAGAGGGGCGGAGACAGACCAGAGGGGCGGAGACAGACCAGAGGGGCGGAGACCAGAGGGGCGGAGACCAGAGGGGCGGAGACCAGAGGGGCGGAGACCAGAGGGGCGGAGACGACCAGAGGGGCGGAGACCAGAGGGGCGGAGACCAGAGGGGCGGAGACCAGAGGGGCGGAGACCAGAGGGGCGGAGACCAGAGGGGCGGAGACCAGAGGGGCGGAGACCAGAGGGGCGGAGACCAGAGGGGCGGAGACCAGAGGGGCGGAGACCAGAGGGGCGGAGACCAGAGGGGCGGAGACCAGAGGGGCGGAGACCAGAGGGGCGGGCTAACTCCTTCTATGCCCCAGACTGGCCCCTCCATCCACCTCCACATGGTCCCCCACTCTGCGCCACCTGGGCACACCACAGACAGCCCCCAGGCGCTTCCTTCGTCAAACGGGATCCGGGGGAGCCTCTAACTCCTCTTAATTACACGGCTGCGGTGTTTGCACGAGGTAGCTGTCACCCTGTAATTTACTCATACGCGGGTTTTAATTGTACATTAATCTCTCTTACACGCCACTCCCAAGCTGGAGTCTTTACTAGCAGCAGTCCGGGGTCACTTTGTTTATTCCTCAACCGAAAAATAGCTGATGAGCTTAATCGAACGATGCCCCTCCCCCTGGCACCTTTCTCTCCCAGGGTTACCTGCTGGTTGCTGGCTGGGCCTGGGAGAGAGATTCCTGTCACCTGCAAGCCACCTTTCAAGCACCGGGAGTGTTTGACTGTTTCACAGCTGACATCAATTTTAGCGGAAAGGTCAGCAGCAACAAACAATCTTCCCATCACCAGCCACGTGCTTTTTGGGGGGGGAAGGGGGTTATATTGTCATCCTTTCTCTAGGCTCCCCCAGGATGGGTGACCCTGGGAGGGCTGGCTTGGGGGGGATGAGGAGCGCACCGTGTGAACCTAAGAACCTAAGAAACCTTGCAGTGCAGAGGTTCCAAGGTCACTTGGAGAGCCAGGAAGGAGAAGTATAAATTACAAAGCCCTGGACGGCTGCCAGGGCCCCAGGAAGCTACATTTAGCGTGTCATTCTCCCAGCAGCAGGATGAAGCCTTAACTCTCTTCCCCGGGAATTTGAATGGAATTTGTTACAGGGACGTTGTGATTGAAATATCACCAATTGACTTTTCATGACAACTTGGCAATAGATTGCGACGGTGATGGGTCTCTCTCTCTCTCTCTCTCTCTCTCTCTCTCTCTCTCTCTCTCTCTCTCTCTCGCTCTCTTTCTCTGTCTGTGTGTGTGTGTGTGTGTGTGTGCGCGTGCGCGTAGAAAGGGGGGTTGCTGTTGTGTTCTCAGGCTGACCAAGGTGGCAATAAGGAAGTCCCATACAATATTTATGAACCCAGATGAAGCCCTATGCCCACAATGAGCTCATACCGTCACACAGATTTCAAAAAGACACCTTGACATTTGCCCAAGATCAGATTTCCCCTGCCAGAGGCCCAGGAGGCTTTGGGCTTATGGAAGTCTATATGCTCCCTGTCCTTGGCCTGCAATCATCTTCATTTAAGCTAAGGGCAAATTAGCACTGGGGCGGGGCAGGCACTCCAGAAAGGGGGGCGGGGAGGAGTAAAGTGTGTTTAGCCACATCTTAGTGTGCAATCGTAGCAATGGTTTTCAACAGTAAAATACAGGTCTGGTCTGTTCTGGTTTTGGTTTTTTGTTGATTGGTTGAGCTTTCTGGTCTCTCAACATGTCTCTGACCGGCCTGGAACTTGCTGTGTAGACCAGGCTGGCCAAAAAACTCACAGAGATCCACCTGCCTGTCTCTGGAGTCTGAGATTTAAAAAGGGGCAGTTTTGATTATTTTTGTTGTTACAACACTCTCTGGTGTGCTGGACAAACAAAGCTTTGGAGAGATGCCGTGGTGAGTCTCTAACAGTTGTACTTAGGCAAAGAGAAACCTGCGCCCATGATCCATCATGGGGACACCCAGGAAATAAAAACGAAAGAAAAGAAGCTGGCGTCCCTGGGACCAAAGGTTTATTTCAGGCACGCCCCCCCCCTTGACAAACAGTGTCTCACAAGGTAGCCCAGGCTGCATCGGGCTAGCAATCCTCCTGCCTCAGCATCTAGGCTTGTGTCACCATACCTGGTAACCTTTGGCCTCCTCTCCCTGGAGACACAGCTTTTGGAGATTGGGAACTGTTTGGGGGGTGGCATGTCAGCCCTCCCCGAGGCCTGCCTTGAGGGCCACGAGCATTCTAGAGGCCACGGGTGTTACTTCCACAGTCAGCCATGCCCCGGAGTTCGTCACGTGTCTGGAGGTGGCTTTCGGAGACAAAGGCTCCTGGCATGCAAGCACCAGGATCTGTAGTGAGTGGTGAGACTTGAAATACTGAATGAAGTGTGAGGCTGAAGCCCCCAGGTTGTTTACGAGTCCGGAGCAGGGTCGATTTAGGTGGCTTTTGATAAACACTTCATACTCTACATCCTCAGAGAGGCAGAATACTTGTCAAGCACACATCTTTATGAGCTGTCCGCCTATAAAACTCAGCACGGGAGGTCCATCCTTAATGCTGGCCTGGCAGTAAATTGGCGTGTCGCGCAGGTCGGCAGAATCAAATTAGCATCGACCCGTAAAAATGTTACTGAACGATTCCTCAAATCTGCCAAGTCTTCAAATCAATTTTGCAAAAAACGTCAGGCTTTTTTTTTATGTTGATAAACCTTTCATATTAGTTATGACAGAAGACCGCAGACCTCCCTAATCTGCCTTCCTACCAAAAAAAAAAAAGGTGTTGTTTTTCCCAAACCGCTTTTAGCTCTTCCGTCCCCACATACCCGCCTACACATAAACAATGTGTGTGTCACAGAGTCATTTGTTGTCCTATTTTAAAGTGACTTGCATTTTGGTTCACACAGACCATGTGCCCTGTGATCCCGAACCTTGGAGAGAATTCCTCCCAATACCGAGATAGAGAGAGCTCTCACTCTTTGCCTTGGAGACAAGCAGTCTCAAGTTGGCTTCTAGAATTGATCCTCCAATGAATCTACGTATTTTGTGTCTCTTGGGCACCCAGCGTCTCTCTTTGTCCTGTGGACTTCTCTCTGCTGATACTCAGGAGTGGGCTCACACTGATTCCTTGCCCAGCCTACCCCGGCTAGAATCAGCTAGAATCCCTTACCCACGCCATCAAACCTTAGACACCCGCATCACTCTGTGCTGTTCGCGCCGGAGTTGTACGTGGGCCCTACTCCCTTCCCCGAGGACAACAGGAACACAGAGAATAGCGCATTCGTTCCGAGGACTCCAAGCCGGGCTCTCCTAGCCCAAGCACATTGTTTTCCGGAGACTTCTGTCAAGCCGGAAGGAAGCGGGCCAGGTGCAGCCAAAGGCAGAAGGTATTGTTGCGGTCAAGCGGCGGCACGATCCGCTGAGTGGTTTATTACACACAAGCTTCTGCTCCTACTCGAATGGAAAGCGTGCCAGCTATGGAAAATTAGCGCTGAAGGCTGAGAAGTCCGTGACACGCAGAGGGGACACTGCTTTTGACAGGGGAGGGGGGCTCCCAGATACCTACTGGCAAAGAAACCCAATAGCGGGCACACCCATCAAGATGAAGACACCTAAGGGAACGGAACTCAGCACATGCTAGATAAATGCTCTACCAGTGAGTGTAGATTCTAGGCAAGGGAAGTTGCCTCCTACCTGTACCACTGGGCTATATTGTCAGACCTTTTCTTTTGAGACAGGATCTTCTTAGGAAGTTCACCAACCTGGCTTTGAACTCACTCTGTAGCCTAAGTAGGCAATGAACTTGTGATCCTCCTACCTCAGCTTTCTGGAATGACTGGGATTGCAGGACCATGCACCAGGCCCAGCTAATGGATGATGCTCTATAATGGTCAGTGTTTATAGTCTTGGGTAAGCATGCCTGCTGCTCTATCATAGCTGGCTTTGGACAGGCAAGGTCACTAGCGGGAACAGATTCCCAGCACAGGATGTCCTCTAGGGACGGAGAACCCAGTGGAGTCCTTACCAGGGCGGCTCAGTATACTAACACACCCCTGTTGAGTCAGGTAGGTAGGAGGGGCTAAGGGGACCAATGGGCAGCTTCATGACGTGGGCCTTTGTTCACTGGGCTTTCGTGGGGTCTTACTTTGTGCTCGGATGGTCTTGGACGCCGAGACACGGCAGCAAACATGAGTCCCACAGGGCGGGCTCAAAGTTCACGGCGTCTGTTGAGGTTCCCACTCCTCACAGAAATGCCAGACTACTCCATCTCCCACCTTCTAGACGAGCAGACTCAAGCTTCCCCCGGAAAGGCATCATACACACCTATAGACATTTAACAACCCTATCTTCTGGGGGTGGAAGTGAATTTTGAGATTTGTTGGAGAATATTTTCAGGTTCAAAATATCCTGGGCAAAGAAGAAACTCTATTAGTCATCTGAGAAATCAAATTAAAAACACAGTGTGATAGCTCTACATAGTCATGGGGATGGCTAAAAAACGATAAAAGCCAACCACACATTGTTAGAAAGGATGTGGAGTGACTGGAACCCTCACATAACTGTTGAGGAGACTTAAGGAGGTGCAGTCCCATCCCCTGCACGCCCTTGAACACACACACACACACACACACACACACACACACACACACACACGGTATCACTAGCAAGTTTGGTCTGGTCTTGAGTTCATGATCCTCTGGCCTTAACTCCCCACATACGGGGATTACATGTAGGTGAGCACCTCTATGCCTGGGTGGATGAACACTTCCTAAACCTGACTGCGGTTCCCATAAAAGATGTGCTCCCCCTAACCCAGAAAGTCTAAGTCCTTGCTTCTCAGACGCACCCAAGAAACACGTGCAAAAACAATAGTCAAAAACTCTGAACGACTTAAATGGCAGTCAACAGGAGGATGGGTAAATAAATTAGAGTATGCCCACACAATGGCGCGGTATCAGCCAGCTCCTTCTTGCCACAACAAAGTAGATGAGGCAGTTGCTTTGTGAGAAGAAAAAGGGGTTTTAAGCTCATGATCCTAGAGCTTCCAGTACATGATCAGGAGGCCCCCAAATGCTTTGGGATTCCGGTGAGGGTGCCGAATGACAACGAGGGCATGTCATGGAGCCAAGGAGCAAGAAAGATGACACAGTGTGGTTCCACAATCCCTTTTTGGGCGTGCCCTGAATGGTGACCTGAAGGTGTCCCAAAATATCCCACCTCGTAATGGTCTGCAATACTTCCCAATTAGTACCACCTTAGGAACAAGGCCTTCCAAGCGTGGGCCCCTGGTGGACACTCACACAAAGCGCAGTGGGAGCCCCCAAAATAATCAGAGCGGAAAAGCAGCAGCGGCGCACGATGCAGGGGAATCTCTCCCGCACGATGCTGACCCAGCCACGCATGTATGTAGGCTGCCGTTCCACAGCTATCGAGTTTAGGAGCAAGGGAAACAAACCCACACTGTTAGTTACCTATGTGGTGAGGGGGAGTGGCTGGAAGGGATCAAAGGGGACCTCTGAGGTGAGTGTTAGCCATATTCCGATTCCTGCTCTGGTGCTGGGAACACCGGCCTGGGAAGCTCTCAAGACAGTTGCTACATTGCTCACACACAAACCCGCTCCCTTTTGCGTATGATAGCAATCATACGTAAAAAGGGAATGAGCGGATAAAACACATTTGTGAAGGACATCACCATGTCCATTTGTAAGAGATTTGGGGATGGAGCAGTTAATGGGAGTGCTTGCTGCTCTCCCAGAGGACCCAGGTTGGGTTCCCAGTGCCTGTAACAGCGGCTCCAGGGAATCTGATCTGACGCTCTTTTGGCTTCCTTGGGCATCTGCACACACCGGTACACTTACACACATGCATACACACATGCACACACAGGTACACTTACACACATGCATACACACATGCACACACAGGTACACTTACACATATGCATACACACATGCACACACAGGTACACTTACACACATGCATACACACATGCACACACAGGTACACTCACACACATGCATACACACACATGCACACACCGGTACACTTACACACATGCATACACACATGCACACACAGGTACACTCACACATATGCATACACACACATGCACACACAGGTACACTTACACACATGCATACACACACATGCACACACAGGTACACTTACACATATGCATACACACACATGCACACACATGCATGCACACATGCACACACAGGTACACTCACACACATGCATACACACACATGCACACACCGGTACACTTACACACATGCATACACACATGCACACACAGGTACACTCACACATATGCATACACACACATGCACACACAGGTACACTTACACACATGCATACACACACATGCACACACAGGTACACTCACACATATGCATACACACACATGCACACACAGGTACACTTACACTCATGTACACACATGCACACATAGGTACACTTACACACATTTACACACAGGTACACTTACACACATGTACACACAGGTACACTTGCACACATGTACACACACAGGTACACTTACAGACATGCATACACACATGCACACACAGGTACACTTACACACATGCACACACAGGTACACTTACATGTACACACACAGGTACACTTACACTCATGCATACACACATGCACACACAGGTACTCTTACACACATGCATATATACATGCACACACAGGTACACTTACACACACAGGTACACTTACACTCATGCACACACAGGTACACTAGCACACAGGTACACTTACACACATGCACACACAGGTACACTTACACACACACACACACAATTCCTTTAAAATAAGGATTTGAGGAGACCCTGGCAGGGGAGCCACAAGCCCCGTCCCAAATCCTTTTCACATTATCAGTGTAGATCCCTGACTGACATGTTAGGCTAAGAGACCAAACACAAAGGACTATATAACGATAACAACAGCAGCTTTCGCCTTGCCGAGAGCCGCTAGACCTACCCTAGGAGGCGGGGCCTATCGCTATTCTCATTTTACAGGCGAAGAAACCAAGTCCCTAGTCTGCACAATGACCAAGGGGCGAAGCTAAGATTCTAACCAGACAGTTTGACTCTGTTTACCAGCTTCAGCCCCCTGGGATGGAGTGAGGGGTGTACGTGGTCGTCATGGTTGTCTGTTGACATTTTAATTCATGGAAAAGGAAATAGAGAGGAGTTAAATAACAGGCAGAGCGTGTGCTTTCCCGGGATGAACGGTCGTGAAATTAGATTTGCAGATGAACCCAAACCTCGTGAGACCCCCAACCCGAAGCGGAAAACAGCAAGAAGGACCCAAGCAGGAGAAAATCAATTTACTATGCACATCGGGGCAGTAATCCACGCTAAATGACTTTCCAGAGATGAAGGCACGAGAGTGGATGCCATGGAGGGTGGCGGAGATGGCACTGGTCACAGACAGCCGCTGCTGAAAGGGAAGGCCATGGGAACTGTCCCTGGTGAACGGGGTGCACATTGGACCCAGATGTTTGGGAGGTATCCTTGGACGGGAGAAAGCCACCCAGGATTGGCTAGAGGTTTCCAGAGAAATCCAGAACACTAGCCCCAGCAAGCCTGAGGCTGACCAACACCTCCACTGTCTCCAGCAGTGCGGTGGTCTGCCTGGATCACATAGTGGACTCAACCAGGGTAGCCAGTGCTGTGCTTTGAACACCGACTTAACAGCTTTGAACGACTCGAGTGATGTGCCCATTGACCAGTGGTATAGACAGGCTTCATAGTATCATCCACCGGGGAGCTCAACCAGTGTAGACAGGATTACCCACCAAGCATACTGGCTCAACCTGTGCAGAAAGACTACCTGCTTCACATGCTGGTTTCCAACAGTGTAGACGCACTGCATTGGGCTTAGCCACCAAGGCCCTGGAAGACAAGGCTGCTGACATGTCAGCCTGGATCTGAAAGGAAGTCCAGTCACCAAGAAAGCCGTTGAAGGTAGAGAGTTCGAGCAATCTGAGCCATGTTCAAAGGCCCGGAGAATGGAGCAGACGCAGACGAAACGGAAGATTCCATTGCTAACACCCAAGGCTCAACCAGGGTACACATACCACACGTACCACACACTGACTCCACAAGGTAGTCAGGCTGTCTGCATCAAACCCTAATTCAGCCAGTACAGACAGACCGCACACATTAGGTACCTGCCCAGCTAGTGGGACATACTGTGCCACATGACGCTCCACCATGACAGACAGACAGGATCTCCAGGCCTGCCAGTCAGCCATGCGCACCCCCTCCAGACCAAGCTCTTCATGGCTAACACAGCAGGAAAGAGAGACTTTTTTTTTTTGGTTTTTCGAGACAGGGTTTCTCTGTATTGTTTTGGAGGCTGTGGGTCCAGCCTGGCCTCAAACTCACAGAGATCCGCCTGCCTCTGCCTCCCGAGTGCTGGGATTAAAGGCGTGCGCCACCACCGCCTGGCAAGAGAAACATTCTTACAAGCTCTATGGCCCTGTGGCCTGAGTACATTGTCCCAGCTTCCCCAAGACTAGGTATGAGGCCCTACACATGGACGAACCTTGGGCAGTATTTGCCGAATGCTGAGATTCTCCCTGTAGGCACTGCCTCCTTCCCTTACCCCACCAGTAATACAGGAAGCACACCCTGCCCCCCCCCCAACAAGGCTGGAGGAAGGTCTCAGTGCTCACAAGACTGGGCAGATGAATCTTGTCCAGACAGATGAGTCAGCCCCCCCCCCCCCAAAAAGAGATGGCTTCGAAGATGGGTATGACTTGTCTGTTAAGCATGAGTCAACCTGAGCCCAGGGTATAGAATGTTGGCAGAGGAGCTCTGTTGTGTCACCTCCCCGCGGATGGTTATCTGGGCATGCCCGGTGGTCCACGGACAGCTAGCGATGACGGCAGTAGAGGGACAGGCCACCCTGGACAGGAAGCCTTGAGCTAAGCTGCAGACAGTCACAGGGGATTCACTAGCAGACAGAGTCGGGGAGAACAGCCCACCCTTAGGCGAAGAGCCTCAGACAGGCCAGGGGTTACAAAGCATGAAACGGTACGGCCTAGCCCTTCTCCTTGCCTGTCACCGCTGTCGCCGCTCTCATCCCCAAGGCTGGCCCAGCTTGGTAGCAGCTGGCTCCGGCCCAGACGGAGTGAGGACAAGGTGACAGCGACCTGGGCTGTTGCCTGCATCTCGGCAGCCGCTCAACTCAGGGCCTGCAGCCAGCAGCATGGGCACACCAGGAAGTAGGGTGACTCACAGGCCTGTTTCCCTCCACCCCAGCTCTGGAAGAGGACAATGACGACGACGACGGTGATGGAGCCTGGGCTCAGGGCTGTTGTCTGTGGGGAAGCCATGTCCCTAAGCCGCAGACAGCCTGGGAAGAGTCAGACTTCAGAGGGAGCTGGGGGAGCTCTCAATCCCAGGCAGAGCCTCTCAAAGGGACATGCGAAAGAGAGTTCTTTCTGGGGCAGATGCCAGCCGACTGCCGGGTTATATCAACTACATGGCAGGCGAAGAAACTACTGGGGGTGCCGGGAAGTGAACACAGCACAGGCAGGAACAGCAGGCAGGCAGCCAACTCCAGGAGAAGGTGGGCACCAGAGCCCTGTAAGTGGCTGGCACACAGGACAGAGCCTTCAGGTGACTAAAAGCCTTGTTGCACTCCCCTGGGGGGAAGGCGGGTCTTGAGTGGAGCTAGTTCAGCAGAAAGGTGTCAGTTACAGAAAGATAAAGAGTAGTTCTCTGCCTGGTCCTCCCCGGAGAGCCCTGGCAAGGCTATCACTAAGCGCCTCCTGTGTGGTGTGAGTGTGTGTGTGTGTGTGTGTATGTGTGTGTGTGTGTGTGTGTGTGTGTGTTAGTTTTGTTTTGTTTTGTCAACTTGACACAGTCTGGAGTCATCTGGGAAGAGGGAAACTTAATTGAGAGGATGCCTCCGTCAGATTGGCCTTTGGGGCATGTCTTTAATGGCGTTTTTTCTTTATTAAGATTGATTTGGGGCTGGAGAGATGGCTCCGTGGTTAAGAGCACCGTCTGTTCCTCTGGGGGTCCTGAGTTCAATTTTCAGCAACCACATGTGTGGCCAGGGGCTACAACAGGATCTGGTGCCTTCTTCTGCCATGCTGGCACGCATGCAGATAGAGCACTAGTCTACATAAATAAATAAGTACTTAATGGTTGACGTGGGAGTGGCCGGCCCACCATGGGTGGGGCCACCCTGGGCTCATGGTCTTCGTCTTGGCGGTTCCCGACAGCGGCAGACAGTCACACTGACAAGCATGGATGGAGGTGGCTGGGGGAGTGCCACGGAGGCCTGGCTGTGCCGCCAGCCATCGGACCACCCAGTCCTGGAATGGACAGGAGCTCAGGACCCCAGGAGGATCTCTGTCTCAGGGAGCCAAGAGTTCTCACCAGTGTCCCGCAAGCCCCGCCTCACCACGTCCCCTCCCAAACTGACGCCTCTGGAACTGCGGGATCTTCATCTCTGGGGCCTTTGCTGCTCCCTTCTCACGGGTCTCCAAACCCCACAGCCGTTAGCTGGATAAAAATCCCAAATCCAGATGCGGCTCGGCCTCCAAGGCTCCCTGTTTTCAGGTCTCCATCACTTCCGTCCCTCTCCTTCATCAGTGGCAACACAGGGGTCTTCTGATCACTGGTGACCAGAGCTTTCTCATTTATTCCCTCGGCAGGGGCAGCTGTGCAGGCTGCGCCCCCACCATCCCTCCCGACTCAGCTGGAACATACCAGCCACTCCTTCAGATCTTAGCAGAAGAGCCTCAGTCCCTCCCACCTCAGGTCTTCAGCCCAAGCCACTGTGCGGATGCTGGGAATCGAACTCAGGACCTCTGGAAGAGCAGCCAGTGCTAGGAACCTCTCTGAGCCGTCTCTCCAGCCCTTTGACCTCCGTCCAAGTCAGCTCGCTTGTTTGTAGGGCTTATAACAACTCAGCGGCAGAGCACTTGCTCAGCGCACACGGATCCGATGCCGTGGGGAAACAAGCCGGGCGCCCCTTCCAACCTTTCTCAAGCCTAGACTCCCCCTCGGGCTCCGGCTGTGTCTGATAATGCCTTTGCCTAGCATATGATGGCGAGATGAATGAGTGACGGTGAAGTCTCTGTCCCACAAGGGACACCCGATACGTACTCAACAAACACTCACTGATGGCAGAATGAAGGAGAGTGACAAGGGGGCTGGCCTTGGGAGTGTGACACAAGAGTCATTTGACTCCAGGTTTCAACACTGACAATCATAGTTTAGCGCAAATAAATGTCACTCACCAAAGCCAGCTGGGTTTGACAGGAAAGTGATGCCATACCCTCATTGCCACCAGACTCTCCCCTCCCCCTCCACACACACAAAGTACTAGTTCCCCAGAAGCAGGGTCTTACGGGTGGGGAATAAGAATGAAAATCTCCACCTGCCAGCCTGGGGAGGCAGCTCTGTCTGACACACACACACACACACACACACACACACACACACACACACACACGGGCCCTGGGCCTACATGTGGGTACTCTGTGAGCATGGGACCAGGGCCGCTTCTGGCTGTTGGCCCATGGGGACACAGTCTTCTCCGGCTTCCTGACAGCCTTCACTGCTCCTCTGATTTCCTAACCACCCACAATCAAGTCCCGAGTCCCGGGCGAGCCTGTCTGCAACACCAGATCACAAATGACAGGTAGTTTTCCGGAGGGCAGAGGTCACAGCTCCTTCATACTAGCGATGTGTGGGCCGCATCCTCTGCCACAGCAGTTCCCTGACCGGAGAGGGTCACTTAGCCTTCAGCCAATAAGAAGTGAGCCGATGTCTCCCTCTCCTCCGCCACCTGAGCTCAGGAAAGCCGTCCGCGGGTTACCTGAGTCAGTGAGTCTCCTCTACTCAGGGACAGCTTTGTCATGGGAGGCAAGGGACAACACAGCTGCTCTGAAGTCAGATCTAGCAAGCGACTCCAAGGACACAGCTCCAGGAGCCTCTGGTCACCACAGCCTCACACGGGGGCTGCCCACCTCCGACCAGAGCCCCGATACTGATGCCACATACGCACGCACGCACGCAGGCACACACGCGGAATCTTTACTCATCCGCTTTATTTTTGGCTGTCCCTCTGCAGTGCCGTCTTGACCTCCTCGGGCCAGCATTATATAAACCTCCTGTTTAGAAGACTCGTTACCTTCTGATTAACACAGGCCTGTGATTAACACAGTTGCTCACCGACTGTAATTTCTTCTTTGTAGCTGCCATGCATAGGCAAATCAGAACGTGTTGGGGGGGGGACACCTGGGCACGCTAAGACAGGGGTCAGACTCCGGGTCAGCGGTAGGCAAGAGGCAGGGGCGTGAGCTGGTGACCACACCTTCCCTGTCTGCCCCCGTCAGCACCCCAGTGGCGGCAGCAGAGTACCCCGGCCCCATACAGCCAGCAAAACAGCAATCACAGCTCCTCCATCAGCAAAACCACAAAGAGTAGCGGCTGGCAGGAGCTCAGAGTGAGGTGCAGGGCAGCAGCCAGCTCTGTATTTCCAATCAGAGGAATCTGACTTCCCCGTTGTAAGTGAATGGAGGGTAAATTCTGAGACAAGCCTGCCAAGCAACATCCATTGGGGTAGGGGTGGTGGTGGTGGTGGGGTAGTTAACTGAACTTTCCCAGACTTATTAGCTTACATAAACAGAAATTTGAATAAATGTTTAAAAAACAAAACTCCCTGGATACTCTGTTAATCAGTAAATGTTCATTACGGAAACACAGCAAATATGCATAAAATTTCCCCAAGTGATGTTCCAGCTACAAGATGGAAAAGGCATCTCCAACAGCAGGCTGAGTTACAAAGCGTCCTCCGTCAAGCCAGCCAGCTCTCCTCTCCCGGCTGGAGCCAGAGAAAAATAGATTGCATTTTGCCCACTCAGGGAATTTATAAATGAGCACATCCCCCCTCCCCGGCTGATGGATGTCTCTCTATAAATAATTAACCCTTGACCTTGCTTTGAGAAAAGCCTTGGCTTTTTAAATTTTGGGGTCTTTAATAAAAAGCAACAAGAAGAACAAAAATCAATGCCCGGGGAACATAATTCACTCCCACAAAGCCAGATTCCCGGTAAATGAATAAATACTACACTGGCCATCCATGTGTCCCATGGTGACTCCACCAAACAATGGGACAGGGTCAGGCTTCGACGTTTTCTGTCTTCCAGTGCTACTGGATTATTGATCACCCCAATTTGACTCGGTCTTTTTCAGGGTCTGAGTAGCACCTCTCTTGTGTGTCACTTTAGGGAGCGCTGGAGCCTCCCAAGCATGTTTCCACTCTCCTCAAGAGGCCCCGGGCCCCTGTCTGCCTGTAGGTGATGGGGTCGCCTGGTTTAAAGAAAAGGTCTTTTAGGACGGGATGGTGCACACCTGTAATCCCTGCACTCAGCAGGTTGAAGTCATGAGAGCCTGGGCTGCACGCTGAGACCCCGCCTGAAAAAGAAGAGGGTCTTCTGTGCGAACCACGACCCCTCGCTCACTCTTTCCAAGTGTGCTTTTGGGGGTGCTGACAGGATGTGGGGGTAGGAACTTTTTAAAAAGAGTTCCGCATGTCAAAGGTTGCACTAGGGTGGGACTTAAGACAGGGGCCCCTGTCCACCAAGGTAAGGTCAAGGTGGACCCTCAAAAAAGTGGACTTGGTGGAGGAAGCTCGTGCCTGTGACCCTGGGGGGAGGTTGGGGAAAGAGTTAACCTGCCTTGGCCCCTTTACCCACCGCGACCACCTGGAGGTATCTATGTCCTTGCCCCCAACCGAGTCTCCCACTTGCTGCCTCCATAGAAACAGAGAGCCCTGGAAGCCTGTTCCTTTTAGAGCCAATCATGCTTAGGGTCCTGCTGGGAGGCGGATCAGAGATGCGACGCCAGGTGATGCTGAAATGACTGCAAGGCAGGGTGTTCCAAGATCCGACCTGAACGCCTGCAGCCCAGGACATAGTCCTCTGACTGTTCCGGGGCCCGGTGAGGGCCGCAGGAACCAGAGGCAAGATGTACAACTAAAGTTAGGGTTTGGAGTCCTGCGCGGGAAATAGAGAGGTCACTTCGTGCCCAAGCGCCACCTCTGGCCCTGCCCAAACCCGGGAACGCACCTTCGCCTGGCCAGGCCAGCCTTTGGAGAAGCCAGAGCTGTAGCTGGCAACGCAGCCTTGCTCAGCAGCTGGAGTTGCAGCGCCGCTAGAGATGGGCTCGGTCCCGCCGCCGCAAAGAGCATCATCTCACAGTCCCCTACTCCCAGTCGCCCGAGGCTCCAACTCCCGCACTCCGGGATGCACGCAAGCACACACCTCCCTGCGATCACTGACGCACGCACACTTTCCCGGTGCACAAAACAGGCCGGGGCCCTAGAGAGTTGCCGGGTGGAGATGCGCGCGATGGAGCGCAGGGATACCTTATGCCTCCCGGTAGGAGGCCAAGGTCGTCATTAACTTCCCCTTTCGCCTTGCTGGCCCCCAGCTGACCCCTAAGTCCCAGTTCCAAGCTCACATCAAAGCCTCGGCACCCTGGACGCTCCAGCCCGGCCCTGGGGCGCTCAGTGCCCAAAGCTGCCTCCACGCACTCAGCATCCAGATCTAGGAGGAGGAGCTGAGGGTCCTCAGGGAGAGCCAGTAGGAGAGAGAGAGAGAGGCAGTTCCCAGGCGTGGAGAAAATCAAGGATCGAAAGTCTAATTAAAGTTCCCGCTCATGGGGGCCGGTCCCCAAAGTACAGCCAGACCCAAGCACCGCACGCCCGCACCAGCACCTGCAGCTTGGGACTCCGATACATGTCGAGCGGCGAGGACTGCGCTCAGAGCGGTCCGGGTTCACTCAAGGGTTCCCTGGGGCATCCCTTCGGGTGAGCAGCCGGCACAGGGAGGGGACGGGATGATGTGGGGCGCAGGCACTTTACCTGCTGCTGCCGTTGCTTTCCAGGCCACGGGTTCCTCCGGTCCGGCTCGGTTCTTGGCGGTAGGAGAATTCCTCCTCCCGGGCGCTTGGGAAGCAAGGAGGATCTCCGCCCCGACTCGGGCCGGGCTGGGTCTCTTTCTTTGCGTAGTCCTAGGTGCTGGGAGTGGACGATTGGCGTGGAGTCGGCGGCCGGAGCGCGCAGGAGAGGTTGCGGCGGCGTGCTCCTATTGGGTCCCCACCAGCACTGGTTGCGTCCCCCCGGTCTCCGCCGCCACCGCCCGGTCCTGTCTCCTCCCCGCGGTGCCACCGGATCCGGCTCCAGCGCCGGGAAGGCTCGCAGCGAAGTGCGAGCGAAGCCTCCGGCGAGGCTGGAAATAGCGCCGCGCCCGCCCGGCGCCCCGCCCCCAGTCCGGGCCCCGCCCCACGGTGGAAAGCCGCTACCGCCGTGGCGGGGCAGAGTAGGGGGAAATCTCCGATCACTCAACCCTCCCGGGAGCTCACGGACGCCACACCCACGCGCGCTCTGCGGCTCCCGAGGCCCCACCGGCCGCGCGCTCCGAAGGAGATGCCGCTGGGCGCGGTCGGGCGAGCGCGGGGGGTGGGGCGGTATTGGCGCGGGCTCGGGGATCCCCAAGTGCTGGACTCTGGGTCTGCAGCTTGGCTCCAGTCCGCAGCTTCTTGGCTGCCACTGCCCCGGTGGTGGCACTGAGTAACCAACCCCACGCTGACCTGGGGAAAAAGGAAAAGGCGCCAGCAGGCAGGGTTGTGTGCTGGAGACCCAAGGCTGCGGGGGCGCAGGGCTCGCAAAGGGATTGATGGACGGAAGAGTCAGCTAGGTTCCCAGACTACAGTCCACGTGGACTCCGACCAAGGCTTTGTCTGTTGTTGGCACCCACCCCCGCATTTCTGGGTCTGTAGTTAACCACGAGTGCCCAGTGAACCGGATTCTCGCTTGAGAACTTCATCCTTAAGGGTTCTCCTGACACCAGCCCGAGAGCTGAAGCAAGCAACCCCTCTCCATCCATACCCAGAATAAGAATGGGAAAGTCACAGGTCCACAGCCACGCCGCACAAGGGTGGAACCGGCACTCGGTTCCGGGGGGGGGGTGAGGGCTGTAGATTCAAACCCTTGTTTTTCCAGAGAAGAGTAGCCACAACCTGCAGGGGGCAATCCGGCGCTGGGAGGAGAGACTAGCTGCGCGCACACACCAACCATTCTAAGCCACTGCCTAAGACTTGAAGGTGCATACAGAAGACAATTCAAAAATCAAAACAAAACGCATAGAAGTTTCCAGTAAAACGGAATGGCAGGTCCCTCCCTGAGACGACGATTGTTGTTATTTGGTTGGCTGACCTAGTTCCATCCAGCTGACCCACACGGGTGAGGAAGTTAGGGGCTGAAATGGACGTGTGGCCTTGAGTGACCAGAGAAGGATGTGGCAGCCTCGCGGGGGGGGGGGGGGGAGGTAAGGACCAGAGCCACCCTTGAGCACAGACAGGAGGCCCCAACACTGGAGTTCTTGGAAGGCCCGAGTGGTCTTGGGGCCTCTTCTATAGCCTCAGTTAAGCTTGGAGTGTCCGAGAGTCGCCACGGGGGTAGGTGAAAACAAGCACACAATGACCTTCTTCCCATTGTTTTTGTTTCTGTTTTGGAGATAGTCTCTCTCTATATATAGCCCAGGCTAGCCTCAAACTTGCTGTGTAGTCCAGGCTGACCAGGAATACATGCTCTTCCTTTCTCAACCTCCAAGTGCTGGGATTGCAGGTGGATACCACTGTCACCGCAGAGTATGTGTTTACACTGTGAAGATGAGTCTTTGTCAAGGCACCTTCCGATTGGTTTAACAAAGAGCTGACTGGCAATAACTAGGCAGGCAGGAGGTACAGGTGGGACTTACGGACAGAGACAGGAAGTAGGAGGAGGGTCAGAGAGAGACCAAGGAGACATGGAGGGAGTCTGACACACAGAATGAAAGAAAGAAAAAAAAAAAACCAGGCACATGGTAAAACATAGATTCATAGAAATGGGTTAATTTAAGTTACAAGAGGTAGTTAGAGGCGGGCGGTAGTGGCACACGCCTTGAATCTCAGCACTCGGGAGGCGGAGGCAGGCGGATCTCTGAGTTCGACACCAGCCTGGTCTACAGAGCAAGTTCCAGGACAGACTCCAAAACAACACAGAGAAACCCTGTCTTGGAAAAACAAAAAACAAAAAAACAAAACAAAACAAAAGCTAGTTAGGAGCAAACCTAAGCTACAGGCCGAGCTTTCATAATTAATAACAATTCTCCGTATCCCTATTTGTGAGCTGGCGGCCCAGAGAAGAACCCATCTGCGTACCACTACGCCCAGCGTCCTTTTGTCCCTTTCAGTTTTCAGCAACGCAGTATGCGCTGCTATTGTTCTTACCTTTCCCACGAGGGAACTGAGATGCCACCAAGTCGTCACCGTCAACAAACCTGGAGGGTGGCAGAGCAGGGACCAGGTACGCCGGCGGCTTCCAAGTGGTTCATGCCGAGGTACCCCCCTTCGGGTATCTCGAGATAGTCTGAGTCGCTGGGACCTGCACTGCTCCCTCTGGCTGCAGCAGTTACTTGTGGGAAGGAAGGGGCCTGTGTGTGTCCCCTCAGTCAAGTCCCCACTGAGTGAGATGGGTGTGAGGGGCCGGACTCGAGAGTCAGGGAGAGCGGGTCAGTGAAACATCAAGCTGTGTCCAGACGCTGTCAGAGCAGGGTGGGGGGGACGGAAACAAACCCAGGGGAGCGTGCAGAGAGCTGCCTCCCTTCCAGCCGGCCTAGGCTGCAGTCCCCATGGCTTTACGGCCCCTCCGCCTCCAGCCTGTCACTGCACCCGGAGTCCTGGCCACAGCTTGACTGAACAGCTGCCAGTGAGGTCCACATCTGCAGACGGGATTTGGTCTCAGAACCCTGACGGTCACCAAAACCTCTTCAGTGGCGTGCACCCTTTGGAGGGTGAGCATACACATGCCCACACACACCTACCTTCATGCACGTGTTTGCACGCATTGGCCGGTGGAGAGATAATGGGAGCTTCCATCCCTAGCCTAGCCTCAAAGCTGGGAGGAGCCCTGAACACCAATGGCCTTCATAGGACAAGTTTACACAGGCTCTATTTTCCCTAGAGCCATTCTGCACCGGCTTCCCCGTGGCCGGTGAGCACAGCTAGTCAGGACCGTTGGAGCTGCCCTGTGTGCAGCGATCCTCCTGGGGAGGGCGGTTTTTCCATTAGCTTCCCCAACTGTCCTTATTAGCCCTTATTTGCATCTAATACTCAGGCAGACACCGAGAGGCATCAACAATGCAGCTTGCCTTTGACACCCCCCACATTTCCGTGCTCTTTTTCACTCGCCCTTCCCTTGGGGGGGATCCCGGAAGGAGGCCCGGGGGTGGGGGAGCCCCTGGAAGGAACAAGCAGTGAGTTTTCCTCCTGAGACTTGCTAAGGGCTGCAGTGCCCTTTTTTGAAAGTCAGGCTCAGCCTCTGCAGCGAGGGAGGTGGAGACGCGCTGCAGAGCCCAGGCTTGAAGCCCTACGCCTGCTTACGGGTTCTGATATGTGTTTCTCCACCAAAAGATTTGCGACAAACACATCTCTTCGCATCCCAAGTAACGTCAAGGGCCGCTTTCGTTCGATGGCCTCGGAGTTCACAGCCTGAGCTCCCTGGAGCTGCGCAGGAGGTCCAAATGCCTCTCAACGGGGGAGGGAACACGACAGGGAGAGGTTTCAGCTACAGACTGTAGGCAAACCCCCTTGCTCCATTTTGGGTTGACTTCTTGTTTTCCCATACCAACTTGTCTGCTGGTGGAGAGTTCCTGTCCTCCTTTGCTGAGAACTGAGGGCAACATGGCTAAGAGGCCAACACTGATGATTCTCACTGTGTTTGGAAACTCGTAGGTAAACCTGAGTGTTGAGTCCTAAACAGTGAGAAGAACCAGGACAAGGGCTGTGGGTGTGGCTCAGTGGTAGAGCCCCTGCCTAGAATCCCCCAGTGAGGGGCTGGGGTGTGGCTCAATGGTAGAGCCCCTGCCTAGAATCCCCCAGTGAGGGGCTGGGGTGTGGCTCAGTGGTAGAGCCCCTGCCTAGAATCCCCAGTGAGGAGCTGGGGGTGTGGCTCAGTGGTAGAGCCCCTTCCTAGAGTCCCTCAGTAAGGGGCTGGGGGTGTGGCTCAGTGGTAGAGCTCCTGCCTAGAATCCCCCAGTGAGGGGCTTGAGGTGTGGCTCAAAGGTAGAGCCCCTGCCTAGAATCCCCCAGTGAGGGGCTGGGGTGTGGCTCAGTGGTAGCGCTCCTGCCCAGAATCCAGAATGCCCTGGTGAGGAGAAGGTCTGGCTCAACAGATGAGTGCTTCTAGAATTCATCAGTGGAGAGCTAGGGGTATGCCTGGGTCTAGAGCACTTTCATGGCATGCACAGGGCCCTGGGTTAGCTCTCCAGCACAGCAAATAATAGCAATTGTCCCTGTTAAAATGGGTTGCAGTAAAACCATCTGTTAAGGTTGGAGGCTGTGGTCGTTTGAATGTAATTGGTCCCCATAAGCTTAAAAGGGGTGGTACTGTTTGGAGTGGGCGTGGCCTTGTTGGGGGAAGTGTGTCACTGTGGGGGGTGGGCTTTGAGGTTCCCTATGATCAAACTACACCGAGCGAGACAGTTCGATTCCTGTTGCCTATCAAGATTTAGGCATCGCATCATGTCTGCCTGCATGCCACCATGTCCCAACGCAGTGATGTTAGACTAAACCTCTAACCTGTAAGCCACCCAGCTGATTGTTTTCCTTATTAAGAGTTGCCGTGGTCATGGCTCTCTTCACATGGTTGGAAACCCTAACTAAGACAGCGGCACAGACATACACATCATCTCAGCCCTCAGGAGGTTGCAAGTTCCGTGCCATCCTGGACCACGTATCCACTTCTGGGCCAGCCTGGCCTACTTAGTAAGGTCTAGTATTTAAAAAACAATCCGAGCCGGGCGGTGGTGGCTCACGCCTTTAATCCCAGCACTCGGGAGGCAGAGGAAGGCGGATCTATGTGAGTTCGAGGCCAGGCTGGACCGACAACCTCCAAAACAATACAGAGAAACCCTGTCTCATAAAAACCAAAAAAAAAAAAAAATCCGGTAATAACTACAAACCAAAAGACAAACAGAAATCAGAGCACTGTATTATGGAAAGGTCTGGGATGTTCTCGGTGGCCCATGGGAGAAGAAGAGGAAAATGGGAGACAACCAGAATGCCGTTATGGCTCTCCCGGTGCTAGCGTGGGCCGGGTGGTCCTCCCAAGCCGTCCAGTCCTTCAGACCCTGCTTCCTGTTCTCAAAGGTGTGTGGCAGAGGAAGACAATAGGCACGTCCCTGTGACGTGAAGGGTGTGAGAGCTAGTGGACACTAGAGTATCTGGCGCTGTGTGCTCTGGCTGGTCTGCCCAGGCCACCAAGGCCAGATGCCTCAGGACATGATCTAACTCCTCCTCAAGCACGTGGCCCTGCTGTGGCCTCTGATGACGTCTGTGCCCCCCCCCCGCCCCCAAGTCAGTTCGATGGACGGAGGAGCCGAGGACATGCTGTTGGCCGGGGTAACCAGCGGCGGCTCTTCCTTGGGAACAACGGCCGTCTTCCCTAGCTGCCGATGCTGAGCTGCCAGCACGGATATGCGGCCACAGCCTTCCCTTCACAAGCTTGGCCCTCTCCGCTAAACGAGAGGGAGACTGGGGGCCAGGCTCTCCGCCCCTATTTCGGGCCGGAGTCGCGGACCTTTGACTCTCGAAAGCACCTTGGCTGGGAAGAAAACTCAAAACCAATTCTCTTAGCCACCTTACTGGGTGAGTATGTCTCCCAGGTCCCTTTCCACCGTTTCCCGCGGCATTCCCCTCTTCCGTCACCCTTTGGAGAATTGTGGCTTGGCCTTCATTGTCGCATTGCCCGGGATTTCCCAGTGTCAGCACACCGATGAGTCCCCCGAGTTAGCGTCAGTGTTGGGGGGCATTCCCATGTCCCACGTGTCAGCCACTTCTCTCCTTAACTTTTTGTTGTTGGTTTTTTTGTTTTTTGTTTTTGGGGTTTTTTTTTTTTTTTTTTGGTTTTTCGAGGCAGGGTTTCTTTGTGTGGCTTTGGAGGCTGTCCTGGAACTCGCTCTGTAGACCAGGCTGGTCTCAAACTCACAGAGATCCGCCTGCCTCTGCCTCCCAAGTGCTGGGATTAAAGGCATGCGCCACCAACGCCCGGATCTCCTTAATTTTTTAGCCATACACCTGACATCGCAGTGGCAGAGACGTGGTTGCTGGGGCAGCCCGATCCGTTACAGTAGGACGTGGGTGATGACCTCTTGCATGTGAGTAGATCAGGAAGAAGAGAGCTCAAGCTGGACCCAGAAGCAGATACTGCAGGCTGCACCCAGAAGCAGAATACAGGCCCAAAGGACCCACCACTTCCCAAAGCCAGCGCCTCTAGCTGGGGACCAAGTGCTCACATGTAGGAGCCCGTGAGGGAACTTTTCACATCCAAACCGCAGCGCCCCATGTACCTGCTCTGGTCTCTGAAATCGCTCCACCATTCTTAGTGGTGTTATGGTAATGCTCTTTTGCAGAGCAGGTTTCTGGAGCCTGAAGGAGGGGCAGCCCTTTGGGTTTCCAGGAAAGGATGCCTCCTTAGATATGTGACGGGGGGAAGTCCCTCTTTATATATGCGCTTGTCTTATGGGTTGATTAAATAAAGCACTGTTGGCCAATAGGGAAGCCAGATAGGTGGGACTAGAACTTGAGGAGGATTCTGGGAAAGAGAGGCACAATCAGTCATGACGTAGCACTCGGGAGAAGCAGCATGTGGACCCTTCCTCCGGTCAGCGAAGACCACATGGAAATACTCAGATTAGCAGCTAAGGGTTAGTAATTAAGTCAGAGCTAGCCAGTAAGAAACCAAGCAAACAGCCGACAGCTTCGTAATTAATACAGCGTCCTGCACATTATTTGGGGGCTCAGACAGCACAGCAGGGCCCAGGTGACTGGCGGGGAAGACTACAAGTTACAGACACGGTAGACCACTGCCGCCATGGCCCTGGCCCTTCTCCCTCAGCACACAAAGGGGGCTTGTCAACCCTCTAGCCCAGGACGGACCTGGGCCCCGCGGCACATCTAAGCTATCTATAGAAACTGGGCTAGGATCCAGCCTGGATCCTTTGTTGAGGTCTTTCTTGCCACATTCAAATTTGTTTTGATTCTGTAAAAACAAACAAAAGTGAAGTCCTACTGTGTGGCCTAGGTTAACTTTGGAGCCAGCAGTCTTCCAGCCCCGGCCTCCCAAGCGCTGAGATTACAGGCGTATGCCACCATGCCTGGCTTGATGCCACTTACTTCAAAAACAAACAAGCACGGCGACAACAAAACACCACCAGGGCTGGCGAGATGGTACAGCCCCCAGAAGCACATGCCGCGCCAGTGTTATACCCTGGACCCCACTGTGGGAAGAGAGAACTGAATCTCCAAGGCTATCCTCTCTCCCCTATGTGTGTGGCATACAGGAGTGAGTGCGCCCGCGTGTAAATAAGTAAACAAACAAACACAATCACCGGGATGTCTGAACCCGGCCACCCCCCCACCAAGCTCCAAGCGTTCAGCTGAGATCACCTTCCCTAGGTCCATCCACGGTGGGAAGATGGATGGGCAGTTCCAGGAAGCCAGGAAATGGGAAACGGGAAATGGGGCGTCCAACGAGCCCTCGGTCTAAATGGTACTTTCTACCTTCTGTTCCTTTTACTCTGAAGTAAAGAGCTGAAACTTTTTTTTTTTTGGTTTTTTATGAGACAGGGTTTCTCTGTATTGTTTTGGAGGCTGTCGGTCCAGCCTGGCCTCGAACTCACAGAGATCTGCCTGCCTCTGCCTCCCGAGTGCTGGGATTAAAGGCGTGCGCCACCACTGCCCGGCAAGAGCTGAAACTTTTGAGAGTGCCCCGACCTGTCACAATTCAGCAGCTTCTGTTTGGCTTGGCCCATACTAATTCAGTGTTCGTGTCATGCAGGGCTGGCCTCAAGATTGTTTTTTCTTTTTACTGTCAGTCAAAGACAGTGGGACCAGGCTTAAAAAGGATGCGTCCCTCGCCGGGTCTGGGGGATGGGTTTTGACATCTCTCATGTCTGCGTCTGGCTGTGGATGAGCTCACCGCACAGATGGGTCTCTGCTCACCTCGGCTGGTTTGGCTGTCTCTCTCCTGGCTGTCTGCTGTTGCTCACTAAGCGAGGTGAGTTTCACGGTGTGCTGTATAACGTAAGTAGGTGGCCCCGGGTTTTCAACGCTGCCTAATTGGGGGAGTTTGTTCACTCTCTACATCCCCTTCTGGCTTAGCCTGGGTTGGCTGGACTCAGGGGACTTTGATGCAGAAAAGTTGTCAGCAGTTCGGCTTTGCCTGGACTTTCTGTGGGGTGTGAGAGGGGGCAGTGGGGTCTCTTAGGACAGGAATATCAGCCCAGGCAACGTTTTTCAATGCTCCTACAATCTCTGGGCACAATGGTGCCTGCCTGGAATCCCAGCCGTTGGGAGGCAGACGCAGGATGGATGTGAATTCAAGGCCACTCGGCTCCATACGGAGACCTTGTCTCAAATACACTCATACACACCTCCTCCCACTCACCAAGGACCTCTCCATTGTGAGGCACGAAAGGCGTGTGGCTTAAGTATCTTCTAAGTTCCCAAGACAGCTAAAAGCAATCTTTTTTTTTTTTCAATGCAAACTTGAATGCTGGGTCTAAATTTAATGCTTAGCATTAAGCATCAGCCGTGGAGATTTTTTTTCAAAGGAACGGAATAAAATATTTCCAGTGGAAAATTCCAGAAACATTTATTAGACGCCAGCGGGGACATGCCCTTGGGTAACGATGTGCACAGTGCACAGACATCCTTGCCTAAGTGGTAAGAGAAACAATGGAATGAGGCTTAGAACCACTCCGTAAAGACGGAGCCCGCGAGGCGGTGTTGAAGCCAGCCTTGAAGGACCCCCCATCTTGGAGGCACTTTGGACCCTGCACCCTCCGATCCGGAGAACGAAGCCACCATCAGACTCCGCAGCGGCTTCTGCCTGCCTGGAGACCCAGGTTCTGCAGCTTGTTGGTTGGCCTCCAGGTTTGTCCAGATCCTTAAAGCTCCAGGCGAGTTGCGCCATAAAGAGCGTGGGCGGCCGCAGCCGCGATGGAAACGCAGTGGCAGGTACGGGCCCTGCTCCACGTGGTCTGAGCAAGCGGCATTTTCACACTGCGCTGGCTCGGTCGCTCGGAGCCCACACAGCACCTGGCGGCGTGATTCGTTCCACCGCAACTGAAAAACAAAAGCCTGTTGCAGGGATGCTTCCAAGGAGACAAGACCGGGAGAAAGTCACCCATCGGGGGCTGAGTGGGCCTACAGGGGCATCTAAGTGCAGCGTATCAGGGACATTTGCCCCTAGTTTGGCAGGCAGGCAGGTAAGCCGGGGATCCTGGCCCACAGCCTCTGTCAGCTCGACGGGGAAAGTCTCGGAGAGACACCTGACACCCGTGTTTTGTAGCTTCTCTGTGAGAAGAGAGCCCACATTGGATTTGCCCCCTCAAATGCTCCAAGGTATGTTTTCGCACTGAAGTTGGGCAGTACAAAAACTTAACCATCTGCTCCTTCCATTCCATGTCCCGAAAGCAGCTGAGAGCCTATCACCTTCCCAAGTGGCCTGTGAGCGTTATTTACTGAACCATCCCCGGGTGTGAAGACGGTGTCGAGGTCACCAGGAAGGTGGTGGTCTCCAGTTTCTGAAGACGCCTGGGTGAGGGAGTGTTCTGAGGGGCCCCTCGCGCCCCTTGAATAGATGGATCCGTTCCATTGAAAAAGAAGGCAGTCAGCGATGGTCCCCAGGCGAACCATCATAAACGTGGCTGTGGCATTCTCCCCAAGCTCAGGAAACTTCACCCTCCTGCAGGCAGAGTCCATGATGCCCGGGAGTTCAGAACACTGCCCAGTGGCGTCCTGTCTGTAGCCATGGAAACAGAGAGGCCGTCGCCTTCCTGTCTGCTTTCCCGCAGGAGACATCTTGCTGTCAGCAGTGTTTAAAGTTAGCTTTAGGAAGCCAGGCGACCCACGTCTCCTCTTTTGACACCGCCCAAAGAGCCTTGTGGCATGGAGGTAGCCATCAAGACCCCAGCGTGGAGCCTGCCATTCTGTCTCTGCCCCCCATCCCTGTCCTTACTCAGATGATGCTCCCTCCCACCTAGGGCTTAGCAGTGGCGTCTCTGGCTTGCTACTTCTGTATTCATACCCTATCCCAAGATTGGGGGGGGCGGGCAGGGCACAGACACCGCTTGGCTCTGGGTCCAGGTGTACTGAGATGACCTCCAGGCCACGGGCAAGCCAGAGACAGGGTCTGTGGTGACGCCCAGCTCCCTGTACAGGTGCCTGGGCCATCTGTTCCCAGGCACAGGCTTCCTGGCCCACTAGGGAGGGTGAGAAGCACACCATTAGGGAGGAAGACAGGCAGGCAGGCAGACAGACAGACAGACAGACAGGCAGACAGGCAGGCAGACAGGCAGACAGACAGAGGCAGACAGGAAGACAGGCAGACAGGAAGACAGGCAGACAGGCAGGCAGACAGGCAGACAGGCAGACAGACAGACAGGCAGGCAGACGGGCAGGCAGACAGAGAGACAGGCGGGCAGGCAGACAGGCAGAAAGACAGACAGGCAGGCAGACAGACAGACAGACAGACAGATAGACATGCAGACAGACAGACAGGCAAGCAGGCAGCACTCACTGCACTGTGACAGTGCCGTCACAGTTGCAGTGTAACTAAGCTACATTCCCTGGGATCAGGGACCCAGTGTGGCATTTGACCTGGCATGCTTTCCCTCAAATTCCCGAAGAATCGGAGAGATAATAACTCAACGTGCATTTTGTGAAACACTGAAGATATCCTGGCAATTATTATACAAAGAATTCTCACTTTTGTGTTCAGGAAAGAACAACAAACTGAACAAAAATAAAACACAGAGTTGACAGTTAAAAGATTGCTGAATTCTGGGAAACAAGCCTAGCGTTAGCAAAGGCAAGGTCTGGGGTAAAGTGTTTGCCGTCCCGAGCCGGAGAGAATAAGGAAGTTGTAAACAAGGAATAGATGATCGTGCCATTTCCGTAGACTGAACAGATTTCTCACCAAAGGCCCTTCCAATTATCCCATCTTACAAAGTCATTAGCATGTAGATGGAACAAGCCAGTGCTATAGGAACTCAGCCGGTGGCTCTCATGGGCTGTGATCTCCCCCGCAAAAGCACACCAGAGGCAAAGCTTGCTTTGAGAGTGACCTCGGGAGCGCGTGACAGGCCGTCCAGCTTTGGCAGAGGCAGGGGCGGCCTTCAGGAGAGAAGAGGGCAAACCGTGCTCTGGTGTCGAACTTGGGCTGGCTGCTGGGTCACAGGCAGACATCAGAATGGGCTGCCACCTTCAGTGTGATTTTCAATAAAGCATCCTGACTTAATGACAAGTTGATTGGTTTTATTTTTTTTTAAGACAACAACGATGCTGGATGGCATAGATTTGAATGTGCCACTAACAAAAAGCAGACAGACTGACTATTCCGCAAAGCCAAAAAAACCTACAGACACCCTTGAACAAAGCTGGTGGGCAGCCAGGTGTGGCGGCATGAGCCTGTCTTCCCAGCATGCAGGAGGCTGGGGCAGGAGGCTCAGGAGCTGGAGACTGAATGGGGCTGCGTAGTGAGACTTCGTTCAATGAACAATCGTTCTGTGTGGCATTTGTTGGCTCGTTTTATGTCGACTCGACACAGGCTGGGGTCGTCTGAGAAGAGGGAGCTCCAACTGGGGAAACGCCTCCACACGATCAGGCTACAGGCAGGCCTGTAGAGCATCTTCTTGGTTAATGATTGATGGGGACGGGGCCCAGCCCATTGTGGGTGGGGCCACTCCCGGGCTGCTGGTCCTGGCTTCCTGAGCGAGCCAGGAAGCAGCTCCCCTCCACGGCATCTGCATCGGCTCCTGCCTCCAGGTTCCTGCCCTGCTTAAGTTCCTGTCCTGACTTCCTGTGATGATGAACTCTGATCTGGAAGAGGAAGTCAAATATTAAACTCTTTCCTTCGAAGTTGCTTTGGTACAGCGTTTCACCACAGCCGTTGTGACCCTAAGACCACGATACATTTGAAGAAAGGAAGGAATGGGCTCTGGCCACTCTTCCTTGTCATAGGGCGTCTCTGCTTGGAAAAGGCAATAAATACTGACTGAAAAGCAGAGTCCTGCTTTGAGAATGGTAGCTGAAATCTGGCGGCTTTCCAGTTTTGTTTTGTTTTTTGGTTTTTTTTTTTTTTTTTTTTTTGGTTTTTTCGAAACAGGGTTTCTCTGTGGTTTTGGAGGCTGTCCTGGAACTCACTTGGTAGTCCAGGCTGGTCTCGAACTCACAGAGATCCGCCTGCCTCTGCCTCCCAAGTGCTGGGATTAAAGGCGTGCGCCACCAACGCCCGGCTGGTTTTGGTCTTTTAGAGGCAGGGTTTCTCTGTGTAACAGCTGTAGCCGTCCTCTGTAGACCAGGCTGGTCTCGAACTCACAGAGATCCACCTGCCTCTGCCTCCCGAGTGCTGGGATTTAAGGCATGAGCCACCACAACTGGCTGGTTTCTGGTTTGCTGGAGCTGGGGAATTGAACCCAGGTCTCACACAAGGCAAGCTCTGCGGCTCTGAGTACCTGGGACGGCAGGCTTGTGCCAGCGGGTCGGGGTAGCCACCGAGGGCTTCCGCTCACTACCGGACTGCACACGCGCAGTGGGTCTTCCGTGGGAAAGAGGAAGGAGCATTCCTACCCATGAGCACTCGGGAAGCTACCTGGGTCTTCCTTTGCAGACACGAGAGAAAAGCCACCGAATGAAGAATCTAAAATTAAATAAAGGAGGCTTCGGGTGCAGCTCAGCGGTAGGGCATACCTAGCGTGTGCTTGCCCCTGGGTTCAGTCTCTAGCAACGGCAATAAATGGATAAATGAATAAAACAGGAACAACGGAGGGGGAGAAGGAAGATTCAGGTAATGGGAGATTTTATTTTTTTATAAGAGTCAAGAATCTCAGAAAACAGGCTGCCATATTTTTTTTTCAACACTGCCGGGAAGGAGGTGGGGGTTGGGGGGGACAAGCGGTGCTTCGTGAAGTTAAAAAAAAACCCTCTACTGAGCTCAACCTCTTTGCAAAGGTTCAGAAAAATTAATTTCACCTTTACAGAAGTGAACACCAGTAAAGGACTCGGGTTCTCTCCCATGCAAGGTGATTTTAATGAAGAAGTTATAATAAGGAGTGAAGTAATAATCCCCCCCAGAGACAATGAGAAAATGCACGAGAAAAAAAAAAAACACCTGCAAAACAAAGGCTATCACCTCCCGTGTCGAGACCAAACACAAAGAAACTGAGACAGTGATGTCAGCCCTGAAGAACTCCACAAACAGAAGAACTCAGAAATGGAATTGCAAATTCAAGGAGGAATCAGCTCACAGGAAGAAAGTATTTCCAGAAATGCTGGAAGAGAACACAAAGATGAATAAACACAACAGATAATGCACTGGAAGAAATTAAAAAAGAAAAATGGAAATGTGTGAAAATCAAAGAAACAAACATGACTCAAAGATTAAAGAGAAAGCAACAAATCTTGAAGGAGGTCAAAGGGATTCAGCACACAGCCAAGAGAAATCCAGGAAGAAAGAAGATAAACAAAACAAAACAAAAAAACCCAAGGCAGTGAAGACACCGAAAGCTGCAGTCCAAGAAAGCCTTCCAGAATCAAAAAGAAAAATAAAGTTTTGAAACTACACATCGAAAGGTCACATAACATTAGCCCCGAGAATACTGACCCAGAGTGACCCATGCCAGGGCATAAGTTTGCAAAATGATGGAATTTTAAGGAAAAAGAAAGATCTTTTGAGCATCCAAGCCAGAAAAAAAAAAAAAGTGAGACTAAGGAGGGCTTAGAAGCTGAAAAATTCTCCTAAGGTTTTGCTGCTGTTGCTGCAATGCTAACCGGGAGAAAATAGAGGGACGTATTCCCGAAGCCCAAGAAACCAGAACACACGATCTGGTATCTTATATCTAAGGAAACGGGTTTTTTCAAACATCACAGTACAAATAAATTCTTACCAGCATGTAAGAGAGGACGTTGGAAAGAGTGTTCCCTTAAGTCTTTCCTGGAGAATTTACTAGAAATTGAACTTCGGAGAGCCAAAGATGATTAGAACAGTATCAACACACGGAGGTATGTAGTAAATGTATAGTCATAGGATGAAGAGTAAATGGGGGAAAAGGGGCCAGCAAGATGGTTCAGCAGATAAAGGTGCTTGCTGCCAAGGCTTAAGACCTCAGTTCGAATCCCTGGGATCCACATGGTGAGAGGGGAGAAATGCCTCCCAAAAGTTGCCCTCGAACTCCACAAGTGCACTGTGGTGCACACACACACACACACGCACGCACGCACGCACGCACGCACATGTGCGCACACACATGCATACACGCACGCACACACATACACAGACATACACACACGCATGCACTCACGCACACATACATATGCACTCACACACGCACGCATGCACACACACATATACACACACATGCAAGCACCCCTGAGGCTTGATAAGGAAGGGTATAATATATACTGGCAGTCCACTCTGACAATACAATGTGGCTATCTATGCGCTGAGGACTAAGAGGATGGGAAAATCATATAGGAAAGTTTTTACTGTTTTCCGTGGCGCTGTTGCTTGAGAGAGCATCTACACTTCGTGCTGACCACTATATGTTTTGCCTACATGTATATTCTATGTACCACATGCACGCAGTGCCCATGGAGGCCAGAAGAGGGAGCCACATACCAGGCCCAGGGGATGGTGAGCCACCATATGGGTACTGGGAATCAAATTCAGGTCCCTCCCCTTGAAGAGCAGCCCTGAGCCCCTCTTCAGGCTTGCATTAGACATTTTTTAAAATGTAGTTGCACTGAGCTTTTAGAGCAGTCTTAGGTCCTAATGAAATGAAGTGGAAAGTAAATTTTCCATGCACCTTTCCCCCACAGAAACACACAGATGCTCTCACCCACCATCAACCGCCCGTTCAGTGGCTGCAATCCGCATGCCAGCGCTGACTGACATCAGCAAAATCCCATGGTCTGCAATGAGGTTCACACCGTGTTGTATGTTTGTGGGTTGCTAAACACAGATAAGAATGCGTAATCACGATTATGGTGTTGTCCAGAATAATTATGATGTTTTCCATCCCTGTTCACCCTGCCTATTCATCCCCGCCCCCATCACCAGAGACCCTGGAAACCCCCCGGTCTTCTCTTTGGCCTCCATGAATTTGTCTTTTCTGGAACATCATACAGCTGGGACCCGACAGTGTATACCCTTTTCAGGATGGCCTCCCCACCCAACATGGTATTTTCACTAAATATTTGGGAATTTCACACAATGCACCTGCTTCCCATCCCTCCCAGGTCCAACCTCCCCAAAATAAAAAACCCCTACCAAGTCCAGTTTGTGTTGCCCATATACTCATTGGAGCATGGTCCAACTCCCAAGTGGCCAGCCCCTTAAAGTCCTTCCCACCCCTCTGTTAGCCACCCCTCCGTTAGACGCCATTCACCGTGCAGAGTTACACTCCAGCATCTCCACCACAGTTTTAAAGGACTCTCTTCAGCAGCTTCCCATCTGGACTGTTTCTTTTTCTTTTTCTTGGGGGGGAGGGGGTGGGGTGGCGGTGGGGATGGTGAGGAAGAGGTCTGTTGATGGGGAAGTCCTGTGTATATGTCAATAAAGCACTGATGGCCAATAGGGAAGCAAGATAGGTGGGACTAGGAGTTGAGGAAGATTCTGGGGAAAGAGAGGCAGAGAGAGACACAATGTAGCCACCATAGGGGTAAGAGGTTCCGATCCCTTTCTCCGGTAAGAGAAATACGTAGATTAACAATTATGGGTTAAATACTTAAGTCAGAGATAGCCAGTAAGAAACCAAGCAAACGGCCAACAACTTCATAATTAATACAGCCTCCTGTGTGTTATTTGGGGGTTGCAACTGTGGCAGGGCCCAGGCGCTTGGCAGGGAAGGCTACACTCTACAGTCTCTGAAGCCTTTAGTGTCCCCTTTCTCGGTTTCGAGCCTGCAGTCATCAACACAGAGGCGGCGGCTTCCACATGGTTTCTGGAAGTGGCATGAATCGTGGGCATCAACTTGCCCCCCCCCCCCCCCGTGGCAGCCCGGACCGTGGACATTGACATGATTTCCATCAGAAGCACAGACCACAGACATCTGCATGGCCCCTGGCAGCAGCGTGGCCCCTGGACACCTGCTTTGTGAGTTACAGGACAGCCAGGTCTACACAGCAAAACCTTGTCTTCGAAAGACCAAAGATCAGATCAGATCAAATCAAATCACCGTCACCTTCCAAGAGGACGAAGAACAAACTCTCAAAAACAGCTAAGTTGGCTCAGTGACACACACCTATAATCCCAGCATGGTGAATGTGGAGACAGGAGAATTGTGAGTTCAAAGCCAGTCTGTGCTATATGGTGAAGCCTTGTCTCAAACAAACAAACAAACAAAAAAACCCAACAACAACCAAAAAACTGCTATATAAAGGCAAAGAAGCAAGGGATTATACCCTTTAACACGTAAACTCTACTGCCGTCAGTCAATGGACGACTGAGCGGGCAAGTCTCTCTACAGAGTGTTCCAGGCACTATGCGAAGAGAGAAAACCGCCACTTTGATCTCCCCAGTGAGTTAGTGGACGACGTATGGCAGCAGGGACACACGCCAGACACTGAAAGGCGACAAGACCCACCTGCCTCCCTTGAGAGCGCCTCACACCTGTACGGACTTGACAAGAGGAGAGACCCTGGTTCTGCTTCAACCCCTGGATCCAGCCTCTGCTTGGCAGGAAATGGAAAGAGGTTCAGGCTCTTCAGATTGCAAATTGTAAGACGGGAAAGGTGGGAGGGCGAACCCGTAACCTGAAATGCTTGAAAATGACCAGACTGCATTCTGTGTCTAGGGAGGTGTGCCCGGGAGTGGGTGGGAGACAGTAGCCATCAGGATAGAAGAGGGCTGACACCCTCAGCAGTCAGGTGACGGTTCTGAGGTTCGAGGCCATCTTGGGCTCAAAAAAACGTAAACACAAAAGTCAGGAGAAGGTTGCTTTCGCCAGGAGAGGGGCTGCTGAGGTTAGGGACAGTCACCGCGGGACTTCTGGGGGGCGGGTGGAGAAGTTTCATCCTCTATCCACAAGGTTATTACGATAACTGCTTAAGTTATAACCTCTGCTTGTCTTTTCTGTTATTCTGTGATGGATGCATTTCCTTCTTCCTCACTTTTAATTAGTTGAGAATTATGAAATGTGTTTTGATGGTATTCACTGTCCTCTTTTGACAACACCCAGACTCACCCAACCCCTTCCTTATTCACCGGGGTTGTTAATGTTTTTGTTTGTTTACCCATCAAGCCCAATTTGTGCTGCCCTTATACTCTCTGGGTGTGGGGCCGCCAGTTCACCAAGGGTGCTACTCTTAAAGAGAGCTGGCTCTCCTCAGCTGTCAGTTGGCCAATAGCTCCTCTCTGTGCCGGGTTTTTTTTTTTTTTTTTGGTCTGGACTGAGCTTGTGCATTGGAGCTGTTACAACCTCTGCGAACTATTAGTTTTGGGTGTTTGTTTGTTGTTTTTGAGACAAAGTATCACTGCGTAGCCCCGGCTGTCTGGGACCTCATTATGTAAACCCGGCTGGCCTCAAACCTACAGCCATCCGCCTGCCTCTGCCTCCCCAGTGCTGGGATTAAAGGCGTGCGGCACCACTGCTGGCTCTGCTGTGAACTCTTATGTGCAGCTGCTGTGTCTGGCAAACATTTTCCCCTTGTAGCCACTCATCACGGTGGCCTCTTTCTGTCTCTCCGCCCTCTCTTCCACAGCGCTCCCTGAGCCTTGGGAGGAGGCAGTGTGATACAGATGTCTAATTAAGGGCTGAGCATTCTGAAGTCTCTTATCGTATGCACCTTGACAAGGGTGGGGCTCTGTGTCGATCGTCATCTAGCACAGAAGGAGGCTTTGCTGATGAGGATTGGGGGATGCGCTGGCCTAGGGGAATAACGTCAAGTCATGATTCCTGATGACTTTCTGATAAATGCGTTTCTTTTGCAGAACAACCAAAGGTTTATTTTCACGTGTGTGTGTTTGTCTGTGCACCACATGTGTCCAGCACCCATGCAGGCCAGAGAGGATGTCAGATCCCCTGGAACGGGAGTTACAGACGGCTGTGAGCCACCACAGGGGTGCTGGGAACAGAACCCGGTCCCTCTGCAAGACTCTTACCCAAGGAGCCATCTCTGCCACCTTCTGCATTCCTTATCGTTTGGTCCCCACCCAATGCACCGTTTATTCCTCATTCTGTACACACCCAGAGGCAACGGTGGCAGTCGTGACTGAATTCCCATTGTGATGCCTTGGGCCACTTGAGACATGACGTTTCCTCCAGAGCAGAAGGTCCGGAGGGCACAGAACGCACTTGCTTCTTCGCTGCCTTGTGCTCAGGTGAACTGAGCAGCTCAGCTCGGCAAATGTTGGTCGAGTGAATATACAGCAGAGAGACCAGACTCGGGACCCCCTGTAGCCTACAAAGTGTGTAATGTCGATAATACGAAAGCCAGTTTGATCCCACCATGTAGGCCCGGCTCCCTGTTGTCTCTGAGCTGATGGCATTTGCATAGCTAAAGTTATTTCTTGGGTCCTTGGGTCACCACGCCTCCCGTCATCTGAACCAGGCGACAGAAGAGCCCCAGGAACCTCTCTGCTGGTCTCTGTCCTTCTATAAAGCACATCTTAAAGTCCCCAAAGGAGGCCACACCGTAGGAACTGGTTGAGCCAGGGGAGGGGTGGGACCAACCTGCCACTTGACCCAGAGTCTGTTGACACTTCTGTGAAGCGGGGTGAGTGGCATGTTGGGATGTGTTCGCCTTCGTGGCTGTTCAAGGTAACCAGTGTCGCCTGGGAGGGTTGGTGCTGGGTCAGGGTGAGCACCATCCGGAAAGGAGGCTCACGCTGGCTGTGTCTGGTGGAGGGGTGAGTGGTTGGGGTCTCCAATTCTGCCTCCCGTCTCCAGACTCCTAACTCTAGGTCCTTGGACCCTGTCCTCCGTGTTTCTGTTTGCTGTAATAAAACAGCCTGACCTCCGTGTTTCTGTTTGCTGTAATAAAACAGCCTGACCAAAAGCAACTAGGGGCGGGAAGGGTTTACTTGGCTTGTAGTCTGTCATCGCGAGACGTCAGAGCAGGAACACCAGGCAGGAACCTGGAGACGGGAACTGTGGCGGACGCTGCTGGCTGGCTCACTCTCTGGCTTGCTCACTGGCTGGCTTTCTTGTTCAGCCCAGGACCAGCCACCTAGGGGTGATGCTGTTTTCTCCCCCCCTCCCGTCGATTAATAATCAGACACTGCTCCCCACACATGATCCCGGTCCCTTCTGATCTAGGCAGTTCCTCAACGGGGGCTTCCCTCTCAGATGACTCTAGGATGCATCAAGTCGACAAAGCTGACCAGGACGTACCCCAGCACCATGGGGATTTCGGGTATGCCTTCAAATACATACACAGTACCTCCTTCGTCTTAGGGGAATCCATGTCCAGGACACACGGGAGCACCCAGACAGAATTAGATGAAATCCAGCTGCAGAGACTTCAGATTCATGATGCCACCTCCTTCCGGTCTGCGACGGGTCAGTAGGTGGTGAAAGACCCCCAGAGTGGGGAGACCCTCACTCAAGTCTTGGGATAAGCCGACGCCCCAATAATTCAAGAGAGACCGTTCTTGCTGCAAGCACACGAGGTTTATTCGGGGAACCAGTGCACTGGGGCCGAGCTTGTAACCCTCGCAGGGGCAGAGGAGTTTGATCCCCAGTAGCTGCAGTTGGGGTTTTTTTAAAGGGAAAAACCATAAAGGATGGGGAGTTTAGGCAAACACCATAAAGTGTAAATAGAGGCTTTTTCCTTGATAGAAGCCTTCCCGCCAGCCTGGTTCTAGAGCCGCATCAGTCCCAAATAAACACACAGGAGGCTATATTAATTATGAAGCTGTTGGCCTTGCTTGTTTCTTACTGGCTAGCTCTGACTTAAGTTAATTACCACATAATTGTTAATCTAAGTATTTCTCTTACCGGGAAAGTTTCCGGGCTTCCTACCCCATGGCCTTACATCTCGACTCTCCTGTGTTTCTCCTTCCCAGAGTCCTCCTGGACTCCTAGTCCCACCTATCTAGATTCCTATTGGCCCAACAGTGCTTTATTGACATACGACTTCCCCAACATCTCCTATTTTCTGTTTAAACAAAAAGAAAGGTCTTAACTTTAACATAGTCAAATTGTATATAACCGAACAGTTATCAAGTAAGAACATAGTTACAATATTTTAGCAAGATTTAAAGAAAATATCATCCATCCCATCCTTGTAGTCCAAAGTTCTATGTAGCTTATCATTTATCATAACTAAGGAAAACTATAACTATCTGTCTTCAACTCCATCAAAGACCACAGAAGGATAATATATAAAAACTAGGATTGACAGAGACATCTTACTGCCTGGACAGTCACCCGAAATTCCTCTGTAACGTTGGGGCATCCATCTTCAGCCCATAGGCCACAATGTGTCTGGAAGACTTCTCAGCAAAGCAGGAAATTTCAAACTGTCCATCTGCATCAGCAGTCTGTCAGTCATTTTTCTGTGTCTTGCAGAAAGTTTCGTAGATTCTTCCATGAAGCAGGAACCCTGTAAGACTGAGTTCAACAGTCACTTTTCTGTGGGTCCTGCATGTCCAGATTATACAGCAACAGTCAAACAGTCCAGGCAAAAGCAGTTTTTTGCCCAAATGGCTAATCTTGCCATGTTGAAAGCAAACTCCATAACGAGTTTCTTCGATGCTTATCTTCCTCTCAGTTGTAATTGGTGCTGCCAGGAGCAGACATTTCTCATTGTCAAGAAAAGCCCTAAACCATTTTAAATGCCATTTTCTGAAGGTCTTTGAAAGGTTTGAAGACTATCTATCTGTCTCAAATACATCTCTATCTATCTAGAAAACCTAACTTACCTAACTATAAGTTCTGACTATAATAAGTAACTATCTATAATCTGTATTTAATTACGCATTACATTTTAAAAGATCAGTATAATCACAATTCTTAATCAAGAGGAGAAATATACACATCACAAAATTGACCTTGAATTTGTATCAATAAATGAAAAACCATACCCATAACATAATTCCCCTTTTTACCATTAACAAGAGATTAGCTGTGATCATTGGCCAATTATAAACAAACCCATTTAAATGAAAACAAAGATTTATAAACAAGATGGAAATTAGGATGTCGTTCATTCCAAACTGCTTCGTGCTGGAAGGGGGCGCTGTTCATACCATGGGGATCATGACAAAGCTCAGAAACCTGTATAAGTCCTTATATTCGTGGTCTGTAAAGCTGCATCATCTTAGCTGTTTCAGTTGTTGGAACACCTGGTCCACTGCTTCCGGGGGTCTTGTTTCGTCAAACCACAGAAGCCTGGAAGGAATCCTCAGCTTTTCATTTTCTGTGGAAACATAAACTAAAACTCCTTTTCCGAGTAACATATCCTTATACTTAAATTTTGAAGTCAAGGCATTTTCAAAAGATATAAGTTGAATTAATTCAGCAGCATTTATGATCAAGTGTACTTTAGCAGTTGTTCCTGAGTAATCAAAAAACTGAAAAACATAATAGCGTACAGTATCCAGACTCTTTGTCTATTTTCCATCTTTACGTGGCTTATTTATTTATCTATTATTACTTTATTTATTTTACTTTTATTTATTTTTCTCTGAGACAGGGTTTCTCTTTGGAAATCCACCTGCCTCTGCCTCTGGAAGAAATCCTACCAGCGTGCACCACCACAGCACCGGCTTTTCTATTTATTTACCACTTTGTCGTTTCATTTTCTCTCTCAATCTCACGTATATTTTTAAACACACTGTAAACCTTTAGAGGTTTTTCTTCATCCAAGTCTGACTTTACTGTAACTCTTTATGTTTTTCTGGACACGTGTCTTATCTGTTAAAACCGCGGCTGTTTAAACTGACGTTTTTTTTTTCCCAAGATGGGGGGCATAAGCGTGACTCCAGCTGCCGGCTTGGAGATGTGGTCACTGCCACTTCCAGCTGTATGTACAACTTTTAAATCGTTAGCAAAGCCTCTTAAAAGAACCTTGGTGGTTTTTTGTTAGTTTGTTTGTTTTTATGCTGAGTCAGAAGACTCCCGTAAGCAAGCTGCGTGAATCTCGGCTTGTCGCTAGCAGAACAGAGCCCACCTGAGAAAAATGCTGCTACGAAAAATCTGTGCTTCTCTCCGTTCTTCTGTTTCTAAAATTCCTTTAAAGCTTTTGTTATTTTGCGTGGAATTTCAATCCCGCTCTGACACCATTTGTAAAAAGAGGCTTTTTCCTTGATAGAAGCCTTCCTGCCAGCCTGGTTCTAGAGCCGCATCAGTCCCAAATAAACATAGAGGAGACTATATTAATTATGAAGCTGTTGGCCTTGCTTGTTTCTTACTGGCTAGCTCTGACTTAAGTAATTACCACATAATTGTTAATCTAAGTATTTCTCTTACCGGGAAAGTTTCCGGGCTTCCTACCCCATGGCCTTACATCTCGACTCTCCTGTGTTTCTCCTTCCCAGAGTCCTCCTGGACTCCTAGTCCCACCTATCTAGATTCCTATTGGCCCAACAGTGCTTTATTGACATACGACAACATATCCCCAACAATAAAGAATGGAGAAGTTAGGTGATAGCTCATGTCTTAACAGGAAGGTTACAGGTTATCTCAAGCAAGCATTCTTTGGGCATTGTACAGTTAAAGATTGAGCAGGAATGTGGTGAGCTAGTTCCTGCATCAGGGAGTGCTATATTTTAAGTTTATCTTGAGGTCACCGGTTTCTCAGGAGAGGGCAGAAGAACAAGTTACCTGTGCTGGGCTAGTCGCTAGGGGTCTGAAAATGTTGAGTTGGGGTCTCTCAGTGGGACACCTGAGGACTGAAGGCTCAGTCATGATTCCAGCTGGAGAGGATTAATGGACTCTTGTCTCTGTTTCTCATTTATTGGCCGAGTCCTTTAGGGCTGGGGGTGGTCCTGATCTTGACCTGGAACTCCTCAGCTCATCTTCACAAGAGAGGAATGTTGTTGGGCCCTGAAGCCTTTCAACTGACATTTGCCTGACAGCTTCCTACCAAGTCCACAGATACTGTCCACTCCTGTAAAATATGTGTCTCTCTCCTCACTCCCAAAAGACAAGCTCCACAAATCCCAAGACCCCTAGTTCTATAGACTACTTCTTCCAGAGTCCCTCCCTGCGTGCGCATGCATGCGTGCGTGCGTGTGTGTGTGTGTGTGTGTGTGTGTGTGTGTGTGTGTGTGTGTGTGTGTGTGTATTAGTCTGTTTCATCTTGCTATAACATGTCCTCCTCTCCCAGGCTGGATACTGATCTTTCTTTCTTTCTTTCTTTCTTTCTTTCTTTCTTTCTTTCTGCCTTTCTTTCTTTCTGCCTTTCTTTCTTTCTTTCTGCCTTTCTTTCTTTCTGCCTTTCTTTCTTTCTTTCTGCCTTTCTTTCTGCCAAACCGTTTGGGGAAAGTCTACAATTGAGCAGACCCATCTGTTTGGCCTCTGGTGAGGCAGGCTTCCTTGTCTCCTGGCGGGCGCATCACGGGGGAGGTCCATTGCAGATGGGCAGACCACGTGACGAGACAGGAAGCCAGAGAGTAGGCGGGAAGGAACGGGCTTGCTCGCGCATGGTCACGATGGATAACAGTCCCGCAGAACTGCCTTACTCTCTTGCGAGGGCAGGCCTGCCGGTGACCTAGCCGGTGTACCGTCAGGTGCCTTTGCAAACCCCGCCACACCAGGGAACCACGTTTCTAATACACGAGGAGGAGAAACTGCACGAAAACCAAAGCAGTGTGATTTTTTTCAGGGGGGGTTGACAAGGTTTCCTTTGACGCCGTCATCCCTACTAAGCCAGGCACAGAAGTGAGAGAGGTTTGATGGGGGTTTGATGGGGCCTGCATCTCAGCTCATAGCCTGGCCAATGGGACGGGAGCATCTATTTTTGTAGTTTTGTGGAAGGGGATGGAGATTCCAGAGAGAGAGAGAGAGAGAGAGAGAGAATGAGTCATGAGTGAGTCATGGCTCTCTCGGGTAACCCCTTCACCGCCAGTTAAGTACAGCAAACCTACTCAAGAGTGTCTCCCAGGAAGCATAAACTTCATTTCATTGCTCCATATAATCCCCTGTAATGGGAAACCAGTAACGGGGCTGCCAACGGCAGGTGCAAAAGACGTCTTACGTCAATAGAACCCTCAACTCTAATTAATCTCTTCACGGCCAACATCATTGAGCCATCCCAGGGACTGCCGGGCTCACCCCTGCACCCCATCCCACAGCTGCGTTTGACGGCCCTGCCTTCCCCACTGCTGTGCAAGAATCCGCGAGGAAACAAAGGAGAAGCCCCGGTGCCCATAGCATCTCAGGCGATGTGGGCTTGCAGAAGAGTCTTTTTATTTCCATCACCGAGTTGTTACTGACACGGAAGCCGCCGCCCCCCCCCCCCACCCCCCAGCTGAGTCTCAGAGGCCTTCCCTCTGTATGTAAATAGCATCCTGGCTTCTTATTTACTCCTCGCCTCTCCTCTCTCCTCCTCTGCCCCCAGGGGTTTTTATTTTTTTTATTCTGAAGGCGTCACAAGGGTCGCGCCTCTCTCTGCTATCACAGCTCTCCTCCACTTTAGCAGCATAAGAAAGAATTATGAGGCTGGCCAGGGCCCCCCCGTGCCCCCGAGTGTGGGTGTATGTCTTGCTGGCCTCTGTCCTCCCAGGTGGAGGGGATAACTCACGCATGGGTGACAGCCAGCTTCAAAGCGATCCCTGTGAGGCCTGAAGAAAATGCACAGGCTTCATAAACTCCCGATATTGCTCCATCTGATCCATCTCCTTCATTGCTTTCTCCCGCCCCCTCCCCCATGCTAAACTGCAACCATCCTCGGCGTTGGGCGGAGTTGTGGCCGCCTAATATACAGAGCAGCTCTGTTAATTAAAAACGCTCCCTCCATGCTAGTTTCCCAGGGCTTTCCTCTCAGCAAATGCGAGCTCACAGAAATCAAGCCGAAAATCAGATTTTCAGGCCAGTCCTGAATGAGCCGAGCAGAGACCAGGTTGAGGGCCCTGCCCACCCGAGAAACAGCAAGGGTCTCACAGAACTACCTCAAGTCACGCCCAAGGGCATTCGAGGGTCGTGTCCCCAGGGATCTAACTATCTCCCAGTGGGCTTCACCTCTTAAAAGGCTCAGCTCCAGCCGGGCGTTTAATCCCAGCACTTGGGAGGCAGAGGCAGGTGGATCTCTGTGAGTTTGAGGCCGGCCTGGTCTACAGAGGGAGTTCCAGGACAGCCTGCAAAACAATACACAGAAACCCTGTCTCTAAAAAAATCCAAACCAAACCAAAACAAAGAAAAAGGCTCAGCTCCTCACAACATCACCACACTGGGAACCAAGTGTCCAAGAACCATACCCATACCCCAGCCTTGTGACCTACCCCATTCTGTCAAGTTGAAGGTTCCTCCTCCTCTCTCCATCATCCAACCGGCACATCATGGCATGAGGAAGCCTCAAATTTAAGCTCTGTGTTGGAGGACAGCCCATGACATCGAAGTAAAAATGATTGGCATAGGGCAAGCTGGGCAGCTCAGTCATTAAGAGAGTGTCTCCCCTGATGGGGGACGCCCTTTTGTATATATGTTTCTCTTGTTGGCTGATGAATAAAACACTATCTGGCCAATCAGGCAGGAAGATGGGCGGGGCCTAGGAGACCAAGGAGAAAGGTAGGCAGAAAGGATGCCATGTAGACCACAAAGGAGTAGCAGGTCTGGGCATTCTCAGATAAGCCAAGATCATGTGGATACATAGATTTATAGACATGGGTTAATGATTAAGACAGAACTAGCCAATAAGAAGCCCTAGTCATCGGCCAACAGTTTTATATCAATATAGCATCTGTGTGTTTATTTGGGGCTGAGAAGGGCAGCAGGACCTGGCGGGACAAGAACCTCCACCTACAGTCCCTCTCTTGCAGAGGACGGGGGATCAGCTCTCTGTACCTACAACTGGTACTCAGTCTCCTGTTGTGCCAATAGGTGATGCCCTCTTCTGGACTCTGGGGGTACTGCAGTAATGTGCACATACCATGCCCCCATACTCATAGTTAAAAATAAATATGAAATCTTTGAGAGAGAAGAATGAGCAACTTGAAGGATTCATCGCCCCTACTCCATAGCTGCAGATGCAACATGACCGCAAGTCCCAGACATCTGCTGCCGTGACCTGCCCAGTGGGATCAACCACAGCCTTGAACGGTGCGTCCAATTAAACCTTTTGTCCCTCGAATCACTTTTGTCTGGATGATGTATCACAGCAACAGGAAAAGTTACTAACGTGTGTGTGTGCGTGCGTGTGCGTGTGTGTGTGCGTGTGTGTGTGTGTGTGTGTGTGTGTGTGTGTGTGTGGTGTGGCAGTGGGTGTTCCCTGATGCTGGCTCTGGGCTCTGAGCGCTGGGTGGTTTCTCCTCTCTTCTCAGATGGAGACTCCAGGTCTCGCTGATCCTTCTCTTCCGAGACTGTGTGGAAGGGCAGAAGGAAAGAAGTGTTGATGGCTGTTCTGGGGTGCAGTGTGGAGACTGGGGAGGTGCTGGTGTGGCAGCCTAAGAGGTGGGACTCACTCTCTCCCCAGCCCTCCCCTACTCTGGAGGGGTTGTGCCCAAATTCTGAACCCCAAAATCACCAAGAGGCCAAATTCGATGCAAGGGGTTTAACAAGCTAACCCCATTAGCTCAGGGCCCCTCACTCCGCCACCATGGTGCATGGCTGGAGAAAGATCCCAAGCAACCTCGAGGCAGGGATCTTATAGGGCATCATAAGGGGCGTGTCTAGGGGTATGAAACAGTCTCAGGATTGGTGCACTTCCAGGTTTGGGTGACCCGCCTTGTGTTGATTGGTCAACTGGTTGCTATGGCCCATAGGCCCTCCCAGGGCGGTTGCTATGCTCTGCATGTCACTGTTGTGCACTGTCCGCAAAGCACACCCAGAGCCGTAAAGCACAGCCCCGCCAGCTAACTTCTGATTGGCTCCTTGCCACGAGGAGGGCATCTGACCTTAGTGACCAGAACAGGAGCGGCAAGGTCATGCAAGCACATGATAGCCTGTCATGGCTGCTAAAATGGGGGACTGGTCACTACAGAGGTCCAGCCATCTCCAAGCTGCAGATGAGCACTGTTGTCCCAAGCCCACAGGGATCTGAGCCAGTGGGGGTCATCGGATGAGGGAGTGTTAACCACCAAGAACGCCGAGCCACTACCATTGGCCTGGGAGGTCAATTATATTGGAGGCCGGAGCCACAGTCCCTTGAAGCAGGAGAAGGAGAAAGTTGAATTTCTCTAGATGGTTATTTATGTCACACGCAGCAAACAATAGCAAGAGTAAACACGTAAGGCCACACACAGCAAGGAGTGTGGATGTCTTCTACAGGGTAAGGCAGGCAGGTCTCAGCCATCTGGGCAGGGCTCTGGTGTCACCCAGGGATCATCTTAGCCTCTGGCTCACCTGAGCCCTTCAGGTGAAGGCACGAACCTTCACCCTTGTGCTAACCTGCACACAAGACTACCCACCGTCACACCCCACACCATGCCTGTTCCCACCACGAGCCTCTTTGTAAGTACTCACCTGGGGGTCCCCGCTGAGACTCCTCCTTCCCGTGGGCCCTCCACCTCTGCTGGAACAATGCCGCTAAGATACATCGGGCCACACAACTCTGAGGTTTTACTGTCTGATGACTACCCGCGGCTTGCCGAATGGACCACACAGCCCTCACTCTGGGTCTGGGGCTAGTGGCTCCTTCCTGGCGCCTTTCTCTGAGCGTGACCCTCTTCCTGCGGAGTCTGCCCACACTGGTCCTCTGAAACGTTTCCCCTGACGCTCGCCCTCACACACGCTCCCCTCCCGGCCATCATCTCTCGTCTGGTATCCTTCCAAGCATTTTAGCCTGTGCGATATGTCAAGAAAAAAAGTATAGACACAAAAAGGGGAGGGAAGAAAAAAAAAGACGGCAACTATTTCAGGATTATTTCAAAGCACTGGGTAAATAAAAACGCAGAGTATCAAGATGAGGAATAGAACCAAGATCCACCATTGTCTACATGCAAATGTTAACCAGTTAAACGCGATGGGGACAGGGATATCTCATTCGCCACAGCAACAAAAATATAGACTGTCCAGAAATAATGAAGCAAAAGAAACTTATACCACCAGAATTTGTAAAAAAAAAAATCTATAAAATGACCGTGGGGTACGAAATATGAGCTTCATAAGTGGAGAGACGTGTTACAGCATACAGAGACTCGATGGTAAAAATAGTTCACCCCCCCAACCAATCTATAACTGTAATTTCAATAAAGATCCTAGCAGGACTCAGAAGGAAGAAGCTGGTGAAATTCAAAGGGAAGGGAGCCAAATGACTAAGATAAGTTCGGAATTAAAAACAAAGAATAATGAGGGGGCTGGAGAGATGGATCCACGGTTAGGAGCACCGTCTGGTCTTGCAGAGGACCTGGGTCTGGTTCCCAGCACCCACGTGGCGGCTCACAACCATCTGTAAATCTGGTTTCATTGCACCCAGGACCATTCATCCGGCCTCGTTGGGGGGGTGTCCTGTGTGTGCATGTTGCACAGATAGACACTCAGGCGCACATACCACACATACACATAAAACATTCTTTTTGATTGAAAAAAGGACAGTGACATAGATCTGCGTTGGTGGATGTTTAAAGGGAACAGGGGGAGGAACGACGGTGGGTAACTAAGGTGGTCCCCTCTCCTGTGTAGAGAGCCGGGACTGCCAGCAGTCATGATGGAGGCTGGCCTAGGATTCCCAGCTGCCTGGCCGGCCACTAAGGGCTTTGCACATTATCTCATTCAAATCTTGACAATGACCTTTAAGTTTACAAACAAGGAAACCAAGACACAGAGATGCCAACTTACTTGCCCAAAGACACAAGCGTTACACAATTAGAGGGGGGTTAGAGTCACTGGAGAGGACAGCGTGCCATTCGGGGACGTCCAATCCCACACCATGTACAAGTTTGAACCCCAAATGTGGGAAGTATTTCATGGTAAGAAGAGCCAAGCCAGGCATAGTGGCGTATGCCTGCAATCCCTGCTACTCAGGAGGCAGAAGGATTGAGGGTTTAAGGCTAGCCTTGGCTACATCATCAAGTCTTGCTTCGAAATAACAAATGGAAAGAGATAGGTCAGCAACAGAGTGCTTGCTTAGCATGTGCAGGAGTCTGGGTTCAGTCCTTAGCATGTGCAAGAGTCTGGGTTCAGTCCTTAGCATGTGCGAGAGTCTGGGTTCAGTCCTTGGTGCCACATCCCTGAAACTCTCCCTTCAAATCAAATGTGGCAGGTATTCACAGCAGTTCGGTTAAGAATAGCCAAACACAGACACAGTGTAAGTAGCCATCAGCTAGCAAATGCCCAACTATGGTACAGCCATACCAGGGAATCTTATTCAGTCTAGAGACCCGAAGGACGTTCTGATACATGCGTCAACACAGCAGATCGTGAAAACAGCACATTAGGTGGGCCACGGTGACACGAACCTTCAATCCCAGCACTCAGGAGTCCGAGGCAGGTGGATTTCTGCGAGTTCGAGGCCAGCCTGGTCTACAGGGTGGGTTCCAGGACATCAAGGGCGACACAGAGAAACCCTGTCTCGAAAAGAAAAGAAAAGAAAGGAAAAGAAAAGAAAGGAAAAGAAAAGAGAAAGAGACATCATATTAACTGAAATAAGCCAGGTCAAAGAAACCAAACGGTTCTACCATCCTATTTGCAGGAAACCTCCAGGAGAGATAAACCTCACAAATTTTTTTTTGGTTTTACAAGACAGGGTTTCTCTGTTTTGTTTTGGAGGCTGTCGGTCCAGCCCCGTCCTCGAAATCATAGAGATCCGCCTGCCTCAGCCTCCTGAGTGCTGGGATTAAAGGCGTGCGCCACCACCGCCCGGCCAAACCTCACAAATTCTAAATGCCACCATATCTATTTATGTGCATAAGTCCCTGTGGATGATTCAAAACTGCCTGGAAAGTGAAAGTTCTCAGACAGGGGTGCAAGAGAGACACCGAGATGTACTGTCGGGGCTTACTAGGAGAGTTATTAGTACACTCACCTCTCTTAAAGAAACTGCTGATTCAGCTCCCAGCACCCTCAGGGCTGTGTATCTGTAACTGCAGCTCCAGGGTACCTGGCCCCCTCTTCTGGTCCCTGAAGGCACTGCACTCATGCGCACATACCTAATCATAGACATACACCTGATTTAAAGCGAAATAAATTTGCAGAATGGAAGCACAACCATGTATGGGACAATATATGGATTTAGGATGTTCACTGCAGCTCTCTTTGTGGCCATCCCTTGTTAAAGCAACGCAGACGCCAATTAACAGGTATTAGGAAGACACTAAAGCAAGTTTCAGAGCATAATGGCTCTGATAGGATCCATTTTTGGCAGATATTTATGCCCCATCTGTTAAGGGGCGGGTGGACTACAGCATCAGGATATCCCATCAGGCGCCAGGGGCTCAAGATCCAACCGCGCACATCAGCTTCATCAAACCCAAGGCTGATTTCCTCCCCATCTGTCTGATTACTGTATTTTATTTTTCAAAGCATGGCGGAGAGAAAGGGCATTGTTTATCGCACACCTCAAATGCCAACAAACCCCTCATCTTCTCTTGTTCATTCACAATAGGCCTGATTTGATGAACCATTAAGCCCATCGTTTAGCAACCAAAAACCTGGTTACCCTGTCTTTCCTCAAGGGCAGGAAGGGCTTACTATGGCAGACCTTCCCGGGGTGTGTGTGTGTGTGTGTGTGTGTGTGTGTGTGTGAGAGAGAGAGAGAGAGAGAGAGAGAGAGAGAGAGAGAGAGAGCTTTGCATTCTGTATCTCTGATACAGCAGGGAGGGCAGGAGAGATCAAATACTTGGCAGTCTTTATTAAGTAGGCTGGACCGCTACCTGGCAAATGTGGACCTTATTAGAAGCACAGAGGGGGAGGTGATTGAACGGACGTCCTTCCGAGAGCGAGGCAGAGGAAGGAGCAAGGGAGTTGAGTGAGGGGTTAACGGTGATTGTCAGGGCAGATGAGGACCACAGGTTTGGAATCAAGCTGTCAGCCGTGCCCACTCTCAAACCGGGGATGAGAGTTGGGGCAGCCTTGCTTGCAGCTGTGTGATGCTAAGGGTCTGAGAGATGGGACTTGCTGAAGTGTGGCTGGGTTTCCCCTCCCTGGACTCTGCAAACTTAGGAAACAGCAACAGCCAACAAACAAACAAAAACACCCACTGTTTAGCCAGCAGTCCCAGCAGTGAGGCAGTGGTGGGAGGAGACCTTAGAGTCATCAGTTTGAAATCTGTGTGGGCAGCATGGTGGCACCCCACGAGAGAATCCTGGTTGTCAAACCTAGTTGGGTTGAGAGACACTAGGAAACGAGAGAGCATGCTTTCCCCGGTATGTCTGTGGTGGCGTTCCCGGGGAGGGTTAAGTAAGCATGGAAGCCCCACCCTGAATGGAGGCAATACTGTTCACTAAGTTTGATGCCTTGGGGGAGCCAAAGGGGGAAGCAGGGGAGCCGTGACATCCTCTCCCTCTCTCTACTTCCTGGTCACTGTAAGGTGAGCAAGATTACACACCCACACCCTTCCTCCGTGGTCTTCTGCATTACCGCAGCAGCCCAGAAACAACAAGGTCAGTTGGCTATATGCTCTGAGGCCTCTGAAACCACGGGCCAAATAAAACAAATCCTTTTTGCCTTTAAGTTGGCCGTCTGAGGTCTTCTGTAACAACGGCAGATACAACCGTCTCGAAGGCGAGCTAAGCCAGCAATCGAAGGCATAAACATGCTGTTTACGCCTGTTCTGCTTGCACGACGCCATCAGAAGCATACTAACGGGCGTCGTCGAATCTGGTACCAGAAGTGGGATTGTAAACCAATAGTCTCTCTCTGAAGGACAATGGACTGCCTGAGACAGTTTGAGAGTGAGACAGTTGGTAATGAGTACTCCCCCAACCCACACTGAGAAACCTCACAGCTGGCTTTGCATAGCGGAGAAATGGTCAATAATGCTTGTTGGCTCTTGGCTCTAAGCGTAGGAGCCAACAGAGAGTGAGGCTGTAGGAAGCCCCCACAGATGACTCAGGTTTTCATTAGAGATGTGTTGCCAGAAAAAAAAAGAAATCTGGCCAAGAGGAACTTGCCATTCTGAGTCTCTCTGGATGCAGATCCCTCTAGGGACCCTCCCCAGTGCTCCTTTGCAGGGTGATCCCATAGGACTCTGGGTAGAGCTTGCTCCCACGCCCAGCAGGAAACCCCATGGTCAACGGTTCAACAGAAAAGAGCCATGGAAGGCAAAAGCCAATTTCTTCTCTTACTACTTCATTCTCTATGGCAGGAAGCCGTGTCACCAGCTTCAGCAGATGAGTAGACTGTTCTGTTCTGGATGATTCCATCTTGTGATGCTTGAGGTGCTGAACCACTGAGTTATGCCTCAGGCTGCCCTAGAAGCTGCCTCCTCCTCCCTTCTTTCTCCTTTATTCCTCCTCGGTACTGGGGATCAACCCCAGACCTGTGAGATTTCTAGGAAAGCATGCTGCCACCAAACCATACTTCCATTCCTAGAAGGCTCCTAACATGGCGTTTCTTTTTTTTTTTTTTTTTTTTTTTTTGAGACAGGGTTTCTCTGTGGCTTTGGAGGCTGTCCTGGAACTCACTTGGTAGTCCAGGCTGGTCTCGAACTCACAGAGATCCGCCTGCCTCTGCCTCCCGAGTGCTGGGATTAAAGGCGTGCGCCACCAACGCCCGGCTTTGGCGTTTCTTTTTTTTAAGACTCATTTTTATCTTTTTTGATTATGTAAGTGCAGGTGCCTGTGGAGGTCAAGGCATCAGAACTCCTGAGAGCTAGAGTTACAGGAGGTTGTGAGTGGCCCACCACGGGCGTTAAGAACCAAGTTTGGGTCCTCTGGAAGGGCACTACACTCTCTTAACCAAATCTCTCCTGCCCAACACGACCTTCCGTATAATAAAATTCAATCCATTCGTGGAGTATGCTGGCAAGATTTCACCCGAGATGCACGTGGCACCATGGAGACCATGCTCAGGGGAAGTGGGGACTGGTCCCTCCAAGGAGGCAATGAGCTCAGTGTCCAGTCACCGCTCAGTGGGGTGGTCAGGGATGTCGGGTTTCAGGCTCTTTTCATTGACATCAAATCCAAGCAGGCAGGGGACATCCTGGGAGCTCTATGCCTCTGGTCCTTGGAATCCCAACACTGTCCTTCTAGACACGGGCTTCAGGGTGCCCTCCAAGATCGATCCTTCCAAAGAGCACCCCAATCGTGTGTGGTGGCATCTGCCTGTAACTCAGAACTGCCGCACCCGCTGCGCAGCCTGTATCCGAGAATGTGCGAAGGGTGTCGGGATTGATGACATAGAGACCAGTGGGCGGTGCAAAGAAAACTTTAAGCAGGCCCCAAGAAGGCTCAAGAAAACTTCCCAAGAAAGGTTTCCTCAAGAAAAGCTTCTGTTCCCTTCCATACCCCTGGCTTGTTCTGCTCTGACCCCAGAGGCGGCGGTGGGTGGGTGAGGAAGAGACGGTTAGTCTTTGGAAAGGCCGAGGTCAGGGCGTTCCTGTGGGCGAGCCCTTTTCAGGAACTTATTGCTCCGGTAAACAGTTCTTATGGATTGTTTTCAGTAAACGTGTTTTTAGTAAACATTGTCTTACAGCTGCCTGCTCCCAGTCTGATGGGGAAGTGGGTCTCTGGCCAAGGTCTGTTGTTCCCACACAGAACTCGGGAGACTGAGGCAGGAGGATCACAAATTCAGGAGTCACACAGCAAAACAACATGTTTGATGCTGAAGTCAGCTCCACCATCCATTGTTCCTTGCAACTTACAGAGTCCTGATTTATTTATTTATTTATTTATTTATTTGTTTGTTTGTTTGTTTATTGTTTTCAAGAAACCTTCTCTGTGTAGCCCCAGCTGTCCTGGAACTCACTCTGTATACCAGGCTGGCCTCGAACTCAGAACCATCTGCCTCCTGAGTGCTTCTGCTTCCTGAGTGATGGGGTTAAAGGTGTGTGTCACCACGGCCAGCCGAGTCTTGAATTTTTTAAATTAGCTCATTTTCACTAAAAGGCAATAATTGAACACTGCAACGAATTAAGATTCTTTATGAAAAGTGGGCCTCCTCTCTACACCAGACCCCTGGCATGTGCTCCAGAGGAATACATGGCTGCCAGCTTTTACACATCCTTACACATGCTCGTATGTACATATTTGTGTATGTATGTAGTGTGTGTGTGGTGTGTATGTATGTAGTGTATGTATGTATGTGTGTGTGTGTGTGTGTGCGTGTGCATATGTGAAGGTCAAAAGGCAACCCATGGGAGTTGGTTCTCTTCCCGACCGTGGAAGGGGATATCTAGGATGGGACTCAGGTCCCCAGGCTGGGCGGCAGGTACCTTTCCCCAGTGAGCTACCTCACCAGCCGTTCTGTCTGTATTTCTTGAAAACAAATAAGAGCTCACATCTATCATTCCAGCACTTGGGAGGCTGAGGCAGGAGAATCATGGGTTCAAGGTCAGCCTGGGATGCATAATGAGTTAGTTCCAGGCTAGCCTGGGTTGTAGAGTGGGATCCTGACTCAAGACACCAACCAAACTAAACAAGCAAACAAGAACAAAACAAACAAAAACAACAGCTCATTAAACCCACTGTTCTGCCCTTTTAGTTTCCTTTTTGCTTAATAATATCTTGGGGATTATTTCATGTACTAATTTATTTTTAATTTAAAAACCACACAGATAAATAAACAGCGCAGTGATAATTAACTGTTTATGAAAAAAATACTAAATAGATTTTCTCCCTTATATCATGTACCAAAATGAATTTCAAGCAGTGGATTAAAGATCTCATGGTAACAAATGGAGATCTCAGAAATAATGCAGGAACCTGGGGGTGCACGCTCCTTGTGCTGCAGAAACTTGGGGGGGGAGAATGTCTTCCGGGCTGGCAAATTAAAAGCTCCCCAAACCCAGAGGTGTGAGCGTGAATGTCTCAGGGCTCTCTGGACTTGTGGTTTTCTTTTTCTCCTCTTAAGAGAAGGGTCTTAGCCGGGCGGTGGTGGTACATGCCTTTAATCCCAGCACTCGGGAGGCAGAGGCAGGTGGATCTCTGTAAGTTCGAGACCAGCCTGGTCTACAGAGCGAGTTCCAGGACAGCCTCCAAAACAATACAGAGAAACCCTGTCTCAAAAAGAGAGAGAGAGAGAGAGAGAGAGAGAGAGAGAGAGAGAGAGAGAGAGAGAGAGAGAGAGAGAGAGAGAGAGAGAGAGAGAGAGAAGGATCTTAGGTATGGCAGAGCATCCCCAGACAGGTGACTAGAAGGAAAATATTCTGGGAAATGTGCCAAGGGAGGGGTGTGCAGGGCAAGGCAGGAGAGGGCAAGACGTCCAGCAAGAGTGGGATCATGGGAAACTGTCATTGTCCCCATGAGGCAAAGGAACTAGGCTGTCACCCCATTGCACTGATCAAGCTTTCACCAAGAAACACCCAGGGGGACCTGAGCTCCTAGCCTCCGCCACTCTGTGCCCAATTGCTCCAAATTGAAACAAGAGTCAGGCAATCTTTGGAAAACAGGGTCACCCTCAAAGAGGTTGTAACCCTGAAGTCCGGCTTCCCTGTCTGATGAGGTCATTCCCAGTGAAGAATGCAAGGGAATTCCTAGCAATCCCAAGGGTAAGCCTGGGGCTGGTCTGCCCAGAGCATCTCTATAAAGTGGGGCGCTGGGAGCTGGGGGTCAGTGGGACCGAGCAGGATGGATTTCTTCGACAGAACTCCATGGCAAAGGAAGGCCCTGGATCACATGTCTTTCTCCAGAACCCCTTGGGGTGGAAGGGGCCTTGCTGAGAGCGAGAATGAGTCTTCCTCCAGCTCCTGTATCAGAAGAGCAGAGGAAGGAGCCCGGGAATACGCGGGGGGGGGCACCAGGGAGGGAGATTCCTGCCTGGGATTCTGCCGTATCCCTGCCCCATCTACCATTGCTTTTAAGTAGCTTTATAGGCAGCCAGGCCTGGTGGCACATGCCTGTAATCCTGGATACTTGGGAGGCTGAGGGGAGAAGGAATGTAAGTTCAAGGTCAGCCTGATCTAAGAAGATTGAGCCTCGGATGGAAAAGAGAGTGGGGGGGGGGGGCGGGGCTGGAGATGTAGCTCAGAGGTAGCATGCTTGTTTGCCTTAAGATGGGTAAAGCTGGCCGGGCGTTGGTGGCACACGCCTTTAATCCCAGCACTTGGGAGGCAGAGGCAGGCAGATCTCTGTAAGTTCGAGACCAGCCTGGTCTACAGAGTGAGTTCCAGGACAGTCTCCAAAACAATATAGAGAAACCCTGTCTCGAAAAACCAAAAAAAAAAAAAAAAAAAAAAGATGGGTAAAGTCCCTATTAAGGCAAGGGATTATGGGAGACAACTGGAGATACAGTATCCCACACATGTTACAAATGGGAAACTAAGTCTCCAGCCAAGGAGTGCCCTGGGACCCTCGGGGGGGGGAGGGGACAGTGGGGAAAGCTAACGCCTCCATGCACCAAGGACAGCCACAGTTCAGAGTCTGGTAGGGATGAGCCAGTCAAGGAGGAGACCGCACAATGAAAACAACCTGTGTGCGGCCATCCCCCACAACCCTGGACCCGAGCTGGACCCGAGCCGGGATCTCAGGAGGACTTGGCTTTGGATCTGGTTGCCAGGATACGGCACGGCCATGCCTGAGCATCCCTGGAAAGCCGGCTTTCCTGTAACACCCCCAACCAGAATTGGAATGGAAGGGCCGGGGCTCATTATGGGCTGAGCTGATGGTTCTTAACAAATTGTCTTCAGCGAGCTTGACAGACAGGGACGCGAGGGCGGCTGAGACGCACGAGATCAGCAAGGTTTAGCTAGCTACCTGAGGTTCGGGGAGCGAGGCCGTGCATCTATCACCATCAGGGCGGCTGCCATCCTGCAAGACAGGTCCTTATTGCTTTTCGGAACCATCTAAGAGCACCGCATCTTGGATCCTGACCACGCACCCCTCTCCCCAGCAGCCCCCTTGGCTCCTGTGGAACCAAGGAGTGGAAGCTGAATTATGGATTACGTCCCAAACCAGGAAGGACAGCCTACGACTCAGGACAAAGCTGTTTACACGGTATCGATCGGACCCGGCAGTGACTTAGAGGCCAGAGAGAACCAGAGGTACTGGCAGGGGGTGAGAGTTTCCTGACTGGCAGTATGTGAGCCAAGTCAATAAACACAGAACATTTCCTTAGGGTAGTGTGGCTCCCCTATTGCTCCACCCTGCTCAGAAAGCCACAGATGGTATGCTTGGAGATCAAGCCCAGCCCCCAAGGACAGCGGGGTTCCACTAAGGACTCAAGGGTCTTGGGAGAAACACTCATTGCTTTCCTCTTAGGAGAGGGCCAGTTGGCCAGCATAGGTACATCCAGGGTTCTGTCCTGCTGCATGGTGGGAGGACCAGGGAATGTGACATCAGCCGCTTGCCCCTGGATCCTAGTGCTGGATGCAAGCCTGGTGTGTTCCAGGGAATTCAAGGTAGAGATGTGGTTGGTGCTTGGCATACCCACTCTCAGTGCCTTCCCCTCCCATAGCCTGTAGCGAGGCTTCTAGAAAGGAGTCCTGTCAAGTGGGCTGTTGGGAGTGAGGGTTAGGGTTCTTCCTAACATTTCCATGACCCTAAGGGGTTTATGGAGAAACCTGGACAGGTGGAGAAGGTTGCGTCTGCCTAGGCAGGAGGGTAGGGCAGGCTCTGGAGAAAGCAGCTAGCAGCCCTGAGCTGAGGCCTTCGGAGGCTGGTCAATATGATAAAGTGTGTGGAAGTAGGCAGGACACAGGATGGCATGACGTTCTCCCCAGGCCTAGTGAAGGAGGGTCCTTGTCATGCAGGATGCTTCTGCCCTTCTAAGTTGTCCCTCCAAAGTCCAGAGGTGTTGCGGTATGAGGGTGCAGTGTCCCCCGCATGCGCGTGAACGTCTGGTCCTCAGGTATGGACCGTCTTCCTTCAAAAATCTATTTATTCATTCATTCATTTATTTTGTGTGTATGTGTGCACCTGCCTGAGTTCAAGCGCACCACGCAAGTGCAGGAGCCTGAGGGGGCCAGAAGAGGGCGCCGAAGCTCCTAGAACTGTAGCTACAGGCAGTGGTGAGCCACCATGTGGGTGCTCGGAACAGAGCCAAGGACTCTGCGGGAGCAGCAAGCACCGTAACCGCTGAGCCACCTCTCCAGCCCCCATTGTGCCATCTTTTGAAGCATGGCATCTAGCCGGGAGACATAGGACCATGGCGTGGGAGGCTTATGGGTGCCGGCCTGGACCGAGGTTCCTACTTCCTGGTTGGCCGCGCGGAATGCGAATAAGCTGTCCCAGCTGGGAACCCCTGTGGCCACCATGACCAAAAGCCACTCCTGCTTCTATGAGCATTACCTTGAAACCGTCCCCTACATTGCTTCCGTCAGTGTTTTCCAGCGAAAGTCAACTAATGCAAGGGGGCGGGGCCGTGGGTGAAACACGGGCTGGGGTGCTGGGATCGCTCCGTCCATTATGTCCCCTCCATCGCCAGCGTGGGTCTTGGACACCTCCCTCGCACCCGCCACTGGCTTCTCTTTTGCAGTGCCCTTGGGCACAGGCAAGTGGCTCGCACAAAAGGCAGTCGTCTGAAGACCAGCCCTAAGGTGAGGGCTTTCCTCTCTGGGAAAGCCGCCCCAAGAGCCTCGTGTCCAGGAGCAGCCAGAGCAAAGGCTCCATCCTTGCGCCAATCTGCAGTCCCTCCCCAGGACACCTGTGTAGACGGTGGTACCCAGCAAATCTGACCTCAGATGCCCAGCCAGGCTGGAAAAATGCAGAGGAGGCTCTCCCCTTGTGTGCCTAAGATAATGCAGCGGTGGCAAGATTGGCTTCTCTAAACTAGACTCCCTGGACCAAACACGACGAAGGTACTTGGAGTGTGAATCCAAAATGCCGCCTCCCCCGCCCCCCGGACCCCCAGGCTCATGTTTCACTAAGTAGTGAAGGGGTTGCCTTGCTGCTGGAAGCCCTTCAGTACGAGTCCAGGTCTCGCTCTGCTTCCCGGTCATTCCTGGCACGAGGAACCTACGCTACACGCTCTTCAGGCCCCGTGGACTCCGCCATGCCCCCCCACAGCATGATGGGCCAAAAACCATGAGCCAGAACGCATCTTTTTGTTTGTTTGTTTGTTTTTGTTTTTACGAGACAGGGTTTCTCTGTATTGTTTTGGAGGCTGTTGGTCCAAAACGAATCGTTATGCTATTTCTTCCCTCTGACATTGTAGCCACAGCAGCGTTAAATACCTACTACGAGCCGGGCGTTGGTGGCGCACGCCTTTAGTCCCAGCACTCGGGAGGCAGAGGCAGGTGGATCTCTGTGAGTTCGAGGCCATCCTGGTCTACAGAGCGAGTTCCAGGACAGCCTCCAAAACAATACAGAGAAACTCTGTCTCGAAAAACCAAAAAAAAAAAAAAATACCTACTACGAGAACTGACCTCGGGCTGCAGATATAAATCCTGATACAGGCCGGGCGGTGGTGGCGCACACCTTTAATCCCAGCACTCGGGAGGCAGAGGCAGGCAGATCTCTGTGAGTTTGAGGCCAGCCTGGTCTATCAAGCCAGTTTTCAGGACAGGCTCCAAAACAATACAGAGAAACCCTGTCTCGTAAAAACCAAAATAAATAAATAAATAAATAAATAAATCCTGATACAGTGATTGACGCTTCGCGCCCAGGAGCACTTTGGCCACAGGCTCCTGCCACGATCTTTCCCAGAGAGTTGGGGTTGCTGAGCTCAGGGCGACTCATCAAGGTTCCACGCCCATCCTGCCCAAATGTGTGGTGCCCGGCACACTGCACAGCTCTCTGAGCAGAGAGAGCAAGAACCGCCAGCTAGGGGAAGGGCTCTGTGGCCGCCAAATGCGGACCGCTGGCTGGCTGCTGCCACACCCCATCTCTGTGGCTCTTGCGGTCAACGGTGTGCCGAGAATAACGAGTAGCGGAAGGAAAGGTTGTGACTTAATCGTCACTTTTTACGAGAGGTGGAGCGTGGTGGAGAAAAGAGAGCCGTTACAAGGGCTGTCGTGCAATGTCCTCAGAGAGACAACTGGGCTCTGTGTTTTTGTTTCTGCAAACTACATTTACACAGGAAAGGAGTTGTTTTTTTTCCTACAATTTATTTGATCAGATTCGTTCCCCTCCCCCAGTTCCTCCCAGATCCTCCCCACCTCCCTACCGACCCAACTTCATGTTCCTTCTCTTTCTTTCTAAAAAAACAAAAAAATAAAAGCAGGGGCAAACAAAACAACCCATGAAAACCCCAATAAGACAAAAGAAAACACCAAAACATACCAAAAGTATACATACAAGAAACACGGAGACCGTTCTGTGTTTGAACTGGACACAGGCCTGCCGGAAATGTGGTTGACGTACCTGATGACACTCCATCGTAAACAAAACTGACTCCTCTCTCTGCAGGTATCAATTGCAAATAGCTTCTCTACTTGGAGTGGGACTCTGGGTCTACCCTCCCTTTCCCAGTGCCGGTTTTATCCGGTTTGGACACGCTCAGGTCTAGTGGCGGGCGGTCACAGTGTCTGTGAATTCCTATGGGCGTCTGTCCTGTTGTGTCTGTCTGGGAGAATTCGCTCTCCTTGGAGCCTCCCATCCCTCTGACTGTTACAGGCTTCACCTACACCCCCGAGGGCTTTGATGAAGACGTCCCCGAAGTCTCGCTCTTTGCACGTTGTCCAGTCGTGGGTCTTGTCGGTGTTAGTTCCCGTCCACGGCAAGCAGACTGAGTGCCGTCCGGATCTGAGTTGCAGCTTAGGGCCTCGTTTTCTGGTTTTGATAAAGGGTCTCCCCGTGTGGGTCCGTCTGGCCTGGAACTCACTGAGTAGCTCAGTCTGGCTTCGAACTCTGCACTCCTCAGCCTTCTTCACGCTGGGGCTACGGCGTGCATCACTCGCCCAACAAGAGTCTCCCTTCTCTCCTTCACTGACCCTTGCGCACAGGTATGCATGCCGTTCATGCGGGAGCTGTGTACTCCAGGAGCGTGTTCCGCCACACTGGGGATGGAATCAGTGGGCCCAGGCATCAGGTGGGAGCCACGGTCAGATGTGGGGTCAGATGCGGAGGAGGGGGTTGCCCAGCAAACAGCTCCCTGCCGAGGCCAACAGCCGCTGGAGGGAGCCGGGCAAGGTAAATCGCAGGGCTGTGCGACAGCGAAGAGGATGGGAATTCAGCAAAGCCAGGGCCCCGGCCAGAAGAGCCACGAGAGGGTAATTCATCCCGCTCTGTCAGGCTCAGGTCTGCAGGACTCTCGGGTGAGTTATTAGACTTTCAGATGCATGTGAAATAGTGTCGAGGTTGTGCGGGCCACCTGGGGAGTAGCCGTGAGGTCCAGTAGCTCCTTACTTTTAATATTGTTACCAAAGCCATGCGTGCACATAGCTCTAAAAGGGAAAGACTGATCGTGGGGGACACTAGTCTTGCCTCTGTAGGCCCCGAGTCTGCCTTCCAGGCAACTCTCTTTTGGATTCCTGTTGGTACACTGGACAGAGACTCCCAGATTTCTTATCTTTCTGGTGCCCTGGGGGTCTGAGCCAAAAACTGGTTTCTTGGCTTTCCTTTTTTTTTTTTTTTTTTCGAGACAGGGTTTCTCTGTATTGTTTTGGAGCCTGTCCTGAAAACTGGCTTGATAGACCAGGCTGGCCTCAAACTCACAGAGATCCACCTGCCTCTGCCTCCCGAGTGCTGGGCTTTAAGGCGTGCGCCACTAACGCCCAGCTCCTTGGGTTTCCTTTTACACCAGAAGAACCAGCTAAGATTCCAGCCCAGAGTGTGGTGTGTGTGTGTGTGTGTGTGTGTGTGTGTGTGTGTGTGAGCTCCTTGTGGGTGTGTGTGGTGTGTATAGTACGTCAGTGTGGTGCGTGATGAGTGCATATGGGGTTGGCGTGGACATATGTATACTGTGTGCAGTGTGTATGTGGTTTATGTGTGGTGTAGTGAATGTTTTCAGTACTGCATATGTCTATGAGTGTGGTATATATTCATGTGTGTGAGTAGTGCGATGTGTGTGTGTGGATACGGTGTGTGTGTATGTTCTAAGTATGTAGAGATAGACGTGAGTGTATGACTGTTACACGTGTGTTTGAGAGTAGCGGGTGTGGATGGATGTATATGTGTGTGGATGTTGTGTGGTTGTACATGCGGGGTGTGCGTGTGTGCACAAGTATGGTATGTGTGTATGGGTTTAATGGGTGTGTGTGTGTTCAGTGTATGGATGTGAGTGTGATGTGTTTGTATGAATGTATCGTGTGTGGACATGTGTGGTGTGTATATGTGAATATGATGTGTGTATATATACACATGTGGGGGGAATGGCCTGTGTATGTATGTATGTGTGTATATGTATTGATGTGACATATGTGTGTGGCATGTGTGGTATGTAGTATGTGTTGTGTTTGCACACATGTAGTGTGGTGTGTATAAACACCCATCAGGGTACAGTCAGCATGCGTGTGGGTTCAGTGTGTGCACATACGGTGTCTTAGTCAGGGTCGCTACTGCTGTGATGAACTCCACGGCTAAAAGCAGCTTGGGGGAGGAAAAAGTTTTTCTCACTCGCAGTTCCATGTAACAACAGTTCATCACCAAAAGTGGGGAGGGCGGGAGCTCAGAGAGTGTGGGAACCTGGAGGCGGGAGCTGACGCAGAGGCCATGGAGGGGAGCCGCTTGCTGGCCTGCTCAGCCTGCTTTCTTACAGCACGCAGGACCACCAGCCCAGCGTGGCTCCACCCACCCAGGGCTGGTCCCTCCCCCTTCAATCACCGTTTTGCCTAGGGCCTGATCAGTCGAGGTTCCCCCCTCTCGATTGACTGTAGTTTTGTGTCCCACAAAACTAGCCAGAGCAGTGTGTAGATGTACATAGTAGGTCGGCATGTGTGTTCGTGGGTGGGCACGGGGCTGTGTGATGCAGGGCAGCCCGTCTCTGGCCGGTGGAAGTCTGGGCCTCCTCACTGTCCATGGGCCTCTGCTCTGTCTGATACCTGGAAGTTAGTACCACTCCTTGGTTCAATTTCCCAACAAAATGAATCTCCAGCCCCTGTTTCCGGGCTGTGATGCCAGGGTAGACAGCTTCCTTGACACTCCACATGCAGCTTTAGTCAGTTCTTGTTTTTTTAAATTTTGGTTAAATGTACGAAACATAAAATTCACTGCTTTCTTTCTTTCCTTCTTCTTCTTCTTCTTCTTCTTCTTCTTCTTCTTCTTCTTCTTCTTCTTCTTCTTCTTCTTCTTCTTCTTCCTCCTCCCCCTCCTCCTCCTCTTCTCTCTCTCTGTGTCTCTCTCTATCTCTCTGTGTCTCTGTCTCTGTCTCTCTGTCTCTCTCTTCCCGTTTTATTTTTCCAGATAAGGTTTCTCTGGGCAGCCCTGGTATTTAAAGTACATGATGCTCAGGCATCAGGTGTATAAAGAGAGGTCATGACCGCTCCCGCGGTGTGGCTGAGGAGGAGGTTCTTGTTGTAGTTTGAGGGAGACCACAGCCAGAGGCATCTGGAAGAGTCCCGAGCAGGGATAGAGAGCAGTAGACTGACCCTGACCCCTAGATAGAACCAGGCCGTGAGAGGGGCGGGGGCGGGGCGGGGGTGGGGAGGGGATGGGGGGATGGGCAGACAAGAGAGTAAGAGAGGCGCCAAGAGCGAGCTTGGCAGAAATGGCAGGGTTACCTAGGGATGAGAAGCTGGGATGGGAGGAGGAGAGCCTGGGACCTGGAGGAGTTTAGGAGAGCAGGAGGGGTAGGAAGAACTGAGAAGAGCCGACATGGACTCTATAACCGTTGTGCACAAAGCAGAGAGAGCCTGGAGGCCAGCATGTGCTTCGGTGTGCTAATAGACGCCACTAATAGTCAGCCATTTGTCCTCACTTTCTTTTGGACCTGACACCTACCTGGCTGTCCTGAAACTGTAGACCAGGCTGGCCTTGAACTCAGAGCTCCACTGCCTCTGCCTCCCGAGTGCTGGGATTAGAGGCGTGCGCCGCCACTGTCTGGCTCATTTTCTGTTGCTGAGTGTACGATTTAGTGGCATTAAGTGTGCTTACAGTGTTCATAGCCATCGCCGCTGTCGCTTCCAGAAGAGTGCCGCTGTCTCACACAGCACCCCCTGAGCGCTCTATGGGGCACACCCTTACCATCTGCTCCTGCCCCCAAGAGCCCCTGCTGCTCTGCAAATCTGCCTGTTGTAGATGTTGGGTGAAGCCGTGTCACACAATCTTATCCCTGCCGCGCCTGGCTTCCTCCGCTCTTGTAGTTGCCCCTGTCCGAATGCAGTCTGTTCTGTTACGCCGCGACTACAGTCCGTTGTGTAACAGAGCACCTTTTCCTCATCCGTTAACCTACTGGCGGAGACTTGAGTTGTTTGCATCATTGTTGAATAGTTGGTGCACAAATATTTGTTTTCTTCTTTATTTTCAGATATTTTAGATATATACCCAAGGACAGAATTGTTGGTAAATATATGGTAACTCTGTGTTCAACTTAAAAGCTTTTTTTCAGGCTGGGCGTTGGTGCCGCACGCCTTTAATCCCAGCACTCGGGAGGCAGAGGCAGGCGGATCTCTGTGAGTTCGAGGCCAGCCTGGTCTACAGAGCAAGTTCCAGGACAGCCTCCAAAACAATACAGAGAAACCCTGTCTCGAAAAACCAAAAAAAAAAAAAAAAAAGCTTTTCTCATTTTATGTGTATTAGCGTTTATCCTGCATGTATGTTTGTGTACCACGTGTGTGCAGTGCCTGTGGAGGCCAGGAGAGGTGTCTGAACCCTTGGGACAGGAGTTACAGATGGCTGTGAGCTGCCGTGGGGGGGCTGGGAATCGAGCTCGGGTCCTCTGTGAGAGCGGCACTCAAATCATTAAAAATAAAAATAAAGCTGGGTATGGTTACTCGTGTCTGTGACCTCAGTTCTGGAGAGGCTCAAGCTGGAGGATTATAGGTTCAAGGCCAGCTAGGCTACGTAACCAGACTCTGTCTAGAAGGCGGTGGGGGTTGCAGACCTGGCCACCTCAAGTCACTCCTCAGAACCCCGGCAAAGGCAGAAGAAAGAAATGAGTGCCCAAACTTGCCCTCTGACCTCCACAGGCGTCCCACAACCACACCGATAATAATGTTTATGCAGCTGTTTATCATAATTGTCATATTGTAAATGCTTGTTGCAGTCATTTACATAAATATAGATAATAATGTAATTACGTATGCAAACAATAATAGTGTAATAAAAATATTTTAAAGGCACGTGTATTAGCAGGGTTGCCGCATCACTAAGGAGACACAATTTCACAGTCTAACCTAGGACACTTTGAAGCCAGTCATAAGTATTTCACAGCTGCTTCAAAACAGTTATGAAAGACACGCAAATGCAAAACGGAGCCTCTTTTTTAATTTATGCCTCTTCATTTAAGTTAGAAACAATCCTACTTTGTACATATCAATCCCAGTTCCCTCTCCCTCCCATCCTCCCATGCCCCCCACCAACCCCCGTCCCATCCCTCTTCTGTTCCATAGGACGGGTGAGGCCATCCATGGGGGATCATCAAAGTCTGTCGCATCATTTGAGGCAGGGCCCAGGCCCTCCCCTGTGTGTCTAGGCTGAAAATGGGGTCTCTTGTACCAAGCTAACCCTGTGTTAGCTTTTTGAGGACACTCCAGGCTGGTTCCTTCCTGGGTTTCACCCTCCTGGCTTCCATTTTATACTCCTACTAGGGATATACGCAAGGTTTTGATTTATTGACATCCCCACAAACAGTTGTTATTTTCTATTAAAAAAAAAAAACTAAGGCTGGAGAGATGGCTCAGTGGTTAAGAGCACTGGCTGCTCTTCCAGAGGACCTGGGTTCAATTCCCAGCAGCCACATGGTGGCTCACAGCCATCTGTAGTTCCATCTCCAAGGGATCTAATGCCCTCTTCCGGTGCCCAAGAGCACCTGGACACACGTGGTGCACATGCACACACCCAGGCATAAATGAATCTTTTTATTACAGTGTTTAACGTCAGGGTCCCACATCACACCTGAACCCAGTTCAATTTCAACTACGTGGCGGAGTTCTACACAACTGCCTCAGACATCTATTGCCAGCCCAACAGATGCTAGGGTGGAGAGAGATTCCTGTGGCTTCCAGCGTTGTCATTATCTATGACAACGCTCGTTTTTCCTGTCTGTCACCTTTGTGACATCACTCCCTGTCTGTAATCCTCCTAACCATTACTCCCAGTCCCAGCTGACAGAACCTACCTAGCCCTCCATCACTGCCTGGGAATCTGTGATCACTCCCTTCATGCCTCTGGTTCCCGTCTGAGTTGCCTCAAGTGTCACTTTCTCAGCTCTGCTCAGTCACCCCGCATTTCCGGCTCCCTGTCTGCCTTCCAGGATCCTCCGGAGTCTCCCATTGCTGTTACCAACTGAGCTGGTCCTGTCCATTAGCTCATACCTTCTTAAATGGCTCCATTTTCACAGTGGCAGTATTGGGCAGGGGGGGCTGTCTGAGATCTAGCTACTTGTCTTTAGCAGAAACAACAGTTTTTGTTTTTTTTTTTTTGTTTTGTTTTTTGACTGTCTCATGTTTTTGTGTGTGGCAGTTGCTACCTCGGACTGCCATTTTGTCCCTGTGTACGCCGGCAATCAGAAGGGGTGGAGTCCTGAGTTTGGAGAATTCTTTTTTCCACCATCGTGGCCAAGTCATTGCAAAAGGGTCAGCTATGGGCTGCGTCTAAGCTGCATTGGGCTCCAAGGTGTATTACAGGAGGAAATGCTGGTTCTCACACAGAATTCTTGAGCAGTCTGCGTTTGGGTTCTTTCTCCAAGAAAAGATCTTGAATCAAGTGTGTGACTGTCATGTCCCATGGATGTTGGGGGTGGGGGAGCAGGGGGAGCCGGAGCCTTCTGAGTCCAGGAGTGTCTGAGTCTCTCCTCCATCTAATTGCAAGTGGGTGCCAATCACTCTCACAGACCCAGGGAAGGCATCTCCTTCTGTCCTGTAGTGTCTAATATCGAGTTTCAGCTGCAGCTTATGATCTCAGCTGCTGTCAAAGGACCTACAGCAAAATCCGCTTTTATTGAGGCAGAAAAGGTCAGCTTTCTTGGACGTCTCCATGGTGAGGATAATAAATGCAACACATTCATACCCTTATGACATTTAGGCACTTCAGCTGCGATGACCCTTGGGAAAAGGCGCCGGAGATTTTAATTACGTTTCCGCAGGAGAGATTGGCTAGTGGGCTTCTTCCTTCCCATGTCAGGGAGTTCACCCCCACTATGTGGCATCTGGCTCAGCCTGGATGAGCTCTCAATGTCCCATCTGGCTCAGGGGAGTGTGGCATCCATTTGGCCTGAAATGTGCCCCCAAGGCGGTGTGGTTTTATCTGAATTTGCAGGACAGGCCTCTCTTTTCTGTCCCATCTCACCTGCGCCAGAGGGATCCTCTGTCGGACACCTGAAGCAAATAGATAAATAGACCTGGATTTCCTGACGACAGGCCTGGAACAAATTTCTGCAGGGAACAGAGATCAAGAAAGAGAGGAGGTTGCTGGAAGGGAAGGGAGAGGCCATGCCAAGACAAACAGGTCCGCGGGGATGCAGGGAAGGAACCCAAAGCCAGACTGCACTAATCCCTCTGAAGCTACTCTTCGCTCATTAGACTAAGAGGTTTGACTATTTATTTCATCAGCCAACTCTCAGCGTTTGTGGGTCGTCTTAGTCGAGGCTGGGTGGTTGTTTCATGCTCCTCCCTCGCCTCCTCCCCCCCCCCCCCCCGTTTCCTCCTCCTCTTCCTCCCAGTGACAGTGTCTCTCAGGGTCTTCATGTAGTCCGCACTGGCCACAAATCCGCTATCCTCCTGCCTCAGCTTCCTAGTGCTGGGATTACGAGCATGCCCCCTGCCCCCACCCACCGTGCCCTGAAGTCTCGGTAATTTATCAAGAATAGAAGTCAGTCTGGCTTGTGGTTCTGGAGCTCCAGAAGTTTCCAAGGCCCCTGTGTTGGCACGTGCCTGTCCTGTCAGAGTCTGTGTCTTAGCATTGCATTAGCTGTCGAATGGTGAGAGAGAGTTCTCGTGGCAGCTCTCTGATCTCACGCTCGCGTGCGCATGTGTGCGCCTGTGTGTGGACATGCATGTGTGTGCGTGTGTGTGCACGTGTGTGTGGGCGTGCATGCATGTGTGCATGTGTGTGCACGTGTGTGTGCGTGTGCATGAACGTGAGCATGCTTGTGTGCTTATATGTGGAGGCTAGAGGTCAAGGTCAGGTATCTTCCTCTACATCCTTGACAGAGTCTACCCGGGTAACAGGAGCTCACCAATTCAGCAGGACTGGCTAGCCAGCCAGCTCCAGGGATCCTTAGCCTCCCTCCGTTCATGCTGCCCCCCGCCCCCGGACCTTTTACGTGGATGCTGGGGACTCGAACTCAGGCCCTCACACTTGTACCTCAAGCACGTTACCAACCGAGCCATCCTTCCTGCTCCTTGTCCACCTCTATAAAGCCACCAGTACCGCGGCTTTAGCCCCGCCCGCATGACCTCTTCTAGTTACATATCTCCCCGACGGCTCCTCTTCAGAACAACTTTAACTTGATATACTTGGGGTTAAGTTTCTAATGCATGAACCTGGGGCGCACTCCATTCAGACCCTAGAGATGTTTGTGCTGTGGCAGCCTACAGATAGAGATCTATCTTCAACTCAATGAGGTTTTCCTCTCTAATTTATTTGTTTTGGTTTTTCAAGACAGGGTTTCTCTGTGCAGCTTTGGAGGCTGTCCTGGAACTCGCTCCGTAGACCAGGCTGGCCTCGAACTCACAGAGATCCGCCTGCCTCTGCCTCCCGAGTGCTGGGATTGAAGGCGTGCACCACCAACGCCCAGTCACTTCTCTTTACTTTCGATGTCTACTTTTCTGCTTTATGAAAACCCCCTAGCTGGATTGGGTTTCCAGTGTCTTTCCTTCAGATGTGTTCTCTTCACTTCTCACTCCTCTAATCTTTTTGGAGACTCTGAAATGTTAGTGTCCTCGGGGCTTCTCTGTATACTCACAACCAGTGGTACTTTTTAAATTCTGCCGTTTAGGATCAGGTATAACTGAGCAGTGCAGCACTTGCCTAGAATTCCCCAGGGTGGGTAGGGTGGAGGGAGGTGTGGCTCCGTGGTAGAGCCCCTGGCTAGAATCCCCCAGTGAGGGGCTGGGGGCGTGGCTCAGTGGTAGAGCACATGTCTAGTGCATTGAAGTCCCTGAGTTTGATTCTCAGCAGAAGCAATAAAAGTAAAAGGAAACCACAGAATTCTGCTATGTTTCTTCAGATTATTTACCCAGCTTCCAGCTTCATTTTGGTCACAGCTTGTTTTCATCTTCTCTTCATCTCTTGGTTTTCAGAGTCAATTACTGCCTACAGCACAACAAAGAAAGCCCTGCATCTTGCCCGGGTGGTAAAACACACCAGTAATGTCAGCACACAGCAGTTTGAGGCAGGAGGACGGTGAGTTCCAGGTCAGCCTTAACTACTTAGTGAGACGTTGTCTCAAATCGACAATGGCAAAACCAGCCTCCTGGAGTAAATGTTTTCAGAACTCTGTTCTTCCCCCTTTCTTAATGTTATCACGGCACAGTTTTCCGCGCCATCCGCCTTCTCTCCAGGTGCTGGGTGGCTGAGTTCACTCTCACACTCAGGTTTCCGCCTACCGAAGGGTCTTTCAGGACAGCAGTTTCCTTATGCACAGGACACACACTCTCTCTCTCTCTCTCTCTCTCTCTCTCTCTCTCTCTCTCTCTCTCTCTCTCTCTCTCTCTCTCTCCCTCCCTCCCTCCCTCCTCTCTTTCTCTCTGTTCTGGGAATGGAACCTACAGCCTTGTGCAGCCTAGGCAAACACTCAACTGCTAAGTGGCACCTCAGCCCCTCACTGAGGGATTCTAGGCAGGGGCTCTACCACTGAGCCACACCCCAGCCCCTCACTGGGGGATTCTAACCAGGGGCTCTACCACTGAGATATACCCCAATTCCCACACTGGGGTATTCTAGGCAGGGGCTCTACCACTGAGCTATACCCCAATTCCCACACTGGGGGATTCTAGGCAGGGGCTCTATCCTGAGCCACGCCCCTTCCTTTTCAGTAAGATACAGGTCCTCATAAGTTGCCTAGAAAAGACATGAACTCACTCTGTAACCCACACAGGGCTTGAACTTGTGATTCTCCTGCCTCGGCCTCACAAGAACCTGGGGAAATAAGCCTGACCCATCAGGAACCGCTACTCTTGTATCTAGATCACCTCCCCAAGAGTAGGAAGGGGTTCCTCACCGGGGAGTTCCCTCCTCAACCCAAGAAGTACCCAGGCCATGGTAACCTCCTACTCCCTCGGGGCTTCTTCCTGGCTTAGCCAAGACTACATCCATAATCCTGGGGTTCTAGACTCTGAAGTCCGTGAAACACGGCAGTGTGTGTCCACATACTCCCTGTCACCGTGATCATTGCCTCCTTGTGACAAGAAGGGATGTATGTGATGTCCCAGCATTTCCTGTCTTCCTGTCCCCGATACCACAGCGTCAACTGACCAGCCTCACTCTGGTGCCTGCTGCCCCGCACCTAGTGAAACCCCTTGGAATCTATTGTGACCGTTTGAATGTAAACCACCCCCCTCCAAAGGCTCCTGTTTGGAGCTTGGCCCCCAGCACTATCTTGGTTGGTTCTGGGAATGTTTCAAAGTTGGGTCTAGCTGGAGGAAGCGGGACTTAGCTGTCTCTTGTCCTTCATCTCTGTCTGTCTTGCTCTCAAGCTGCACTTCCTGTTTGTCGCGAGGCACAAGAAGTTCCTCTTGCTGGCTTTTGTTCCCAGCACTCAGGCACCAGAGGCAGGCGGATCTCTGTAAGATCAAGTCCATCCTGGTCTACACAGAGAGTTCCGGGAGACCCAAGGTTGCGTAATACCCTTATTAAAATGAAAAAAAAAAACCAGAAGTTTCTCTGTAGCACGAGTTCTAATTGTTCTTAATAATAACCAAGAGACAGATAACTGTGTTAAAGCTGAAGTCCAGAGAAGCAAAGCGCCCGGTCGCTAGAGAGTTCTCACTTCTACCCGTGCTCAGACAGAAGGGGCGATCCTGTCCTGGGACTGCATCTCCAGACTGTGTCTGTCTCCACCAGACCTCAGACTGCACTGAGCTCCTGTCTCCTCCCGCCTTAGATTCCTCTCTAGCCCTGGGACCCAAGTTCTGGGATCAAAGGTGTGAGCTCTGTTTCTCTTTTACGCTGGGTCAATTTCATGTAGCCCGAGGTGGCCTCCAACGACAGAGATCCGCCTGCCTCTGTCTCCCACGCGCTGGGATTAAAGGTGTGCGCCACCACTGCCTGGCCTCTGTGGCTAACTCGTGTGGCTAGCTTTGTACCCTGATCCTCAGGCAAGCTTTATTTGTTAGATCGTAAACAAAGCATCACTGCATTCTCTGTCACACTCGCATCATCACAATGTTCTGTCTAAAGGCCTGATGGTTAGGGACCACAGATGGTAGCCTCTATGAGCCAAAATACATCTTCCCTCCTCCTCCCCCAAACCCCCCTCCCCCCACGCCCTCTGGTTTCTCCTCTTTTAAGTTGTTTGTGTCAGGTATTTTTGGTCACGTTTGCACAAAAACGAAGTGACTGCAGACTGGAGTTGGTGTTGGCGCTTCAGTTAAGCTTCTAACTCTGTCTTCCGCCCAATTATTCTCATTTTAGAGAGGAGAGCCAAGGCCTTTTCCTGACAACCACCATCTTCCCCGTTTACACAGCCTCATGCCTGGTAATTGACACGCCGTGTCAGTCACGGCTAAGAAACCTAGTGAGTCATTTTTCCCACTGAGACTTTAAGAAGAGACAAAAATATTGTGTGTGTGTGTGTGTGTGTGTGTGTGTGTGTGTGTGATCAAAGGCTGATGACATGTTTGGGGAGAAGGAAAACTTGGGTTTGATCTGAAGACAGGGAAGATAATAGGACACACTTCATGTTCTCTGGCCGGAACTCATTAAGAGAGCCTGTGCCTGAAAAGCCCTTAGCTCTGTGCCCTGCACGGGGCGGCAAGGGTGGCGGGGGGGGGAGAGCAGTTCTTAGGCATGTTATTTACTCTATAAAAACGATAGCTTTTATTCCGGTTACAACTCACCCTCTCGGGTTAAATTGCTATGGTATGGTCAAATCGCATTCTGTGTTTACAGAGACTCACTCGGCAAATCTCTAAAAATACGAAAGGGCCCTAAGGTTGGGATTACCCTCTTGCCTCACATTCGAAGCCCAAAGAACTTTGACCAAAGACCATTGTTGGGTGAGCGGGCTGCTGCTGACGGGAAAGGGAACTGCTAAGCCGTGTTGACTTATCCCGTTGCGTGAACCTTGTCCCGGAAGCTTTTAAAAATAATAAAGAAAACATATGTGTTTGGGAATGTGTCTTGCGGTGAAATTTCCGACCACAACTGGCAATGGCCTCTAAAAATGTTGATGGTGCTGGAGTTTTCTGCCACCTAGTGATGGCGTAACTGTCTCATCGCACGAAGACGCATGGGGGAGGGGGGGCCCGGGAGGGGGGCCCGGGTTGTCATCGAGGGTCATATTGGGTAAATCATTTTTGTTGTTGTTTTGCTTTTCAAAACGGGATTGCTCTGTATAATCGCCCTGGCTGTCCTGAAACTCTCGCTCTGTAAACCAGGCTGGCCTCAGCCTCACATAGGATCACCTGCCTCTGCTTCCCAAGTGCCGGGGTGAAAGGTGTGTGCCACCGCTGCCTAGCCGGTATAAGCCACTTTTAAAGAGTTCTGCCTGCTATCGAAAAATGCGACAATACGGCAATGCTTGTAACTTAGTTATTTTTATCTCTTAAAAACATATTCTTGTGTGTATGTGAGTTTTGCCTGCACGTACTTCTGTGTGCTGGTGTTACTGTAGCCCAAAAAAGGTCTGGGCATCCTGGAATTGGCGCTGCAGACTGTTACAAGTTAGCGTTCGGGTGCTGGGTCCCAAGCCTGGGTCGTCTGGGAGAGCGGTCATCACTCTTAAGTACTGAGTCACCTCTCCAGCCCTCTTCTCTTCCTAGCTGTTTTTAATTAGCGCGAAAACGTTGGGTCCCATTATGGTATCTCCATACGTGTGTGTCATACGCTGTTCCTTTTTCTCTGAGGTGGGAATCTCATTAAACTGTCCAGGCTGGGCATGAACTCCTGAATTCAAGCTGTCCTTCTGCCTTGGCTTCTTCTGCAGCTGAGCCCACAGGCCCCACTGTTGCCCTTGGAGGCCCGCAATCCTCACTGTACTTCTGCCCTTGCGTTTGGGGACACTTGCTGTGCGGTCCAGGCGGGCCTCTGGGTCACATCCAGAATTCTAGGGACACAGGTGCGCACCTCCGCACCTGGCTTATTTTACACATGTTTAAAGACTTTTTTTTTTGCAAGCACAAATAATTTTTAACGATTCATAGTAAATAAGAGTGAAGTTTAAATCCATTAGGGAAAAATGAAAATTACAAGCATTTCTATAGAAGAAAGTCCAACCCCCCCAGGTGTTAAAAGCTTAACATAAACCAACTGCATAAAAAAAAATCATTTAAGGCACTCGGAAATAGTAATACAACCAGGGAGACAGGAAACAAATGGGAGAAAATGAAACATGAAATGCCCTCAAGGGTATTTTAAGAAACAGGAACTCACAGTAAAGGACAAACACATACCTCACCAGGAATGGGACCCTGCGTGCAACAGAAAGCAACTCAGGCTCAGGTTGAAAAAAACAGCAACCCAAGACCCCAGATCTTAAGTGGCTTTATCCGCATGTTACCCTGGTACCGGATTCAGGAAGAAACATCAGTAAAACTCAAAGGCTGTAGACTTTCAGAACTGTTCATCCTGGAAAGCCAGCATCAGGGAGATATTATTTGGTTCGCACACCTGTCGAAGGAGGATTTATGAAAGGCGCGTTTTCCAATGACCGACAGGAGCTCAGGCTTTCTTAGTAAGCGCGCCTTGGAATGATTACCTTCACAGCCTCCTGGTGCTCTGACTTGGGGCCATTTACCCAGTGGTTTCTCAAGCTGCACTGCTAAGGTCTGTTTATTTATATTCTACATATGTGGGTGTTTGCCTACATGTATGTACGTGCACCGTGAGTGGCTGGTGTCCACAGAAGCCAGAGAGGGCGTCAGGTCCTCTGGAACTGGCGTTATAGAGAGTTGTGAGCCTCCGTGTGGGTGCTGGGACCCAGGTCCTCTGCAAGAACACTGCTTAGCTATCTCTCCGGCCCTTTCTTTTGTATTTTAATCATTATTTTATAATATACTTCACTACTTTTTTGTTGTTTTTTTGTTTGTTTGTTTTTCAAGGCTGTCCTGGATCTTAGCTTTTGTAGACTAGGCTGGCCTCAAACTCACAGAGATCCGCCTGCCTCTGGCTTCCCGAGTGCTGGGATTAAAGGCGTGCGCCACCAACACCTGGTTTAATATACTTCCCTACTTATTAAAAAAAAAAAAAGCATTCACTGCAAAACCTTGGTCTGCCGGGCTAAGCCAGCAGCAGCTCGGCTCATCTCCTGTGACAAACAGGAATGTCAGGTGGTTGGCCTAGACATCTAGACTTGGTGCTTGCATCCCAATGTCACCAAATGGCACACTTCTCAGAGTGCGACCCAACTTTAAAGAGCGCTGCCTATGACACACATGCACACATGTGAAGGAATAAGTCTTTCCCTTGTCCCCCTGCCCTCATAGTGACAACCAGAGTCGATGTCCATCATAGTGACAACCAGAGTTGATGTCCACCGTAGTGACAACCAGAGTTGATGTCCTCATAGTGACAACCAGAGTCGATGTCCTCATAGTGACAGCCAGAGTCGATGTCCTCATAGTGACAGCCAGAGTCGATGTCCTCATAGTGACAGCCAGAGTCGATGTCCTCATAGTGACAGCCAGAGTCGATGTCCTCATAGTGACAACCAGAGTCGATGTCCACCGTAGTGACAGCCAGAGTCGATGTCCTCATAGTGACAACCAGAGTCGATGTCCTCATAGTGACAGCCAGAGTCGATGTCCTCATAGTGACAACCAGAGTCGATGTCCACCGTAGTGACAGCCAGAGTCGATGTCCTCATAGTGACAACCAGAGTCGATGTCCTCATAGTGACAGCCAGAGTCGATGTCCTCATAGTGACAACCAGAGTCGATGCCCTCATAGTGACAGCCAGAGTCGATGCCCTCATAGTGACAGCCAGAGTCGATGTCCTCATAGTGACAGCCAGAGTCGATGTCCTCATAGTGACAGCCAGAGTCGATGTCCTCATAGTGACAGCCAGAGTCGATGTCCTCATAGTGACAGCCAGAGTCGATGTCCTCATAATGACAGCCAGAGTCGATGTCCTCATAGTGACAACCAGAGTCGATGTCCTCATAGTGACAACCAGAGTTGATGTCCACCGTTAGCCTTTGCAGCCTCACAGCCCAGCGTGTAAAGCGCTCTCTCCAAAACTTCAAAGGAAGGGGGTTTTCCTCCCTCGAAAGACAACTGAGGGGCGGCGTGACCCTGGGCATCGGGGGAAAGAGACCTCGCGCCTCCTGTAGCGTCGTGGTGGTCTAGTGTGTGTGCTGAGGAAGCTACCGCACCATCGCAGGGGACCCCAGACAACTCCCCGTCTATGGGTGTCTGCATGCACATATGTGTGTGCCCCGCGCGTGTGCCTGGTGCCCACACCCCCACTCTCTATGCATGCATGTGTGTTTGCCCGTGTGTATGTATGTGTACCACGCGTGTGCCTGGTGCCCACACCCCCACTCTCTATGCATGCATGTGTGTTTGCCCGTGTGTATGTATGTGTACCACGCGTGTGCCTGGTGCCCACACCCCTACTCTCTATGCATGTATGAGTGTTTGCTCGTGTGTATGTATGTGTACCATGCGTGTGCCTGGTGCCCACACCCCACTCTCTATGCATGTATGAGTGTTTGCCTACATGTATGTATGTGCACCATGCGTGTGCCTGGTGCCCACATCCCACTCTCTATGGATGTATGAGTGTTTACCCGTGTGTATGTATGTGCTCCACGCGTGTGCCTGGTCCCACGGGTCACATCATTTCACCTGGCTATGTACTGTCCTCGACCGCACTTCTGCTCCTGTTTTTGGAGGGGCAGGACAGGAGGGCTGCATGGAGGAGTCAACACTATGGGCTCAGGTGACCTCAGTGTGGGCTAAGCTCTGGCCACCCCTGGCAAGTGGCTCTGGGGAGCTTCTCAACGTGTCTGAGCGGCAGTTTGTGGGCCTGGAAAAGGAGGGTGTTTGTAGGGAAAGCATCATTAGAATCCACCTAGTACCTTCCTGTCCCCCTGTGGCCCCGTGACTTGGCCAGCTGTCAAATCGCATGTCTCAACCTGTCATCCTAGATGCTCCTGCTTAATGCAGACAGGTTTCTCTGCTGGGCCGATTCTAGCCCAGTGGTTTGATCGAGGCTGGCAGTTTCCACTCAGTTAATCACCAAATCCCTCTGCTGCCACCCAGGCCCCAGCCTCCTCCACCCCCGCCCCGCCGGCCTGGAGGAGGGAATCAGAAGCAGAGATCCAGTACTTTCAGAAGCCTGAGAATCTTCTGGAAACCCAGTAATGAGCCATGTAACTGCAGGCCTGTACTTCGGGCCTGCCATCAGCCGGACCCCAAGCAAGCCATTAAGAAGGGAACAGGCACCGCGCTGACAAGTAAATGTCTATCCCACTGTGGTCCGGTGCGGTGAGCCCTGGGGTGTGTCCTGTGACAACTGGGCACTCTGTGGAGCTGTTAGCACAGTCTGTACCTTGATGGTGCCAGCCCTGGAAGATTTGGGTTAATCTGAGGGACATCAAGAGCAAGATGCCTGCCCAGACCCTTGCCCTGGGCCCACCAACCTCCATGCACTCTTGGGTGGCACTGGTAAACAAGATATGGTTGTCTCTGGAGAAGGAAACACAGGATACATTACATACATGTACAGTATCTGCACACAGATGAAAGCATGGATACGTGTTTACCCAGATACACACACCTGCATGTTCACATATGTCGCATACATGTACCTTGCACACACACACACACACACACACACACACACACACACACGTCCTCTTAAATGCCATAAGCATTCAAATACCTTTCTCATCCTGAAGTCACCCCTTGGGCAGGATGGCTCCCTCCCCCCGGCTCTGGTGGGCCCAGTTGTCCCGAGCAGGTTAGCTGTCATTAGGTGTCTGCTTGTCCAGTGCCCCCGGGCCTGGCCCGTGCTGTTCCAGGAGGCAGACGTCGCTGTTTAATTTCCCATTTTCTTCCCTTCACCAAGGAGACCAGGAAACCTGAGCTGCCTGAGGGCATGAGCTGTGCGTGGAGCTGTACGGGATTCGTTTCACAATCTCCAGCGGTGGTGTCAGACTGCGCCGATTCCAGAGTGTCAGACTTTATTAAAAAATGAAAAACAAAACAAAACAAAACAAAACAAAAAAACAGTGTCTGGTCTGGCGTAGACTCTCGGATGAATGCAGGCGCCTGTGCACACACGCAAACCTGCACAGCCATATGTCCTTAAACTCGTGTGAAACACGTCCACCCCAGCATGCAGGTTTACATGTGAAAGATCCACACACGGACACATAGACACATGCTCACGCACGCAGACATGCTATGCACATTCCCACAAGTGCTGCTGTTACAGAAACACAGGCTTGCACGGTACAAATACGTGCATGTATAGCCATTTGCACACAAAGTCGGCACACATGTACTTGCTTACATACAGTGTAAAACACCTGTAGCAAGACCATCATGCGTGTGTAACCATACTATAGCCGGGTAAAGATGCTGGTAGCATCCTACTGCTTGATGGAAATCCTTCTATCTCATCTGCTTCTGAGTCCCTGCTGCAGGAAAAGACTGGTTATCATTTCCTTTCCGTGGCTGTGATTAAACGCCCTGACCAAAAGCTAGTTAGGGGAGAAAATGATTTATTTGGCTTACAATTCCGGATTACAGTCCACAGTTACCGAGAAGTCGCCGTGGCAGGAGCACACATCTGGTCACCACCAGTCAAAACCAGTCACCACCAGTCACCCCCAGTCAAAACCAGAGAGAAGCAAATGTACCCATGCAGCCTGCTGGCTTGCTTCTATTGTCCCCTCTTCTATATAGCTCAGGATAACCCGCCCCCCCCAGGAAAGGTGCCATCCACAGTGGGGTGGATCTTACCGCACCGGTTAACAGTCATGACAGTCCCCACGGACGTGCTCACAGGCTAGCCTGATCTAGACAACTCCTCATTCAGGATCCCTTCCCGAATGATTTTCAGCTGAGACAAGTTGACATTTCAAAACTCGCCAGCGCAGACCCTTCCCTGAACATCCAGAGACCTCCAAGGAGAGGGGAGCAGACTTGAGGATTGACCGTCTAGCTGACTGCTGGACACTTTCGTTCAGGCTTCTCCCTGCCCCCCCACCTCACCCCCCCACACCCATCAGTGCTCCGAGCTGCGGAAAGCGCCTCAGTGAGGAGACAGGTGAGCCCTGACCTGAGCCGTCCCACCCCGGCCTTCAAACCGACAACGCCCTTACTGGAGAGGAGTCCACGGCTTATATCCCGTGCACCTAGAGATGCTCTCATCCGCTACCTTTCTAACCTCTGGCTTTCCCCTCTCCTGAGTAGTGGTTCTGAACTGCCGCAGGCTGGAGGTGGGGTGTTCAGAGCATGAGCCAGTGGGGGACATTTCCAATTCAAGCCATGATTCTGTCCTTGTCACGCTGAAGATTAGCGAGGCTCTGTTGTGTCACCTTTGCCTTGACTAACTCCTCTTCACTTGAATGTGCGGGGGACCTGGCTCAGGGTTAGCCCTCCACGAATGAATGCTGGCAGAACCAAGGTGCAGATACACCCGCCAGTGGTGCTCAATTGAAGTCCGTTATGTTCTGTTCGGAGATGGGAACCTGGGCCGGTTGGACAGGCCTCCCCTCTGCTGAACCGCTCTCGGGATTCAGCCGTGATCCAGGACCGGGATCTGCCTACGGACCTTGGCAGTGGGGTGCTGCCTCCAACCCTACTCATCACAGGGTGCCTCGGCAGGAAGCCCCACTTCTAAGAAAAGGGGAGATCAAATCGGGTGCTCTGTGGATCTCAGACAGCCAAATCAGAACTGTGTTGTCCTCCGGTTGCGGCTTGGGTAAGATTGACAGCTGCAGGAGCACGGGGACGCTTGGTGGCAGGAAAGGATGCATTCCCGTGAGTAGAGTCACATCCCTGAGTCGGTCCCCAGAAGCTGAGCCGGTGCTGGGTGGGCGTCACCCATGGCAAACGCTCTGCCAGCATGGACTGTCCGTCATTCGCCCCCCTCTCGGGAGCCTTAAAGAACAAACCTTCCTTGCTACCCCCAATCATGTCCATTCGTTCCCGTGCAAACCTGAGACTTTTGCCTTTTACGGAGAGTTCAGATATTTTGGGCCTAAGTGTCCACATTTATCATTAAAGCAATTATCAGCTAAGAATTCTTGGCTCCCTAAAACAATGCAATCAGAGAGCAGGAGGGAGTTGAGTTATAAATAACTTGCTCCCTCCCTGCTATTCATTTGTGGTGCTATATAAATCTTTAGGTGTGTGAATTGCATCATTACTAATGTTCTTTAAAATGTAATACAACTTTTCTCATTAAACACAGCCAGCCAATCAAAAGACGCACCTCCCAGACCCTCCACCAAGGAGTTTCGGCATTTGCATTGCAGAAAAACTGTAATTTTATTCATGGGTTGGCGTCGCCTCGGCCCATCAGTAATTAAACACAGAACAGCTGTCACTCTGCGGCATCCTAGGCAGGCGGGATGGAATAATGAGCCTGTATCGATGGCTCAGCGGTAGGGGGCTGGTGTGGTTGGGGGGGAGAGGCTGGTGTGGGCCGGGGCTGACAAGGTGAGGGATTCCCAGGCCTGGGCTCAGGGCTGTCCCTGGCTCATCCGTCCCCACTCCCTAACCCTGTAGAAAGAGTAGCTGGAGATGTGTCGAGGGGGATGGGCAGGGACAGGGGTTTGCTCAAGTCAGAGCATGCATCCTGGGGGCCACGTGGGATCTGGTAGAGGCAGACTAGGGAGGATGGGGGACACTTCTGCTTCTTTTGTGTTTTTTTTTTCCTGGTTGAAATATGTTAACAAGCAAGTAGGCATTCCCTCTACAATTCAGAGGACTAATTTACTTTTTTTTTTTTTAATCAGTGCTGGGGATTGAACTCAGAACCTTGCACATGCTAGGCAACCACTCCAGCATGTCAGACCTCCGCGGAGCTAAATTAAATATAAAATTTTTACACGTTTATTTGTGCTTGAGTTTGTGTGGGCGTGAGGTACACACACCACCACTGCGGTGCACGTGTGGAGCCCGGAAGACAATTTTGCAGGTGTCACTTCTCTCCTTCCCAGGGATCGAACTCAGGTCCTCGGGCTTGGCAGCAAGTGCCTTTACCTGCTGGGCGATTTTTTTGCGGGGCTTTGAACCTCAACCTGTGGATGGCGACCCCTTTGGGGGTTAAATGACCTTTTCGCAGGGGCCGCGTTATCAGGCGTTCGCATAATGGTTCGTAGCAGTAGCAAAATTACACTTACGAAGTGGCAACCAGAACAATCTTATGGTTGGGGGGGGGGGGGGCGGTCACCACAATAGGAGGCACCGCATTAAAGGGTCGCGGCATTAGGAAGTCTGGCAACCGCTGCTTTGATGGTTTGTACGCTGAGCGGCGGGAGCAGAGCACTGCGCGCCCCACCCACGCCGAGCAGCTGCTCTACCTTGTGACCCCTATAGCGTTAGCTCTCTCATTGCCGGGACAAAAATAACCTCACAAGAAGCCACGGAAGTCTGAAGGTACAGGTCCACCATGGGCGAGGAGTCAGGGCGGCTGCGGCAGCTTGATGCAGCTGGTCGCACCGCATCTACGGTGGGGAACCAGGGATGACAGCCCGTGCTCACCCACTCTCTCTGTCCAGTCAAAGGAAGCCCAGGGAATGGTGTCACCCACAAGTAAGGGGAACCCGTCCACCTCAGTCAATTTAACCCAGATAGCCCCTCAAAGGGGGCAGTAAGCATTGAGCACCACACGACCCGAGGCCTCGTTTCGCTGATGAGGGAAGCTGAGGGCTGGAGAAGGAAGAGGCTCGGAGCCATGGTCGGCATGTGGCTAGCTAGCGTGCCCAAGGGGCCTGGGTTCTGGACTCCCATGGTGGAACCATAAGCAGACCTCTGGGTTTCAGTGCCTCCTTCAGACAAGGCATAGGGAAGGGAGGTCCTGGGAGGGGGCAGGCTTGACCTATTCATGACACACGCCCGTTTGCTGCCTGCTCATCTATCAGCCTCTGCCAGATGGGTTCTCCTTGTGTCTCCCCAAACCCCCAGAGTGCAGAAAACTTACCAGCATAACTCCCAGAAACTCCCCCCCCCCCCGGGCATTTCCAGGTTACCTGGACCAGCCCAGCAGCATCGACAGCAGGCAAGGACCACATATCCCAAAGCCCCACATTGTGCGCCCAGAAGCAATACCTTGGGCTCTTCGTTCCTGAAGGTCTCGCTCTATGTCTGCCCTCAGGGACAGGATCTAGCCACATCCGCTTAGAGGACCTTCTGTCCCCACCCAGGGCCGGGGAGGTGGTCTTCTTCAGGAAAGCTTCTTGGGCCCTCCAGGAGTCTTGTCTATTTTTGAACCCTGTCAGGAAGGGCATAGGAGACCTGGTCAACCCAGCTATAAGGTTGGCAGACCCAGGGGCTCCTCACTAGGGGCTGTGTTGGCTCGGTGACACTCAGTGACAGTGACACTCAGTGACAGAGGCAAGGAAAGGTCTCTGAGGGGTGTAAGTGGCATGTGCTTGGTGTAGTGACAAGGTCTGGTAGATGCGTTCCCTCCCTGTATCCACTGTGACGAGAGGGAGGGACCCTGCTCGGCCCCGTAGCGGACACTGCCCGTCCTGAGTGTGTACATGGCGGGTGTTAGTTACTCTGCACAGCACTGTGACAAAATGCCCAACGGAAGAAACTTGGGGCAGGAAGGACTTATTTTGACTCAGGGCCATCTTGGCGGAGAAAGTCTGACGGAGTTTGTGGTGGCACAAACCAGGGCTGGGACCTCTCACATCTCGGTGGATCAGGAGGCAGTTAGCTCGGGGGACACACAAGGCTTGGCTACAGCCCTCAAGGCAGTCCCCATCCCCATCCCACGGCCCACCTCCGACAGAGAGGCCTTTTCGATGGTTCCACAACCTCCCAAAGGGCTCCACTAGCCGAGGACCAAATGTATGCACACACGAGCCCGTAAGCCATTCCGCACTCAAATAATACGTGGTTGACTCTGTGGGAGGCTGACAGGAGGGCATCCCAGAGGAAGGGGTTATGCCTGGTAACCTCTGAGGTCATCATCGCTGGGGAAGAGGTAATCAGGTCATTGCTAAAGGATAGTACTGGGTGCCCACAGCCAGGATGCACTCTCTAGGACCCCCGCTCCAACAGGGAAAGACCCAGGGCGCACAGTGTGCCCCTCACACATACTGAGACTGTACCAGAGGCTCTCCCAGATCTGCTTTCTGCCTGTGGCAGAGTTTTATGTCCTGCTGGGTCTGCTGAACTCTGAGTCATCCTGCCTAGGTCCATGAGGGTGGCTGGACCATCTGCGGTCTGATGCTGGAAACCAGAGAGAGAGGCCTTCTGGCCAGGCCCCTGGGCATGGGGCAGGGAGACAGTCCTCCTGTATGCTAGGTGAGGGTCAATATTTATAAGCATCAGTGGATGCAGGATATGACCTGCCCATGCAGCTGGGGACCTTGATGAGGGGAGAGGACAGTCACAAGCAGCAAATGATCTCCCAGGCCGACAGCAAACAGCGCCCGGGGTATGTGGATCCTGTGGAATGCTGTGAAGAGGCCTCGCCTGGCTTCTCCACTCTGCTGTTGGCAGGAAGAGCAAGCATTTATGAGTGTGTTAGCATGCACACATGAGAATGCACACGTGTGCTGGTGAGAATGTGCATATGTACATATGCATTGGAGTATGAAAATGTATATACATGTAAACGTGTTCACGTGTCCACGTGTTTGTGTGTGAACGTGTACATTTGCACGTGTGCATATACAACAGCATGAGTGTATGTGTACCTGTGCGTTGAAAGTGTTTGTGCACGTGTGATGGTATGTAGGTTGATATGTATTTATGCACCTGTGAGACTGTGCATGTGTGTACATGAGGGTTGCATGTATTGGTGCATGCATGTGTGAAAGTATGCTTATAGGTGAGCATGGGCATGTATGCATAGGTGATCAATGTATGTGTGTACATGTGTGCCTGTGTGTGTGCACATGCATGTGTGCACACACAGATGCATGTGTGGTACACATGCATATATGAGAGTGTGCCTCTGTCGCGTTTGCTTCTCTGCCTGTGTCGGAGAACGTGCGGAGGGTGTCGGGGATTGACAACACAGAGACTCGTTCAACGATGTAAAGAGAACTTTAAACAGGCTCCAAAAAGGTTTAAGAAAACTTCCTAAGAAAGGCTCCCACCAGAGAAGCTTCTGCTCTCTCCTCTCCCCTGGCTGGTTCTGCTCTGACCCCAGAGGTGGATGTGTGTGGGTTTTTGAAGGTGCGGTTAGTCTCTGGACAAGGTCGAGGTCAGGGCGGTTTCTGTGGGAAGGCCTTTCCCAGGAACTTATTGTATCATTTTTAGTAAACATGTTTTTACTAAACATTGTCTTACAGCTGCCTACTCCCAGGCAGAAGGGGAAGTGGCCAGGAACTTATTGTATCGTTTTTAGTAAACATGTTTTTACTAAACATTGTCTTACAGCTGCCTACTCCCAGGCAGAAGGGGAAGTGGGTCTTTGCTCAAGGTCTGGTGTTCCCACATGCCTCTGTGATGGTGTGTCTGTGTGTGTGTATGTGTACATGTGAGAATGTACATTTGTATGAGTGTGACCATATATGTCTACATATATATGTAGGTGAGTGTGGTTGTGTGCATGTAAAAGTGTGCTGTTTGTGTGCATATATGAATGTACGTATGTGTATGAAAATGTAAACAAGAAATGCACATGAGAGGGTACATGTATGCACATGTATGGATGAACACACAAGTGTATGAGTAAGCATGTGTGCTATGTATACATCTGTAGGAATTGCGTATGTGAGTAAACATGTATGCATGTGAGAGTGTACATGTGTGTACCTGTGATGGTGTGCATATATAACTATCCCTGTGTGCATGCAAAAGAATGCATGTGTCTGTGTATGCCTATGTGGAAGCGTGCTTGTATACAAGTTTCTGTGTCTGCACTAAAACCATGCAGTCAGGGGGTCTTGGGACGCCAAGTTGGCTCAAGTCCCAGCACCAACCCAGCTAGATGAGCCAGGTAAACTCGCGGGAATAGAGGTGTCAGTCCTGTAGGTGGACAGGGGTGACTGCCCCTGAAGTCCTCCTTGCTGAGAAAAGGGTTGGAAAGTGGCAAGGCAGCTTTCTTGGGGCAGCGCTGTTAGTGGCTTTGACCGACGTGGCTTCCACAATGAAGGCTGCTGTGGTAGACAGCATAATGCTCAGAGCGGTGGGAGTTTGGATTTCCTTCTGCCCTGCCGTGCCTGGGGTCTGGGAGGCTGACGGGCACACAGGCTGGACACCACGCGGCTCGGTGTGCGGGAGCTCAGGGCATTTGCAGATTGACTTGGATACTGAGGCATGTGGCAGAGGACGGAGCTCCTGAAGAGGCGCAGGAGGTAAGACAGCACCTCCCAACTGTGACCAAAGCCCCAGATGATCCCTTATCTCTAAAACCAACTCCAAAGAGGGTGGGGGTGTGGCGCACCCCTCTTCCCGACGCCCCAGTCGCGGCTTTTAGCTGGTGCTTTGTACAGAGAATCAATGCAGGATTGACTTGCGCACGGTAAGGGGTCCTGGCTGAGAGCAATCAATAGGATTAGGCCTGCGGAGAAGACAAGGGGGGCTTCCTGGCTGAGGGAAAAATGCCCCTGCCCACACTGTGCTTGGTGGGCAGGAGCCTCTTTCCTGGACTGTGGTGGCAACTCACTCGTGACTCGTCTTTCTACAAGACAATTTCTTGACAAGCATCCAGCCTCTGCCGGGAGCCAGGGCCACTGATCATTGCACGGAGCCTCTCATCGAGTTCTGTGTGCTTGGTAACCTCCACGTGCGGCCGGCCATTAACAGACCTCCCTAGGGGCCCATCCTCTCTCCCTGCACGGCTGGAGAAACGGACCATTGCTCGCGTCGTACCCACAGAAATCCGACGCGGTGGAAAGGGGGGCTTTGCGCCGCCTCACACAGCCAAACCTGCAAGTCCCAGCGGCAGGACCTTTTCCGCTTCTCTCTGCCTAGCTCTTCTCCCCATCAGCCCCACGTGAGGACAAGACCGCTGTTGGGACTCCAGATCGGCATCCACGCAGCAGTAAATAAGATGCAGGAGAACACCGATGCTTCATTGGCTCAGAGGGAGTCACGTGCTTCGCCTTGACCCAATCACCTTGAATGGAGAATGCAACGCTTCCCTCTTCGGCTTTACTCCAGCGTTGGAGGCCCTTCCGCAGCTGCAGAAGCAGAAAGAAAAAGAACGAGGGAAGGTTTGTGGAGCGAAGAGAAAAACAAAAATGTTCTGTGTTGGGTGGCAAGGTACGCACGCCCACCACGAAGGCCAGACAGAGGCTCAAGACTGCTCCCCAACGCCTCCTCTTGCCCACTATGTAGTATTCTAGGGTCACTGGGCACGCATGGCTGCTACCCTCCCCCCTTTTTTAACAGCACATTCCCAGGAAGGACTTTGACTGTGCCCTCAGACCTTAGGGCCCCGTGTCAATCAACATCACCTCTGCATGAGTTATTTGGGAAGCTGCAGGATACTGGAGACCAGAGGCGGGTCCCCCCCAGCATAGGCCCTTTAAGCTAGGGACCCTGGGGAGCCCATCTAAATTGCTACCACTGTTATATAACTTAAATATATGGGACATAATTATTTTTAAAAATATACCCATAAAATTGTCTCTGATTATTTTAGTCACAATACAAATAGCCTCAATTAGAGCAGAAATAGGGCGCGGGTTTATGGCTCCCATGAATCTGTGCTCCCTGCTGGCCCTGCCATGAATTCGGGGACATATGGGTCTGAATCCAGCATGGAGGAGCGAGCAGGGCACACTCTCTGGGTCATTTGTTGTCTGGACTTAGATTTGTCTGTGCTTGCCTTTGTGGTAGGGTCAGTGGCCGGACACCCTCCCCGGACATGGAAAGGACCCATATGGAACAGAACTTTTTAAAAATTTTCCTTTTGAACTGTCAGTGTCTGGTCTGACACACAGCCCTCCTGAGAAACTGGGCTTTTAGGCTCCCTCTTCTGTGAGGGTAGTGGCCCTTAGCCAAGCCTCCGATGACAAATGAAGAAACCCAGGATCGGAAGGGAAGCACGCCCTCCACGTTCCTTGGGGGAGGGGAGGGAGGGCAGGATCCTTCTAGAATGGAGCTCTCCTGCCCCAGCTGAGGCACACAGTAAGTAGCTCAGCGGTGCAGCCACACCCCTCAGCCCAGGGGCGTCCGCTCTGTCTGATGAACTTTAGCACTTCCCGCCCAATCTCCCACGGAAATATTTTGGGTGTTTTAAAAATTATCAATGGCGATTAAAAAAAAAGACAACGGATAAATTTAGAAAAACCCCGGGTTTTTGGTAGGGCGTGGTTCCCATCGGGGAGGATCATCTGTTTCACCAGGCTTGTCTTTGGGTCCTTTGGAAAGCAATTTTGCGCCTCACATGGTTTTTTGTTACATCCGTATGATTTGCAACTTTGTTCTAGTTTCTTCTCTGTTGCTGAGATAAAGCACCCCAACCAACAGCAATAGAGGTGGGTGAAAGTGTTTATGTGGCGCGCAGTTTCAGGTTGCAGCACCTACGGCAGAGGATTCACCGAGTCAGGAGCCAGAGAGAGGCTGGTCACACAGCATTCACTGCCAGGAGCAGGGAGAAACAATGCCTGCTTGCTCGCTCCTCGGCCAGCGTTCGTTCGCTACTCTCCTACAGTCTGATCTACATGACTCCGCCCTCAGATCCTCTTCTCCCATTCTAGGTTGGGTTAACAGTTAAAACGAACCAGCTCAAGCTTTACTGACGTTTGAGTGACGGGTTTGTCGTGGCTAGCCCTTCCAAGGCACATGGGACGCCATGGATATTTCTGGGTTGCTTGTTTTTTGTTTTGTTTTTACTTTATTTTTATTTATTTATTTATTTATTTATTTATGTGTTTATTTTGAGGTCGCCTTGTGTAGCCCAAGCTGGCTTGAAGTCCCCTCACCGTGGTCTTCCTAAGCGCTGGTGTCAAGGCATGAACCACTATACCCAGCCTAAGGCTCTCTGCCTGATCGTTAGCAGTTAATCCTCTTGGGTTTTCAAGATAAACATGAGCGTATTATCCGCCAAGAATGATAATCTTGCCCTTGCCTTTTAAATCTGCGCCTTGTGGGTTTTTTTGTTTAATTTATCTTGTCTTACTGTACCAGCACCTTACTTTAGGATGTCTGGACTTCTCAGTGAGGCCTCAGGAGATGAGCCCCGAGGGTTCCGGACTCTTCTCCAAGACTCCCACTACGGCGGTCCTGGATACGCCAGACGCTTCTGTCTGGAGCACACGCAGGATTCTGGAAGACATCCCAGGACCGTCCTCCATGTTGAGAAAATCCTCCAGGGCTGGGATCTTATTCAAGCTCATACTGGGGTGGAATGTGCTGTGAAAGGTCCTCATGCAGGGGTGGGGGGTGTGTGCCGAGGGAGGGTTTTCTTGGCTTTGTTCTCGAGTTCTCCATGTGCTGCGTGCCTCTTTTGTTTTGGTCGTTTTTACTCGTTTGTTCTGAGATGCCGTTCTCTGAAGCTGACCCTGAACTCCTGATCCTCCTGCTTCTGCCTCCCCGGGTACTGGTGTTACGTGTGTGTGTGTGTGTGTGTGTGTGTGTGTGTGTGTGTGTGTGTGTGTATGTACACCATACTCAGCTCATGTGCTCCCTTCTTAAGGAGCCCCATCCTGTGGGTGACGCAGCGCCAACCTTAAAACACTATCCTGCTTCCTGAGGGCTGAGCAAGGGCTGAGCAGCAGCATCATGCCCCCCCCCCGTTCATCACACAGCTCACCATCTGCCGCTCCCGGTGCAAGCCAGCCACTGAGCATGGAGGAGAGCATCTGAGTGTCATTGCTCAAGGGCAGCTCAGCCAGATCAGCACGCACATACGGAGCGAGGAGAACTTGGGAGTGGATTCGGGCATCCAGGTGGACATGACGGGAAGGCAACGCCAGGGTGGGACCGGGAAGCCATCAGGGCTCCAGGCAATGCTAGGGTGGGACCGGGAAGCCGTCAGGGCTCCAGGCTCCAGCCGGGTCAGAAGTCAGGCCTGGAAAGGAGAGACTATTACGTTGGTGGCAGTTGGGAGATTGGGCAGGAAGGTACAAATTCAGAGGGCTGGAATGGAGGGACTTAGGCTGAGAGCAAGGGGAGGGAAGGCCACGTCTAGCCTGGCGTGATGGGACACGCCTGTCATCCTAGCACCCGGGAGGCTGAAGATCAGGGAGTTGAGGCTAGCCTGGGCTACGTGGTTAAGTGTGATTTATGGCAGGAGCAATATTCACATCTTAAGAACTCTGAATTACATTTTTGGGGGGTGTAGGGTAGGTGCCACAGAGCACACGTGTAGGTCAGAGGACCACTTGTGGGGGTCAGTTCGCTCTTTCTAGCATGTGGGACCCAGGGACAGCCTTAGGAAATCGCGTCTCACTGACTGGCCCAGTATTTTGGCGGCTTCCAATAGCACGCCTACCTGCTTTGGAAGGGCCTTTACTCAGGACCAGGCCCTGGCTGCTAGGCTCAGGATGGAGACCCTGCCAAATGGATTCTCTCGGGATCACAGCTGATGGTACTGGGAGCCCCCTGCACATGCTCAGAGCCAGGGAGAGGAAGAGAAAGAATTCCATCCCTGAGGCTTTCCGGCCTCCCCGAATTCGTTAGTGCTCTCTTCATTAGAACACGCTTTGGGTTGGCTTGGAGACGCCCAGCAGTCATCACTCCTTCTCAGGGTCCCTGACTCGGTGAACATTTCCGCTCGCATCTTGTAGATGGAGCTGTACCCTCGAGGGGGCAGCACGTGACCCGGGGTCACAACACGGCTCTCCTGTGGCCATGGTGATTGGCCTGGCTTAATAACCAGGCCCTGTTGGAACTAGCCCCGGGGCCGTTGTCTGAAAAACTCGGAAGACAAGTGCAAGCATCAAACTCACGATTGTACAGAATCTGGTGTGTCACCGCCAGAGTCGGCCCGAACCTGGAGATGGTTTCTGCATCCAGCCCTGCCGTTACTTCAGCCCCTCTGGGTGGAGTCGGCTTGGCTCGATGCCGGTAGCAGCGTTGACTCTCCGTGGACAAATATCCAACAGACACAGCTTGAGGTGGGGAACAAGGGAGGCTTTGGCTCACGGCTTCAGAGCGTTCAGTCCGTCATGAAGGAGGAGGGCTCCTAGGGTCAGTGGAAAGTCCTCATGTCATTCTAGGATAGTAGACAGGGCAGGAGTAAGCGGGTAACAGTGGTAGGTGAAAATGATTCTTTCAGAAGCCCACTCCACCGGAAAGCCCACAACCTTCCAAAACAGTGATTCCAACAGTGGATCAAATATTGAGGCAGACAAGTCTTGGGGGGGGGGAGGTACATTTCACTGTTGAAAGCTCCTGTCTCTGGCATTCAAGGAGACCACTCTTACGTGCATCATCTTCCCGACACGCTGACCCCGCCTCTGACTTAGTCCAGTTTGGTTTCTGTTCCTTGGCAGATGAGGTACCTGGTGGTTCACAACCTATAACCCCAGTCACTTGAGACACGAGCATGACAGGTTCCAGTGGTTGAGAAAAGCTCTTTGACACAATCTGGAGCTGGCCACACCCTGAGGTTCCGGCAGCTCAGGGAAAGATAAGCCTGGTTGGCATTAGCCTTTTGCAAAAATGGACGGGGGGCAGGGGCGGGGGCGGGGGGGGATTTCCTGAAGAGGCCCCTGAGACCGGCCTGAAGTATGGAAGGCTAAGCAGCTAGGGTGGAATTTGGATGAGAGTCCCGTGGCAGGGTAAAGTCTTAGATCCCAAGTCATACCTGGAATAGAGGGGTTACAGCCTGGAGAGCAGGCTGGGCAGTTTGGACTTGATCTATAGGATGTCTAACCTTGAAGCACGGGCCCATAATTCCAGCTACTCTGAAGCCTGAAACAGGAGGATTCCAAATTCAAAGCCAGTTTAGCCTATCCAGCAAGTTCAAGGCCAGCCGAGGAAACTTAGGGAGCCCCAATCTTGGCAAGTAAAAAGAGGGTCGGTGATATTGCTCAGTGGGGGCACTCTGGCCTGGAGACCACCAGCAAGGGCTTTGGGGTACCGCTCAGTGATAGACATTTGCCGAGCACCCCTGGTGTGGGGCTGGCCATGTGGCTGCCGTGTAGAGCTTGCAAGAGCCTGGGTTCAATCTCTAGTGCCACAGAGGGGGATAAAAAAATGATTTACTTCAGACGGACGGTCATTGATTTCATTTCTGACAGGTGTGCTATTCTGGAGCCTGACAAAGAGAAACATTAAATCCAGAAGTCCTCATTCTGCATGGAGCAATCACATTTCTCTCCGCCTGGTCAGCTCTCCAGCCCAAGCGCTTATGTCCCCGGGAGGGAGCGGGGATGGATTTGAGTTAACCGGGAAGTTCTTTGATGGCTATTTTAAAACTTCTCTCTGGTACCTGGCCTGACATCATAATTACCCACCCGTGATTTATCTCAGGCAGATTATGAGTGATGATAGGTTTTGGGGTGCTAATTGAGCGGATCCAGCTCCTCACCTCCTCCCGGTCATTCACTCCGCAGCAGCCAATGTTCCCCCGGCACGCGATTCATCACGGTAGAGAAGGGGGCATGAGTTTTGCCATTGAAGCCCGCTGTGGCCAGTCCTAGTGCTACGGGTTTTGGCCTGGACACTTGGGAGTCATCCCATAGACACAATCCCAACCCAGATGTTACATTGGACCCAGGATGGTTCTTCATCAGCTAAGCGACTGGATCCTACCAGTGGCCAGCCCTGCTGTGAACACTCATCAAACTGAGCAGAAAGCACTCTCGCTGCTGGCGGCTCAGCAGGGAGCCTGGCGGGGCGGAATGGTCGTGACCAAACCGACAGTAAGGGTCACTTCACCAGGGGTGGCTGGAAGACAGCACAGGAACGACTGGTTATGTAGACTGCTCAAGCAGGGGGTTGGGGGGTCACTCTGAGAGGGGCCTTTGGAGGTGATAGCAGGATTAGCCAGCATGGACAGTTCTGGAAAGTTTGGCCCACATGAAGGGCATTGCAGAGGGGCTGGTGGAGACGGAAGACGGCCAAGGCACTGGCGATGTGGCCCGAGGGGAAAGTTGGGTATAGTTCAGAGAGGGTGACACACTGGGGGGGGCGCTCTTCCATAGGCTCCCTGTTAGGTTATGTTGTCTGTCTAAAGCACCTGCTTGGCCAGACTTGGTGGCACACACCCAGCATCGTAGCAGGAGGAAGATTGCCATCATTTTTTTTTCGAGACAGGGTTTCTCTGTATTGTTTTGGAGGCTGTGCTGGAACTCGCTCTGTAGACCAGGCTGGCCTCGAACTCACAGAGACCCGCCTGCCTCTGCCTCCCGAGTGCTGGGATTAAAGGTGGTGTAGAGGCATTTAATTTGTGGTGCCTATGGTCTTTGCTGAAGCGGTGGTGCTTTTTTGAACCAAGTAGCTGGAAGCTTGGACTCTACCCGGATTCTGCCACGAGCTTCCTTGCACAAACCTAGGGAGAGCATCCTTGAGGCCAGCGAGTTAGGTCACCAGCTGCCACACCGATGAGCCGAGGTCTAACCTGGGACCCACAGGGTAGAAGGAAAGAGCAGACACCCTCAAGTGGTAGCCCATAGTCATAATCTCAACATTTGGGCAACTGAGGCGGGAGGATTGCTAACCTGAGGTCCACCTGGGCCTCATAGCAAGAGCTTGCCTCCAAAGTGAAGAAGACATTTGGGCCAGCAAGAGGGCTCAGCAGTTTGAAGGCACTTGCTGTGCACGTCTAGAGACCTGAGTTCAATCCTCAGAACCCATGTCTCTACAAAGTTGTCCTCCGACCTCCAGTCACTCCCTAAGAAGAATACTCCTACACGCATGGTGGGAGAGGGGCACAGCAGGAAATGGAGCTCTTGGCCTGGCGCTGGTGGTGCACGCCTTTAATCCCAGCCCTCGGGAGGCAGAGGCAGGCGGGTCTCTGTGAGTTCGAGGCCAGCCTGGTCTACAAGAGCACGGCCTCCAAAGTCACAGAGAAACCCTGTCTCGGGGAAAACACACACGCACAAAAAAACAACAACAACAACAACAACAAAACCAAGAAATAGAACTCCTTTTAAAGTGGAAAAACGGTATCAGTAGTTGAGCTCAGCCTCAACATATTTAGCTGTAAGATGGGTGCAATGCAAGCCACAGTGTCACTTCAGAGCTGTGATGAGAGGTGCAAAGGATTTGGATCAGGCAGCAGCTGGGCAGGGTGGGGTTGGACTTTCGGGTGGACGGTTCTAGTAGCCACAGGTTTCCGTGTAGCCAACCTCCTGGCTGAAGAAGCGGGGCTGCTCTGGCGAGTGTGCCAAGTGTGGAGATGGAGAATTGCAACTTGCAGCTTAGACAGGGCAAGCATAGGGACTGTGTGTGTGTGTCTGTGTGTGTGTCTGTGTGTCTGTGTGTGTGGGCAGCTTAGACAGGGCAAGCATAGGGACTGTGCATGTGTGTGTCTGTGTGTCTGTGTGTGTGTGTGTGTGTCTGGGGGGGGCAGCTTAGACAGGACAAGCATAGGGACCGTGCATGTGTGTGTCTGTGTGTGTGGGCAGCTTAGACAGGGCAAGCATAGAGACTGTGCATATGTGTGTCTGTCTGTGTGTGTGTGTGTGTGTGTGTCTGGGGGGCAGCATAAGCAGGGCAAGCATAGGGACTGTGTGCGTGTGTCTGTGTGTCTGTGTGTGTGTGGGGGGGGGGTCCTATGCTTCTGTCCAGCAGGCCTTCAGGACCTCTTAGGAGTAGTAGGCTTTGAGGGACTGCAGCTAATTCTTGGTTCCAGGGTGGGACTTGACCCACATCCGGCCAATGACACAAACTCATTCCCTTTGCCAAACTGGATTGGTTGCGTGATGGGCCTGAGGTCTAAACCAGCCGGTCAGAGTCCTGCCTGGGATTGGGGCAAGGAGACTCGTCTTTCCCCTGAACACAGAGATGGTGTCTGCCAATGCAGTTCTATGAAGAAAAGGCAGAGAGAGTCTCCATGTGAAAATTCTGTCTATTGATCTTTGGCAGGGAGACTGGGAACAGAAGACGGGGCTTGGTTTAAAAAGGGAGGGGCGGGTGTTGGTGGCGCTCGCCTTTAATCCCAGCACTCCGGAGGCAGTAGCCAGCGGATCTCTGTGAGTTCGAGGCCAGCCTGGTCTACAAGAGCTAGTTCCAGCACAGCCTCCAAAACAATACAGAGAAACCCTGTCTCGAAAATCCAAAAAAAAAAAACAAAAAAAGGGGGGGGCTGGAGAAATGGCTCAGTGGTTAGGAACACTAGCGGGGTCTTCCAGAGGTCCTGAATTCAATTCCCAGCAACCACATGGTGGCTCACAACCATCTATAATGAGATCTGGTGCCTTCTTTCTGGCACGCAGGGATACATGCAGACAGAACACTGTACAAAATAAATAAACCTTAAAAAAAAAAACTATGTGTGAAAGCTGGGAGATGCGGCGCCCACCCCACATGCCTTTCTGGTAGTCTGAGTTGAAACAGGAACTGCTGTGTGAATGGTTGGTTTGTCCCCTGAGCAGACTTCTCTGCATGACAATTATCTTAGCCGTGCTCTTGACAGAAACGACTCTGGAGAGAGAAATGTTTTAAATGTTTAGATTTTTGTTTTCTCTCTAACTAATGCTGACAACAAAAACACATTAACAAATGTTTGGGGGATAAAAAAGAGAGAGAGAGAAATAATACCCTCGTTCTCCCGGAACCTTGTACAAGCATTGTTGAAACGCACGATTTCTCGGTCTATATACGATGACCCCGTGTGAAGGATGCTTTGTTCTGATCTTGGGCTCGCCAGGGACCGGGCTTCACAAACGAGGAAGACGTTAAAAGGAAGCAGAGCCTCGTTCTGTTAAGAGCCGTGTGACCTTGGACAAGTCACTCTGCCTCTCTGAGCCTGTTTCTCCGGCTGTAAAACCAAGGTGGCTCCTGTATCCTCAGCAAGTGATGACACTGGTGGCAGTTCCATGGCAGTTAGTCCGCAGCTGCCTGCCGAGCACGGCCACTGTTGTGGCTTTCCTCGCGGCTGGCAGAAGCGACCCAAGTGCCGTTTTCTCTCACGGTGTGGAGAGGGTGCAGCCCGCAACGTGGCCGCCAAAGCAGGTTTTCCTGGGACTGTGGAAGAATGGGGAGGCTGTTCACATCACAGTGCTAGACAGGGAGCAGACACCCCAACCAAAGTGAGGGGCAGATACTATCTTCAAGTCCTGTACCCAGTGCCCTGTTCCGTCAGCTGGGTTCCTAATTCTCCCAGACTCCCAAAACAGAGCCACAACCCATTCAAATACATTTTACTTAAATGGCGACCTTGACCCTGGCTGGCCTCATGCCCCTCCAGTCACGAAACATGGGTGTCTCAACCGTGGAACGTCTGTGGTACATTGTCAGAGGATGCATACCGTCTGTGGTACATTGTCAGAGGATACCATTTCCATGCCGGGAAGGCCACCAGGCTTATTGGGAATAACCGCACGCATGTCCCCTCCCAGTGTTTCATGGGATGGATGTGGGACCAAGGCAACCAACTTGGGAACCAGCCTCCTATTTCCTCCCAGACCCTCTCCTCCTGCTGTCACTCACCAGATCTGTATTTGAAGGTGCCTGGTTACTGTTCCTCATCTCCAGGGACCCTACTGCTGTAGGAAGACATTTGTAGTCATCCACAGAGGCATTTATGTATTAGTCTTGCTGCTGCTGTGACCAGAGTGCCTTATGAAGGAAGGAAGGGAAAGTGGGAGGGTGGGTGGGAGGGAGGGAGGGAGGGAGGGAGTCTGAGGAGCAGCAGGAGAGAATCATCCCCGCAGGATGCCAATGCTCAGCTGGCTATGAGACACTCGCCTAACGGAGTAGTAGGGTCCTCCTTTCCTGCCTTGGAAAGAGGGAACATTTTCCCTCTCCTTCCTCGTCTTTCTCCTCAAGGGCAGCGGGGTTAAGCTTGTCAAATGTCCACAAGGATGACATATGTTACCAGGAGAAGCTGTCACCCGGTGGCACACATCTTGGTGGGTTTTCACAATGGAAGCGTGCGGATGACTTAAGACTCGCTGTCCCTGAACTTGACAGTCCCTTCGAGGCCCCTCTTTCCAGCAGCTGCTCACCAAGGGTGGCCATTCTTCTGACTGTCAGTGGCTTCCATTATCTTACTCGTGTTCTCTCTTCACCTTAAATAGATGGCGTGGCTGGGTGTGGTGGTTGGTACGTGCCGGAAAATCCTAGCACTTGGGAGGTGAGGCCGGAGGGACAGCTGATCAAGGTTATCCCCTTGCTACACAGCAGTAGTATAACAAAATAACCTTAAATTTGTATCAGTATACAGAAATGCACACAAATGTAGCATATTCGAGACTAGTGGTTGTTCAAAAGTAGACTCAACAATCCACCTCTTATCCCGTCACTTCCATGGTACATTCCCCACTTTTCCCTTCAGAAAGAGATCCCTGGATCCAACATCCTCGGTTTAGGTTTTTTCCTTACCGTTAGCAATAATAACTTGTAACAACCCCCCATACAATGACAAACATTTATAACACACCGAATGATCAAAAACCACCCACCCCACCTCTTGGGAATGTGGGCACCATGTTCTCTAGACTGCTTCCTTTTGTCTGGGGATGAAAACTGGGGTAATTGTCAAGTCCTGAGAGAGCGAGTTGTATTATTTTTTTTTTATTTTTGGTTTTTTGAGACAGGGTTTCTCTGTATTGTTTTAGAGGCTGTCGGAGTTGTATTATTTTTTGTATAGTCTCTGTGTGATGGGAAAGTTCAGAACTTATCTGAAATCTTGACTGGAGAGTCTTGTGAGGCTGGACCATCTCAGCCAGTTGTACTAGAGGCAGAATTTTGAGGAAACTGCAGCAGAGGCATTCTGAGAGGCTGAATCACCTGGGCTACTTATCTTTATTGGTGGCTGGTCCTTTTTATTTTTAAACATAAACTTAGCTGGGCGTTGGTGGCCACAGCTTTAATCCCGGTCCTTGGGAGGCAGAGGCAGGTGGATCTCTGTGAGTTCGAGGCCAGCCTGGTCAACAGAGAGAGTTCCAGGACAGTCTCCAAAGCTACAGAGAAACCTTGTCTCAAAAAAAAAGAACCCTACATAAACTTTAAAAAATAACATATATGCATTAGCATAAATATGAAATTGCAGTGTGTACTAGTCAGTTAAAGGTGATTTTTTTGTTGTTGTTGTTCTATGTTTGGGCAGGTAAAAGATATCTATTAACACTGTAAGCTTGTTTGGACTGCATAACCAAACTGTAATATAAATCTCCATCCATACCATATGAAAGGATAGCATGTAATTATATGTCATGAGGGCTCTGAAGCCAACAAGATTTATCATGTCTCATTCAGTCTCAGAGCGGTTCCCATGTAGAGGGATCAGCATATGCATCACCTGCTCTGTTGTTTTTCTTGGTTTCTTTCTTTATGTCTGTAGCCAGGGTCTCCCCCAATTGAATCTGATCTTCATTGATTTTGAAGAGAACCGTAACTTTATTTCCTGTGAAACAAAGGCATAACCTCTCCCCCCCCAAAAAAACATATTTTCTGACTCCTTCCTGTGAGGTTGAGACATTTTAAAAATTAACAGGTTGGT
>NW_024429223.1:3667594-3695094 GCF_017639785.1 Mesocricetus auratus
AAACAGCATTCGATCTCAGTGAGTTTCTTTTTTTTTTTTTTTTTTTTTTTTGGTTTTTCAAGACAGGGTTTCTCTGTAACTTTGGAGGCTGTCCTGGAACACACTTGGTAGTCCAGGCTGGTCTCGAACTCACAGAGATCCGCCTGCCTCTGCCTCCCGAGTGCTGGGATTAAAGGTGTGCGCCACCAACGCCCAGCCTCAGTGAGTTTCTAATTGGTACCCATCTTGGGGTGGGAGCAACAGTCTGTTGAGCTCTCCAGACAGCAGAGGCAGGGCTGGTACTCCAGAGAGTCTACATGGGGCCTTCTTTTTTTGGGAATTAATTGACTTTAGTGTGTGTGTGTGTGTGTGTGTGTGTGTGTGTGTGTGTGTGTGCAGTGTGCATGTACGAGCCCTGGGGGTATTAGAAGGCGATGGATCTCCTGGAGTTGGAGTTTGACGTTCGTAAGCCTTCATGCGGGTGCTAGGAACTGAACCCAGGTCCTCTAAAAGAACAGCAAGGGCTCTTAACCACTGGGCCACCTCTCCACCCTCAGTCCTGGCTGGCCTTCCTATCTAAGCTGTTGGCAGGGCATGGGAGTAGGCTTTGAAAGGGTGTTATGTGCAGAGCTCTTCTAGAGGAAGATAAGTAATTAACTAGAAGGACTAATGAACTTGGGATTGATGCCCATTGCCCATGCTTCCCCCAGGAGAAGGAACCTACAGGGCCAGCATAACAGTGTTCACATAGACTCAAAGCACAAGGGGATGGTTTCCCTTGGGTAGCTGCCGAGACAGCACACCCCGAATCTGGCCGTAAACCACAGGAAGCTATAGTGCTGGTTGAGTATCTGGGTACCCAGATCACATCCAAGTCCTGTGTATCAGGATTGCTGGAGTGGGCAGCAGGGTCTCGTTCTTCAGCAACAACCACAGAAGGAACTTGGAGCTCTGCTGTTTGGATGGCCTTAGAAAAGACCCTTATTCTTCATGTAGTTTGGATGCGAACTGTCCTTCACCGTGTACTGAACGGATGTTCCCCAGCTGAAGGTGCTGAAAACTTTGAGAGGCAGAGCCTACTTGGAGGAAGTAGGTCACTATGGTGTACCTTTAAACATTCTACTGGTGGCCAGGCGGTGGTGGCGCACGCCTTTAGCCCCAGCACTTGAGAGGCAGAGGCTGAGGCAGATGGATCTCTGTGAGTTTGAGGCCAGCCTGGTCTACAGAGTGAGTTGCAAGATATAGCCAGTGCTATTACACAGAGAAACCCTGTCTCAAAAAAAAAAGTTATACTGGCTGGGTCCCTGGTACCCCCTCCCCCACCTCTCTCTCTCTCTCTCTCTCTCTCTCTCTCTCTCTCTGTCTCTCTCTCTCTCTGTCTCTCTCTCTGTCTCTCTCTCTCTCTCTCACACACACACACACACACACACACACACCACACCACACACTGTGGTGGTTTGAAAGAACATGGCCCCCAGTGGGAGTGGCACTATTAGGAGTAGGCTTGGTCTTGCTGGAGGAGGCGTGTCACTGTGGAGGGCGGGCTTTGAGGTCTCATAAGTGCTCAAGCTACACCCAGTGAGACAGTTCACTTCCTGTTGCCTGCATATCAATATGTACTAACCACCTCCCCAGCGCCACGCCTGCCTGCACACCCCTAACTAAGCTCTTTGCCATGGTGATAATGGACTGAACCTCTGAACTGCAGGTGAGCCACCACAACTTAGATGGTTTTTTTTTTGTAAGAGTTGCTGTATCATGGAGTCTCGTCTTTTCACAGCAATAGAAGCCGTAGCCGGGACAGAAGTTTGTAGCAGGAGCGGGGTGTTGCTGCGGTTGGCCTGACCATGCTTTTGTTTGAAGGGATATGGGCATCGGGACTTCGGATTAGAAAAGCGGCTGAGAGCTTTAAGTGCTGCTTAATGGGTTGGCGTCATGGAAGACAGTGGTGCTGAGTGCGATTTGAACAGTGGGGGGCTGGTTCAAGAGGCTTCGCAGGAGAATTTTAGTGTGTCGCCTAGAGATCCTTCTTGTAATATTTTGGTGGAGAAAGTGGCTGCTTTTTTGCCCTCGTCTGAATAGCCTGCCTGAGGCTACAGTGAAGAGTTTTTGGATTAATTCTGTTGGCAGAGGAGATCTCAAAACAGCCTAGTGTAGACTCTGTCATGTGGTTATTAGTGGTAATGAAGATTTATAAAAAAATAAAAAAAGAGCAAGCTGAGCCGGGTAAATTGCAAAGTGTAAAATTTAAGAAGAAAATGAACACCAAGAAGTGTAATGGAATTAAATCCTGTGTTCAAGGAGAGAAACACATTAAGAAATGGAACGAAGGGATTGGTGACCTCAGGGCCAGATCCCACCCAGCTAAATTTCCAACTTGTAAAAAAGAACGAAAGAAAAGTTTAGAGCCTGATAGAATGGTGTACACCTTTCATACCAGAACTGGGGAGGCAGAGGCAGGCAGATCTCTTGAGTTTGAGGCCAGCCTGGTCTACAGAGCAAATTCCAGAACAGTCACGCTTAGGCAGAGAAGGGCAGAAATTTGGAGATGTTATTGAACAAGGGGCCAATGTCCCAGCCCCAGCAAGCAGCGGAGCCTGGCAGCTTCGGTCATGTGTTTCTGGCTTTAGAGTCAAGGGTGGAAGAAAGGTGCCATGGAACCTTTCTCTGCCACTAAGGAAAGCTGCTGAGGCCAGGCCTGTGCCAGGGGTGTCCCTGAATGGAGGGCTGCCATTGCGCAGGGCTGTGAAGGTGAAGCCTGGATTTTCTGGGAGACCCCATGGTGTTGGAGATGCTAGGGTTGTGGGATACCTGCCAAGGAAAGCTGCTAACAGGGAGTGGAAACCAGCCCAGTGTGTTACAGTCAACAAAGCCCGAAGGAGATGGAGATCTGAAGAGCATTTGGACATCAGACGTGGGGATGTAGAGTTTGGAGTTTGCCCAGCTGGTTTTTGGTTTTGCTTTGGTATAGTATTTCCTCGCTACGCTCCCTCCCCTATGTTTTGGAATCGTAATGTATATCCTGTGCCATTATATGTTGGAAGTGAAGTGATCTGCCTTTTGATTTTGATTTCGTAGGGAATGACAGTTAAGAGGTTGCATGAATCTCAGAAGAGACTTTGAGCTTTAGACTGGAGACTGTAATAGACTATGGGTATTTTTGAAGTTGGACTATATACATTTTTGTATTATGATATGACTACAAGTCTTTGGGGACCAGGGGGAGGAATGTGATGGTTCCAAAGGAAATGGCCTTTCAGGAGGTGTTGGAGTAGCTGTGGTCTTGTTGGAGGAAGTGTGTCACTGTGGAGGTGGGCTTTGAGATCGCGTATACGCCCAAGCCACAGCCAGTGGGAACATCTACTCCCAGCATATGTTGACATATCAACACATAGCAACTACCTCTCCAGCACCGTTTCTGCCTGCAAGCTGCCGTGTCCTGCCTTGATGATAAAGCACTGAACCTCTGAGCTGTAAGTGAGCCACCACAACGAAATGTTTCCTTTGTAAGAGTTGCCATATGGTCATGGGGTCTTTTCACAGCAATAGAAACCTGAACTAAAGCACACACACACACACACACACACACACACACACACACACACACAATTCCTGAGGCATTGATGTTTTCTAGCCCTAACACATGGAGTCAAGTGACCATGAATTAAACCCTCTGAAACTGTAAGCAAAAATAAATCTTTCCTCCCTTTAAGTTATTTTTTGTTTTTTAAGATTTATTTATTTATTTATTATGTATATGGCATTCCTTCAGCATGTTTGCCTGCACACCAGAGGAGGGCACCAGATAGATGTGGGCCACCATGTGGTTGCTGGGAATTGAACTCAGGACCTCTGGGAGAACAGCCAGTGCTCTTAACCTCTGAGCCGCCTCTCCAGCCCCTCCCTTTGTGTTATTTCTGTCAGGCATTTGCTCACAACAACAATAAGGTCTCTGTTGACAGCAAGGAGGTGAGGCTCGTGTCACAAGAGGCAGAGTTTTCTGCAGTGTGGAATTCAAGAAATATCCACAAAGATTAAGCGAGCTTTCTCTGCCTGGGTTTTGCTACCTCCTCCTTCCAAACATAGGTAGTAGCTGGTAGAGATTTGAGGTCAGGTCCCCTAGGTCCTTATTGAACAGAAGCTTGGTTGCTCACCTCTTAACGACCCCTGTGCTGAGAGGCTCTGGGATGTCCATTAGTCAAGCCAGAAAGCTTGGAGAGGCTTGGTGCTGAGGTAGATAGCCGGCCCTGCAGGCGGCCTTGTGACCCTAAGCCTCTTTGGAGAGCCACCTGTGTTGGGGCGCCTGCCTCTGACCTTCCCACTGTCAGACAAGCTTCAATCCATTTTCCCTCAAGCCCCAAACAGAGAGTGTGATATTGATCTTTGAGATCTGGATAAAATCATGATTCTTCCCACAGGCTGTTTGACCCGAGTGTCCAGAAAGAACAAAGAAGGATGTGAGCCTCCCGCTAGCTTGCCCTACAGCCTGTGAGCTTGGCATCTGATTCTGAGACCGTGCTGCCTTCTGAACTGAGCTGGGCGGCGGCAACTTCCTAGGCATCTGCTAACTTTTCTGAATGGTGATTGCCGCGTTGTTTGGCTGGAATCTCCAGTTCAGCTCCACCCCTCCCTCCCCCAAAACCCCGCCACCTCAGAAAGACCACCCAAAGTCAAGTTTGGCATTCCTGGTGGTCCCTGTGGCTCCTCCTCTGAGGCTGCCAGCTCCCCAAGTCACCATCCAAAGCTTAAAATTGGGGACAACCCCACTTCTGGAGGACAACGTGTCATCGCCCTCTCCTTTACAACGGACCATGTGATTTTTCCCCTGCCTCCCTCCAACCTCATCTCTGGGGGCTGGAGGATTCACCCGGAGGTGCTTTGCCCAAATAAACCTGTTTGTTTGGTTTTTTTACTTTTTAATTCAGCTTAACCTGGCTTACTGTGCCGGTGGAGAAACTTTCTATGGGGTACAGAAACATCCTATGTAATAGCTGATATTCTGAATAAGGTGAAGTCCCCTCACCACGCCCCACCAGCATCTGGGAAGAGGGAACCTCATCTGAGAAAACAAATGCTTCCAGCACACTGACCTGTAGGCAGGTCTGTGGGGGTATTTTCTTGGTTAGTAATCATGGGCGGTGCTACCCCTGGGCAGGTGGGTTGTATAAGCAAAGAAAAAAACCAAGATGACTAAAGCCGTCAGAGACAGCATTCTCCATGGCCTCTGCTTCAGTTCCTGCTACAACTTCCTCAGTGACGGAATGTGACAGGAAAAAAAAGTAAGACAAAGAAACTCTTCTCCCTGGGTGGCTTTTGCACATAGTGTCTGTCACAGCAAAAGAAAGGAACCAGAGAAGTGGCCTCTCGGCTTGGTCAGGTCAAACCTTTGCCGTCAGTCACGACTGTGGGGCCCTTCCTTACCTTCAGTGGGCATCGTACCCTTGGCTCTGTGCTTGGTTCCCATAAGCTCCGATGATCAAGGGTAGCCTGGGGGATGACCCCCTGGCTCCCACTTATCCCCATGTTACCCAGCCTGGTCACCCAGGTCAAACCCCCTACTGTTTTGGTTTGAATCTGAAACATCTACAGGCTTATGTTTTGAACACATAGTCCCCAGTAGGGACCCCACAAGCCTCAAGACTGGTGGGGAGACAATCCTTGTGAGGTTTGCAGGCACTGGGTCGAGACTTCCAGGGAGTGACCCCACAGTTTATTCCCCTTACGCATTGTATTTATTTATTTATTTATTTTTGGTTTTTCGAGACGGGGTTTCTCGGTATCGTTTTCGAGGCTGTCCTGGAACTCTCTCTGTAGACCAAGCAGGCCTCAAACTCACAGAGATCCGCCTGCCTCTGCCTCCTGAGGGATTAAAAGTGTGCGCCTGGTTCTCCTTACACACTTAAGCATAGTAAAACTTTGGGGGAAAAGTCTCCTCTTGTCAGTGTCCATAATGAAAGACCTCGGCATCAAAGCGCCGGGCACTGAACCGAACCCTCTGCCCAAGGACGGGGCCAGACCACTGGCTGCAAATGCAAGAGGTGATTTATTGAGTACACAGGCACCTGCGGATGCTACTGCAACTCGGGTGCAGAGCATACCGGGCTTGCAGGGAGTACAATACTTATAGAGTTTTAATGGTTACATAAGTAACAGGCATTTCATTGGCTCATCTTGGGGGCAGGGGTAGTTCCCACGGACTAAGTTTCCTGGTATTACTTTATGAAAGACCCCGGCACGCTTCAGCAATTATTATCCTGGTCCCATGACTACTATGGTGATCATAGACACAACTGGGGGCAAGGGTAGTTGCCAAGGACTAGGTGTCCTGGTATTGTCACATAAAAGACCCTGGCACACTTCAGCAATTATTATCCGGGTCCCATGACTGCTCTGGTGACCACAGATCCTGTTTGACATCCTGCCAGCTGGGCCAGGCACCTGGTCTGGGTTTCTTTCATTAGGCAACGGCCTGGCCTTGCTTTTCTTTTTCTAGGGGGTCCTGGGTAGGGGTCTTTCAATAACAAAGCGCCAGAGCTGGCTACATCAAAATTCTCTTGCAAAGTAACAAAGTAGCAAGGCACGCCTGACCTTTGCAGAAAGAGTTCTATGAGTTCTACTGACACATAGGCTGAGCTCAGGGCTGGGGCCTGGAAAGGACAAATTCGTAATAAGCCTAAGGATGGGTTCTGTCAACTGAGGACTCGAAGTTACACGGGGCCTCTCTCAGAGGGATGAGCTCTACACAGTGAGAGACAGAGTCCAGAATTAGAGCCTAAACGAAGCTCGTGATACTGGGGGGATTCAGGTGGAGGCTGGCTCACATAAAACAGCAAAGGATTATCAGGTTGTTATCCACTGGCGTTCCAGGAGTCATTCGCCGTCTTCCTGTGGAGAAAACAGGCCCCTGAGGCTGACGGTCCTTGCTCCTCCAAGGCTCGCTTCCAACAACTAGTTGACGGTGCTGTTTGGGGAGGGTCTGGAAACAAGGTCATGGGGTGGGGAGAGGGAGGGTCCTCAGAGTCTGTTATCTCTGCTCGTTTCCCGTCTGGCTCTCTGCTCCCTGGTCCACCGTGATGCAACTGGTCTCTGCCGCATCTTTCCTGCTCTTGACGGACTGAGACGCTCTGGAGCCTTAAGCTTTTTTTCCTTGTAGTCACTGTGTCTAATGTACCTGTTTCATGTGGCCCACGTGAGTCTTGCCTTTTCCTTGTCTGCTGCTTGGCTCCACCCCCCCCCCAGTCGCCTGGGCTCTGCCTCGTTGTAGTCCCCAAATAACACACAAGACGCGGTATTAATTATGAAGCTGTTGGCCTTGCTTTTTCTTACTGGCTACCTCTGACTTAAGTATTTATCCCATAATTGTTAATCTAAGTATTTCTCTTACCGGAGCAAAGTTCTGGACATCTTACTTCTCTAGTGGGCTACATCGTGACTCCCTGTGTTTCTCCTACCCAGAGTCCTCCTCAACTCCTAGTCCCACCTATCTTGCTTCCCTATTGGCCAACAGTGCTTTATTGACATATACACAAGACTTCCCCATCACTAGGTGTCCTGGGTGCTCCCTGGAGTGGTTTCTATAGGAGCTCACAGGTCTATTGCCCAGGAAGTTCCTTCTGGAATGCTCCCTTCCTCCTGAGTGCCCGCCGCCTTGACCTCTCTAGTGATGCAGAGATTTATGTGGGGTGCCTGCTCCTGGATTGCCCAACACCGTGGAACTATCAGGTTCCCATACTAATTACCTTGACGATGTCTTTGGCCAAAACACACCACAGAAGAAACTCAAGAGGAGTATGTTATCCATTCTGGCTCACTGCTTTGGAGTTCTCAGTCCTTCCGGGGAGGGGTGGGCCCCGGGGCTGGGGAGAAAGGTAGCTCATATCATGGGCAGCCAGGCAGCAGAGGAAAAGGGAAATGGTACCACTAGTGCCTGGCTGGCTCTCTCTTTTCCTCTTTTTATTTCGTCCAGGTCCTCAGCCTGTGAGATGGTGCCGCTCCCATGCGTTGATCCTCCATGGAAATGCTCTCTCAGAGACACGGGATATGTGCCTCACCATCTAGGTGATTCCAAGACCAGTCAGGTTAGCCAGGAATCATCATGGCGTCTACCTGAGTTAGGCTTCACTATTGCTGTGGAGAAACATGGCCATTACCGTGGCAACTCTTATGAATGGAAACATTTCATTGAGGCACTCACGGTTTCAGAGGTTCAGCCCAATAGCATCTTGGTGGGAGGCGTGGCCTGTGGGCAGTTGTGGAGCTGGAGCTGGGAGCCCTACATCTTGACTCAGAGAGAACAGGAAGTTGACTCTTCCCTACGAGGGTCCCTATGCGCCAGGTCGAGGCTGGGTAAAGAGCATACGTTGTCCCCAATGCTGCGAGGACCTGCCCCTCCCAGACCGGCTCTGTAAACCGAAAAATGAAAGACCCAGAGACAGACATTGGGGTTCAAGCTTCAAGCTGAAGATCAGAGAAGCAAAGCAGCCAAGCCAGTAGATCTCGCCTCTGCCCAACTGAAATGGCAACCCTGTCCCCATGAATCCTCAGAGGCAAAAGCTCAGAGTTCCCATCTCCTCCTCCTTATATTCTTTTCTCTGCCCAGCCATATCTGCCCATCTCCATCTCCCTCGTGCTGGGATTAAAGGCTGAGATCACCCCTGTGTGAGTGGTTTCTTTTAGAATTGGATCAATTTTTGTGTAGTCAGTGTGGCCTTGAATTAACAGAGATCAGTCTACCTCTTAATCCCGAGCCCTGGGATTAAAGGTGTGTGCCACCACTGCCTAGCTTCTATAACTAACTAGTGTGTGCAACACGTAGTCTTCCTTGCCAACTGCCTGGGCCCTGCCACAGTTGCAGTCCCCAAATAACACACAGGACGCTATATTAATTATGAAGCTGTTGGCCGTTTGCTTGTTTCTTACTGGCTAGCTCTGACTTAAGTATTTAACACATAATTGTTAATCTAAGCATTTCTCTTACCGGAGAAAAGGGTCCGGACCTCTTACTCCTCTGGCCGCCTACATGGTGTCTGACTCTGCCTCTCTTTCCCTGAATCCTCCTGGACTCCTAGTCCCACCTATCTTGCTTCCGTATTGGCCAACAGTGCTTTATTCAACAACCAATAAGAGAGACAGATTTACAGAATGACATCTCCCATCAAGTATGGCTTACCCGAACCCTCAGGTAAGCTTTATTAAATCATAAACAATGTATCACCACAGGCTCCACTGGAGAATAGCCCTTGCAGCGTCTGCCCCCAGGCACCTCTCTGGGATAGTATTTCAGGGTCTCTTCTTTCTGATTTGGTTCACGTGATCTTGACATCATGCCCTGCCCCATAGAGTGACTAGATGTCACTCAGGGATCAGGAGCCCACTTAGATGGCTTCCATTCGTGGCTCTGAGCCAGCTGTGGGGTTGACAGGAGGATGGGTAACTCCTGATGGCCCTGCATTTGGTGTCAGACAACCATGTGTGTCACCCTCTGTCAGATCGGCTACGCTGTCCGCCATGAGCACCATGGCAGGGCTTCCAGGAGTGGCGAGAGACTGGGCCTGATTGTGTTAGCGCCTTCTAAGACCTCTGCTTGTGCTAATGTTCCATCATTCAAAGCAAGTCTCCTAGTCACCGCTTTCCAGGGACTGGAGCTGGAAAAACAGACTCTACCCTGAGAGGAGAGGACCCAGAGCATCGCAACAGAAGGGTGTAGCCGCGCAGCCGCAGCCAAGAGGAAACCGTGAGGCAAACTTTGGAATCCATTGCGCGACCTTAACCCTCATAAGCCTTTTACACCCCCTTGCACATCCTCTTCCCCACATACAAGACCATGCTTACATAAGCACTGTCCTGCAGGCTGACGCTTCAGGCTTGGATCGAGATGGGGTACAGAAGGAAACACACCCACCCACCCATACACACACACACTGCAACCCATTCCCAGTGTCCCTGAATTCCTCCAGCATCTCTGGCTAGACCAACATCCCATGGGCTTTGAGGTGGTTGTTAGCTCCCTGGCACAGAGCTGTGAGCTGGTCACTTTTTAAAGTTGTAGACTTGCCCCCTTTCAACCAAGAGGCTTGTTTGGTCAGGCGGACCAAACCAGATGTGTGGCTCACCCGCTTCAATGGTTAGTTTTAACTGTTGACTGGATAACAACCTCCAGTTACCAGAGAGTATCAATGAGGGATTATCTAAACCCGGGTTGGCCTGTGGAATTATCTCCAATAGGTCAGTCGATGTGGGAAGACTCGGCCCACCGTGGGCGGCGCCATTCCCTAGGGCAAGGGACCCCCGAAGTGTGGAGAGGCCGTGCTGAGAGGAGCAAGCCAGCACGGACCGTAACCCGAAACTCTGATACGTGGATGGTAACCGTGGGCTGAAATAAAAGCCCTTTCTCCTTGAAGCTGTTTTTGTTGGGGTGCTTTTATCACAGCAACGGAAAACCAAACTGGAACGCCCACATCTTGAGGGTGGGGTGCTGGTCCTTCCTTAACTCTCCCCTGCTGTGGAACAGTCTTTTATCACTCTCATTGGCTAGTAAAGACCTGACTGGCCTATAGCAGGGCCTGAAGAGATTGGACATGAGAGCCAGACTAGGGAAGAAGAAGGGTGGGGTTAGGAGTTCCCAGGAGATGACAGGTAGAGCCACGAACCAGGCAGCAACACATAGATGAATAGAAATGGGTTAAGTGGTAAGAGCTAGTGAGTAACAAGCCTGAGCTATTTGCCAAGCACTTATAACTTACGTTGAGCTTCCGTGTGGCTATTAGGAAGTGACTGCTGGGACACAGCAAAACCACACCTACTCTCCACACTCCTCAAACTACCACTTACATAACGAACGGCATCTACATAGACTAGGAGTTGAACTGGAGGATCTTCTGGGAGCCAGTCAACATAATCTCATTGATCGCCTGGGCTGGGGTCTTCGGTTTCCCTTTTGCCTTTGAGAAAACAGAGGCTCAGAGAGGTTCAGGGATCTCCCCAACGCTCCACAGTGAGTGAACAGCAAAGCCAGGGATGTTGGCTTTTGCATTCAGGTTTTCACCTTGACACATCTGGGATTAACTAAAAACCCAAGCAACCAGGTACATCCATGTGATGTGGGATTTTTCTCTTTTTTTAAAAATTTTTTTGGATGATTTGAAGTAGGAAATCCCACCCTAGGTCTTAATCTTCTGAGGTGGGAAGACCCACCTACAATCCGGGCCACACCTCTTTCTTTCCAGGGGTAGCCTATACCAAGGAGAAAGGGAGCGTTTGCTCTTTGCCTGCCTGTCCTCACTGCCGATTCACTGGCACTGGAACCCAATTCTTGGGGATTCTGACACACACACTGAGACGTCTCGTCGTCTGGGGATTCTCAGACGTTGCATTGGCAGACAACTATTGCTGGACCAGCAACTCCAATAAATCCCCTCCCTGTATACGTAGATTTATTCTACCAGTTCTGTCCCTGCAGAGAACACTGGCTCATACAACGTCCCTCCTTACTGGCCATGTCCCATCATGATGTTCAGGGGTCACACTAAGGACAGCGCCACGTTGGCATCAAGCTAGACAGTCCTCCACGAGCCCTGGCGTTCAACACCGGCCCTCGGGAAGATCCCTGCATAGGAAGCAAATAACCACTTGATCTCAAAATGGGAGGGCGAAGACGGGTTCTGTGCCCTGCCTGGACTCACTTTGTAGTCTATGCCCTGCTTGCTCACCGCACAGCTTCAAATGTGGGCATTGCATGGCTTGGGGCGATCTTCTCCATTTAGCAGTGTCCTGGAGGCAGAGCCAGAGCCGAAGGACTTCAGAGCCAAGGAAATGACATGCACGGGTCGCCACGCGTGAACTGAAATCGAAAACTGTACACCAGGCTGTGAAACTAGAACCTATAAAATAGCCGAGTTTGGGACTTTGCAACTGCAACGTTCAGGGTAAGATTATGGTGGGGAGAAAAGAAAAACTTTTCAAGACGTTATACGGAGGGCCACCTGTATCCCAAACCGATCCATCACTGTGCTGTTGGGCTTTGTGTGTCAACATCTTATTTGGAGCCTACAACTCAGAGAAGTGCTGCTTTAGTCCAAGTTTGAAACCCCCACCACCGTCTTGTCCCACGCCGAAAGTCCCTGGCCGGTGCCACTGTTCGTGGAGGGCTTCCGGAAGCAAGGAGGTGAGGCCTGACCGGGGCAGTAGGCCACCCGGGTGGACACTTTGGGGTATCGTGTCTCCGGCCCCTCCCTCTTTTTCTCTCCCGCCACGAGGCGAAGGGTTCCCTGCCACGCGCTGCTGTGGGTGTACTCTACCCGAGCACACGAAGGCAGGCGACCAGGGACTGAACCCTTCTTTAAAGCCGCGAGAAAAATAACACACACACACACACACACCCCCGCGTTGTTTCCTCTGTACGTTTGGCCACGGCAATGAGAAAGCTAACGGACGCCATGCAGACCCATCAGCCCCTTCCTCACCAGGGACAAGGCAGACAAGCTGGCTGCAAGCTTCTCTAGGGACTCTTGGCCATGCAGGGAGTGAAGTCAGGATGCAGTGTCTGTGCAGTGTTGTACCCAGGGGCACAGGTGGTGGAGCCTGTCTTGGCAGCAGTAACAGCTGCCGTGGTCCCAAGAGGATGGCTTGGGGATGCACTTGGCTACCAGCTTTCCCTGCTTTTTCTTTTCTTCTTTCCATATATATGTATATAGTATGCATGTGTGTATTGTGTGCGATAGATGTATGCGCTTGTGTAGGTGTGAACATGTGTACAGAGGCCAGAGGTCAAACCTGGGTAGCCTCTTCTATCACTGTCTACTCTGTTTCTTTGAGACAGGGTCTCTCTGAACCTTGGGCTCATCATCAATTCAGCCAGCCCATGAACTCAAGGAAATCTTATCTATCTCTGCCCTCCCACTCGGTGCTGGAGGGAGCTGCAGATGCTTGCCACGGTGCCCAGCTTTTGCCTGGGTGCCAGGGGGGATCTGAACTCAGGGCCCAGTTCTTGCACGGCGAGTACTTAACGGCGACTAAAGCCACCTCTCCAACCTAATCCCCCAGGGTTTCCGAAGGCTGCCTTTCTATGGTGCTATGCGGTTTCTCCTCCCCAGCCCCTTCCCCTATAACATCCCTCTTCTGACTGGGGTTAGCTGAGTTGGTGGTTGTGTTTGCGACTGAAAACTCTGAGGATGAATGTGAGGTCTTCAGATATAGAGATGTAGCCGGATGGGCAGCCAGCCTGGGAACCTTGATGGTCACGGCGGCGGGGGGTGGGCACAGGAGAGACAGGCCACCTGACGGAGGGAAGGTCATGGAGGAGAAGGGTGAATAGAGATGGCAGAGAGCTCGAAAAGCAGAGATTTCAGAAAGTAGAGGTCATGGAAGGAACGTGGTCATCCTAGGAAGAGGTGATGGAAGAGAGAGGTCACTGAAGAGAGGAAGATGTCATGGAAGAGAGCAGTTCTGGAATAGAATAGGTCCCCCTAAAGACAGAGGTCACTGAGAAGGGACAGTGGGTGGTGTCAGGCCAGCAGCATTTCTAGCAGGAGAGGGAGAAGGCAGGCGTCGCCTCTATCATCATCCCCATTTGTTTTTTACAGAGTCTTGCTTTGTAGCCGTGGTGGTTTGCATAAGGACGGCCCTAGGGCTGGAGGAGAGATGGTTCTGTGGTTCAGAGCACTGACTGCTCTTTCAGAGGGCCCGGGGTTCAATTCCCAGCACCCACATGGCAGCTCACAACTGTCTGTGACTCTAAGGTATGACACCCTCACGCAGACATACACGCAGGCAGAACACCAATGCACATGAAATAAAAATGAAGTTATAACAAGGAATGCCCCACCACCACCAGGGAGAGGAGCTGTTTGGGAGATTTGAAGGATTAGGAAGTACGGACTTGTTGGAGGGAGAATGTCCCTGGGGAGGGGGGCCGAGGGGGCTTCGAGGTTTCAAAAGCCCAAGCCAAGCCCAGTCTTTCTCTTCCTGCTACCTGCAGAGCCTGGCGTAGAACTCTCAGCTACTCCTCCAGAACCATGTCTGCCCCGTGCCCCCATGCTCCCTGCCACGATACTAGTGGACTAATCCTCTGAAACTGTAAGCCAGACCCCAGATAAACGCTTTCTTTTTTAATAAGGGCTGCCTTGGTCCCAGGGTCTCTTCAAGGCAATAGAACACTGATTAAGACAGCAGGCTGAGCCGGGTGTTGGTGGCGCACGCCTTTAGTCCCAGCACTCGGAAGGCAGAGGCAGGAGGATCTCTGTGAGTTCGAGGCCAGCCTGGTCTACAGAGCGAGTTCCAGGACAGCCTCCAAAGCTACACAGGGAAACCTTGTCTCGAAAAACAAAACAAAACAAAAAAAAAAAAAAAAAAAAAAGACAGCAGGCTGGGCTGGGCTTGAATCTGTAATCCTCCTGGGTGGTGGCTTACCATACCTGTCTCACAGAGGACCCAGTCTTGATGCTGACATGGATAAAAGGATGGATGCCGGGCTGCTGGGGACACAGCACACAGGTGCTTTTCCGCAGGGAGTCCCCCAATGGGGCACCCTCCTGAATACCATCAGAGACCCACCTACTGCCCATCGAACACACCCAGAAACTTGGGTCAGAGAGACAGTGCACCTTCTCCCTTCAGAAGTTTCTCTCCAGGCGCCCCCTACTGATGGGGGACGTCCTGTGTATACGTCAGTCAAGCACTGTTGGCCAATAGGGAAGCAAGATAGGTGGGACTAGGAATCGAGGAGGATTCTGGGAAAGAGAGACACAGGCAGTCAAGAGGTAGCCGCCATAGGGGTAGAAATTCGGAACTTTTCTCCAGTAAGAGAAATACTTAGATTAACAATTATGGGGTAAATACTTAGGTCAGAGCTAGCCAGTAAGAAACAAGCAAGGCCAACAGCTTCATAATTAATACAGCGTCTTCTGTGTTATTTGGGGACTACAACGCGGCAGAGCCCAGGCGACTGGTGGGGAAAACCCAAAGCGGCTGGCAAGGAAAAGGCTTCACTCAACAACACCCTACAGAACAAAGTCCTCCCACTCTAGAACTTACCACTCATACTTTTGAAATTAGAAATCTCATTCGCTTTTTTTTCCTTCAAGATCTTGAAGCAGGGTAATGGAGTTACACCAGTGAACAGCCTCGCACAACATTAAGGGGGAGAGCAGTAAAAGGTGGGCTGCCAGTCCCTACACAACTGGTCTGGCCCATTTTAAGAAATAAAAGTAATTATCACCTGTGCGACCCAGCCGGCCTGCGCTGTGCGTGGGGGGAAGAAAACAATTTCAGAACGTTATTTCCTGCATTGAGTGTCGATAATTGGATGTATTTTATAAGTCTCGCTGGAAGAAAGCAGCTTGTGATTTCAAGATGAGAAAACAGTCTTCCAAAGACTGAAAAACAATATATTCCCCATTTTCACACACACGCACACAAAGAGCTTGTTCCTTCGAGGTGTTGAAGGGGCCGCCGGAGTGATTTGCTTTCCCGGAAGCCCCTGTTCCATTTCTCATCTTGAATTGCCTCGAAGACCCCAGCAAAGCACCCAGCAGGGACCACTTCATCTGACGCAGTGACTGGGGGCGGGGGGAGGGCTTCACGGGGAAGGCCCCTTGGATGCTGCCTGCCTTTTTCTGCAGGAAGATGAATGCCCGGATGAACAGGGCCAGTGGAAGTGGGCAGGAGGAACGGGGTGTGATGTAGGGCCTTCCTGGGGCTGCCGGTGTAGTCGTGGAGAACACAGGAAGCCACACTGCCCTTAGAAGCGGGAAGCAAGGTTGGCCCAGCCGTTCTCACAACGGGCGAGGACTAGCGCCCGCTGGTACCATGACAGGAGAAAACCTAGGTGTGTGCTGTGATTTGAAGGAGAAATGTCCCCCCCCCCATGCCTGTGTCTGAACATTTGGTCCCCAGATAGTGGGTGCTGTTTTGGTAGAGTGTCAAACCTTTGGACTGTGGCCTAGTTCACAGAAGCAGGTCTCTGGGAGGAAAACTTGGAAGGCGATACCTGATTCTAGTTCTGGCCTGACATTTCCTGCTTCCTGATCCACTAAGGTGTGAGGAGCTGCCACCCATGCTCCTCATTCTGGTTTTGTTTCCGATGCTGTGACAGAAAAGCAACTTTAGGAGCCGGGCGTTGGTGGCGCACGCCTTTAGTCCCAGTGCTGGGGAGGCAGAGGCGGGCGGGTCTCTGTGAGTTCCAGGCCAGCCTGGTCTGCAGAGCGAGTTCCAGGACAGCCTCCAGAACAATACAGAGAAACCCTGTCTCGAAAAAACCAAAATAAATAAATAAGTAAATAAATAAAAATAAAATAAAAGAAAGAAATCAACTTAGGGGAGAAGGGGGCTTATTTCAGATAATGATTCCAGGCTGCAACCCATTGCTTTTTGGGGAAGTCAAGACAGGAATGTCACACAGCCGGTCACCACACCCACAGCCAAGAGCAAACGGACCTGAACGCATGCGAACTCACTTGCTAGTTCACTTGTGCTCTGGTGTCCATCTCAAACAGTTCAGGGCCACCTGTCTAGGGAATGGAGCTGCCTACAGTGGGCGGGGCTTTCTCACGTCAGCAGATTTAACTCAGACAACCCCTTCCCCCAGCCATAATTCCATTCAAACGGTCCCTCCCTGAGAACTCCCCAAGTGATGGATTCCGGGTTGTGTCAGGTTGACAATCCAAGCTAACCACCACAGCCTCTGAAGACATAGACCCAGATTAACTGTTTCTCCCCTTTAAGTGCTCCTGTCAGGTTTGGGGGCACAGCAAGGAGCTAAGGCAACTAATATGTCACTGCGTGTCTGTCACATGCCTTCCTGTCCCACCCGGGAGAGGTAAGATTGGAATATATCCTCCTATCCTCTGTCCTCTGTCTGTCACACACATCCCATGTAGAGTGAGTCAACCATGAGTCAGACGCCCAGGGGGTCAGCAGTATCCATGGAGCTGTGTGTGTTGGGGGGGTGATGGCTTAGGCAGAGGGGGTGAGTAGGGCCTGGCAAGTTGGTCCAACACAGTACCACTGGGAGAAAAGGGGGACCTTACCCAGGGTAGACTCCTGCAGGTGGGCACCAGGAACTGGGCAGATAAAGCAGCCATCTCTCAGCCACCTGTACGCCATTACAGGGCCAGACCTCGTCTCTGAGGACCCCATGACCTCAGGCCTCATGCAGCACAGTGTGAGGCGTCAGGAGAGCGCGGCCTGGCACTCTTCCTCGGCTGATTTACACACTCCCACGCTGACTCTCTAAAAATCAATCTTTCCCCAATTGCCTCCTGGCTCCCAGCAGCATCCGGGGCCGTCCTGCATGAGTAACTCCAAAATGTTCTCCCGCACCCTGAGCCTGAGCAGCTTCTCCTAGAGTCCCTGCTGGGCGGGGGCAGGGGAGGGATGACTCTGTCGCAGCCTTTGATGGGGAGTTGCGGCAGGTGGCAGGGGGCATGCTGGAATCTGATGGGGGCCAGCAGTGAGGGATCTGGTTGGGCTTGCTGGAAGGGTTCTTGAGCAAGCGTGGGGGAGGGCCAGTCCCGCTGGAGCCTCTGATGGGGAAGGCAGGGAGTGTCTGACACACAGAACTATACTGTCAGAGCAGCCCCTGCCTGGAGGCCCACTGTCCAGATGGGTCTGGGTGGGCAGGAGCCGTGGGCAGTACTTCCCTGTTACAGCCACAGGGAGAGAGAGCGAGCGAGCTCTCCGTTCAGTGGCTGGGTGTTCTCTGCCTCTCTTTTGTAAATATTTAGGATAATTACTTCTTTTACACATTAATAAGCATTAAGCTGGCAGCTGGCTTAATCTCGACATATTTTATGTCAAAAGAAGTGGGGTTGTGATTAGCTGGGGGCAGGTTTTCCTACTACAAACTGACACGAATAGCTCTCTCTCTGCTCCTCCTTTCTATTTTTAAAGTGTCCCTTATTAGGGTGTCGAGACTCCTTAGCTGAGGATGGAGCTAACACGTGCGCGTGAGGGCGTGCTCGGTTTCCAAAGTTCTCAGCCAGCATGTGAACCTGTGTGAGCTCAGGCATGTTACTTACCCTTCCGGGCCCCAGTCTCCCGGTCTGTAAAATGGGTCCTAAAATAATCCCTACCTCACGGGCCTTTTGCAAGACCTCTGCGAGCAGTAACACCTGCAAGGATTTGAACCAGTGCCTGTTAAGTGCTTGGGACCTGCTGCCTTCTGATGTTGGATCCCACATCAGACGTGCTCTGGGTCTCTTTAGGACTCTGCCCTAACCCGGGGCCCGGCTCTGCCGGCTTCTCCTTACCCTTCCCACCTCCCCACCCCAACTTCTCTTCCTGCAGCTCCTCCGTTCTGCAGTTGAGGAGGCTTGGACAAGGCTTGACTCCCCTGCAAGTCTTGCTTGTCTCTCCAGCCAGAGTCTCCCTCCCCACGCTCCGTTTCTCAGATGCTGAAGTCTCCCGTTACTCCGGCAGCCCCAGCTCTTCCGCAGCCAATCCCAGGACCCTCCTCCCCGACGGTTTCTTAATTCCTGTGCGTTCTTCCCGTGGGTGGGCTGTCACAACGCAGCGTCAGGGGCCGACCCTGCCTCAGGACACTTCCTGCAGCGAGAGGACGCCTCCGTGGGTTGCTGCTCAGGTCCAGCCTGGCTCCTGGGCTGAGAGCCTGGGCTGAGAACCTGGGTTGTTGCAGCACGGAACCTTAATCCCCGCCCTCCAGGGCTCCGCCTCTTCTGGGTGTGCAGTCAGGAGCCGGAGGGGGCGGGACCTGGGGCCGCCGGCCACGCCCCACGCTCCCTCTAAAACCCCGCCCCTCCCGGCCCCGCCCCGTCCTCCGGGTTAAGAGCCAGGCGGGCTCAGCTGACGCCGCACTCCACGTGACTTCTAGCACCCGGCGAGCATGGCGTCCCCCGCGCGGTGAGTGCTGAGAGCTCGCCCCTCGTCGCTCCTGCCCGCGGGCGTGCAGAGGTGGCCTGCCTCGGGGTTCCGGGATGGACAGCGGGCGGCAGTCCCCGGGCTCTGGCTGCCGTGGGGATGCCGTGGGGCCGCGGACCGCGCGCTTCTCGCCCGGCACCGAAACCGAGCTCTGCCGAACGAGCGAGCGAGCGAGTGGCACCCGCTGGCTCCCTGCGCGCTTGCGGCTGCTCGTCGGCCTTGGGGGGCTGCTGCCCCCGGAGCCGAGCTCTCCAAGAGCTTGCCAAACCTGCTCACCGCCACGCCCCTCCGACGGGGTGGGCTCCAGGCGCTTCCCCCGGAGTGAGGGCAGTGTTTGGAGTGGAATCCTGGTGTCTTGGGCCATCACTTCCCCCGCGATTCTTTTCCTGGCCGAAATGTTGGCTCCTCCAAGACGCCTTTCCCCCTAACTGATCAACTCTAGTGCCTGGTTTTCTACATATCTGTCGTCTTCTCTCTATCTCCAATGCAGGCTTCATGCTGGGCCTCACTAGCCCGGTGCCTTGCTCGGTTCAGGCCCTGCCGTCATTCTGCAGAATTGAAAAAAAAAGAGGAGTCGGTGGTCCTGTTGGTCTAGGAAGTTGAGGGCAGATGGGCTCACTCGGTGTTGGGGGGGGGAGCTTATCTACAGTGCATTCCTGAGCTGGTAGGTGTGGTGACCAGTGACCTCTCCAGACTTTGTCCTGGAGGAGCAGGAAGGATTGTCATCCGGGATCTGCTTTTTAATTTTTTTTTTAAAGCAGGGCCTCACTATGCAGCACAGGCTGGCCTCAAACCTTTTGCTTTGCCCTTCAGAGTATCACAAACATAGGACTACTTGGGATCTGCTTTTTTTGTTTGTTTTGTTTGTTGAGACAGGGTTTCTCTGTGTAGCCCTGGCTGTCCTGCAACTCTCTCTGTAGACCAGGCTGGCCTCAAACTCATAGAGATCTGCCTGCCTCTGCCTCCCGAGTGCTGGGATTAAAGGCGTGCACTACCACTAACTGGTGGCATAGCTTGAGCTGTGATTTCAGTGGGAGAGGGTGTGGTCCTGGTGCTACAGGGCATTGGGAGGGGTCGGGGTAGAAGAGGGGGCTCTCCACATAGAGGGCTGGGAACCGAGATAGGTGTGGAGAGACTAGTGAACCAAATGCATCTCTCCGTTTAAGGTGAGGGGGATAGAAACATGGTGACGTCTTAGATGGCTTCCGAGGTTGGGAGAGCTTCCACTAGAGCGGTCATTTAGTGGGTGCCTGCTGTTTCCCAGGAGCAACCCTGGGGGTCATTAAAAACTGATGGACTTGTGGGATTCTGTCGTCTTAACTCTCTCTGCCCCTGATCTTGGTCTGTGACGAGGAGAGGCACGGGATCTTTGTGCTGGGTGAACTTTGGGGTGAACTTTAAACAGTGAGGCACACTTAGGGTGGAGTACTATGCAGACAAATTCCCGGTGGGTGTCCAGGAGGCCAGGACCAGAACTTTGAGCCTGCCCTTTGACCCTCTTGTTAAGAAGCACAGTGAGGTCTGGAGAGGTGGCTCAGCCATTAAAGGCTAGGCTCACAACACACACACACACATACACATACATACATACACACACACACACACATATATATATATATATACATACATATATATGAAGCTCAGTGAGCAGTAAGTATGTGCAGGTATCCGTGTGCGGGGTCCCCTCTGTCCATCTGGGTTGGCCAGGTGAGACCACAGGCAGTTTTATTTTAGCAGCCGCATTTGGGTCTGAAGTTCCAGGCTGGCCCAAAGCTTGTTTCCTACTGGCAGATTCCTGAGCTGGGATAGGAGGTGACTGACCGGATCTTCAGAGGACGCCTCTTGTAACTGGGCTGATTCTCTGGGGTCATCACGCAAGATGGTTGAAGCGGATGGTGACCCAGATCTTGGGGAGGCGTAGTTATTGGGAAACATAACAGATACGGTGAGGTTCCACTGTTGGCCGGGCCTTCCTTATGAAGAGCCGTCTCAGAGTGGCTGTCCTCAGAAATGCTAAGCCTGCGTTGACGTCCCTTAGGAATCTTGGCTGTCTGCTGCAGAATTCACTTAGTAGGTCAGCATGTTAGTTGTCTCTCTTTTGGAAGTTGCCAAGGCTTGTGCCAGGTGCCCTACCACTAAACTATAGTCCCAGCATTTTTTTTTAATTGTAACTTTTTTTTTTGAGGTAGGGACTTGCCCTATGTAGGCCTTGAACTCATGAACTGGGATTACAGGTAAATTCGCCACCATGCCCAGCTAACAGTGTGTCAGATTTAATGTCCCTCGACTCATAGCCACGGGCTTCCAATGAGTCAGAGTTGGTTCCCTACAGAGTCCCAGTGAAGCCCGGGCACAGGAGGCTCATGAGAACCTCAGGCGTACCCCCATATGAGTTGGGGAGCAGTCGAAGCCCTAAGTAGCACCTCAGACTTGGCGAGGAGTGTCTCTAATTGTGTATGCCCTGCTTTCTCCTTGAGCGATGCTTTGAGTTTTCTACGTACCTGTCTTTCGCTTGCTGCCCTGTGTTCCCTGTGTCCTGGGCCTGCTCGCCTGACAGCCCTGGGATACTCTGTCTTCCACCGTGATTGTTCACAGACTTGCAGGTCCAGCCCGGATGGCTCCTCCTCCCACAAACAGGTCTTCCCGTTGAAAGGTTCCTGCTCAGAACTCAGAGAATCTCAGTTCGTGTTAGTGGCGCGCGTCTTCGCATCCGTCGCGAGTAGGCTGTCTCAGCTTTCTGTTGTTGCTTCCCGGCAATCTTTGGGGGCCAATCTGGTTTTGTACCCCTGGGGCCACACAACCTGTGGTTAGAGCTTGGTGGAATGGCGCCGTGCGGATGAAAGGGACATTTTTTACCCTGTGAATTATTCCAGAACCCTGTTCTGTTTTCCCTGGGAGGCAGCAGTGGCCAAGGGGAGAGGTCCTGTGGGTAGGAAGGAAGGGGGACAGAATTCCAAAGAGTAGGATGAACGGCGGTAGCTCCCTCTTCATCCCAGCCAGTGAGGGGCATCACACCAGCTGCCCTGGGTGTGTATGATGGGTGCTGGAGTAAGCATTCTAGACAGGAAAGGCTGGGAGGAATCAGGGTCTTGATCAAATGTTGTCTGTCACACACCCTCGTGTGAACCTTGTGCCAAGTGCGAAGTCCTCATGCTGATGCTGCGAAACGGGCAAGTCTGTGGAAGCCGGGCTGGCCCAGGTGCCCTTTGCCCTCTCTGGTTCTTCTCTGGGCTTGATCCACCCCCTATCCAGCCCTCCCTTTCTGTCCCTCGTGTGCATGGACAGTCCTTCTCGGGAGAGAGGGAAGAGGCTGTGTGGGGTACCTGCCCCCTCCTAAGGCTCCCAGTCGGGGATTCCTTCCCTGGCCGAATACCTCAATGTCTGGTCGTTCTTGTCTGGCCTGTGGTTCTCTGGAAGCCTATGCGTGTGGCTCTATCCGGAGGTGGCTCCCCACGGTAGCCCAGGGATCTTGTTATACAGTCTGTGCAATGGAGCTTGTGGGTGTTAGTGAATCCTTCATGCTTGTCCTTGTCCATTTTCTGCTGCTAGGCCGAAATGCGTGAGGCTGATACCTTATAGAGAAAACAATTTTGTTTTGCTCACAGTTCCGGACACCGCGTCAGCTGACTGCATCCCGTGAGACCCTGGCCTGATGTTAGAACTCGGTGGGTGACAGCCGGTGGGAGGGGCGAGGTAGCTTGTGTGTAAAAGAGAGGTCCTGTGGCAAGACAGCCAGCTGAGCTCACTGTGTGAGGACTCACTGTCTCAGTAGCTCTAACAGTCCCACGAGACCTAACTCATTCCTTGAGAGTTAGCTAATTAATTAATTAGCATGAATCCCTGGTCATCTCCCGGAAAGCCCCAGACCTTTTAAAGGTCTGTGACTACTGTCAACACTGAAGACCAAGCCTCTGCATGTGGACCTTAGGGACAGACCAAAGCAGCATCCTCCTTTAATGCCATTTATTTGTCAGCCAGATATATGCATGGGATTGCAATCGTGTAGCCCAGGCTGGCCTCTGAGTCTCGTTCCTCATGCCTCAACCTCCCATGTGCTAGGGAGCCACCATGCCCAGCTTGGTGTGATGTCTCAAAATGCATTTAAATAAGCAAAAGACTACAAGGAAAACCAATTATGCGGAAATGCAGCTGTCACGGTGTTAAGTGAGCTTGTGATGTGGTCCTATGCATTTGCATCAATGCATGAGGTAACAAGAGCCTGGGGCAGGTCTGACAGGGTGAATTTTGAGAAAGTGTTGCAGCGATGCCATGGAGTGAGCGTGTACCTGTGAGTTCTGCGGGTGGCAGCTTCCCAGGCATTGCTGATACTCAGTGGTTAGTTGCTTACACCGATAATGGAGTAAAGCGTTAAGTTTGAACGATACGTTAGAGAAAACAAAGGAGTGTTTTTTTTTTTTTCCATCAAGAAGATGAGGGGTTAATGTTCTGTGCATGGCTCTCGGTGGGCCAGAAACCAGCAGGCCATTGAGGGCAAAGGAGAAGGTGGTGGTGTTGTCTGGCTTTAACTTAGCTTGACAGGAGTTAAGGATCTTTTTTGAGAAAATGTCTCCACCAGATTTGCCTGCGGGCATGCCTGTGGCCCATTTTCTTGATGATTGATGATGGATGGCGGAGGGCCCAGCTCACTGGATGGTTCCACCCCTGGGCAGGTGGTCCTGGGTGCTATAAGAAGAAGCCATGGGGAGCAAGCCAGTAAGCAACTCCCTTCCATGGCCTCGGCATCGATCGGCTCCTGCCTGTCCCATCCCGCAGGACACTCAGCGTGGGTCTGGTGGACATCTAGGAAAAAGATGGGGGGCAGGGGACACAAGGACGGACGCCAAGACAAGAGTCTGATCAAGGCGTCAACTTTATTCATCCCAAAGGGATTTATGTAGGGGAAGGGAGGGGGGAAGGGAGGAGGGGAAGGGATGGGGATGTGCTGTAGCTGCGATGAACCTGGCGGAGCGGAAGGTCAGTGGGATGGGTAGGGCATCCTGCGTCCTCTGGTAACCTGACTGCAGACTCTAACTTTATCTTTCACATTCCACCTTCTATTAAGCCTACGCCCTAGATGAGCCGCAGGTCTGTTTCTGGAACTTGGCAGGTAGCAGGGTGGTCCCGAGTCACGTACTCTCTACGAGGATCTTTTCTTATGAGTACGTGAGGCAGCGTACCTGGATGATGGCCGGAGGTCCCTGCCACCTGTCTTCTCTGACGTCTTTGGATGATGGACTGTGATGTGGGAGTAAATGAACCCCGTCCTCCCCAGCTTGCTCATGGCCGTGGTGTTCATCAATCACAGCCACAGACACCTTGAGTCAGTGGTGCAGGACGTTTGGGACAAGGGTGGGCTGCAGGGGCTGTGACACTGTACCTTCCTTGGGGGCTGAGTCTGTTATTGTCCAGTCTGCTATTGGTCCTGGGCTGCTTCCTGGGCCTTGGTGGTTGGCCTGGGAGGGTCTGTTCTGTGGATGCCTTTGAGCCCTGAGCTGGCCCACCAGTCGTTTCGGCTCTCTCAAACACACCTGTGCCCTGGCTGCATGCAGTAGACTCAGGAATGACACGCATGTGCTTTTTAAATTCACAACCAACTAACAAAGCAACCTTCATCAGAAACCAGTTAGACAGTCAGGCCTAGAGGCACTGGCCTGAAGGCCAGTCTGTCTCAAAATAAAAGTTTTTAAAATGGGGTTGGCTGGAGGGAGGTGCTTGCCTAGGATGGATCAGACCCTGGATTTAGTTCCCAGGACCACGGAGGAAAACAGCTGGGGATGTTTTCTTGGTGCTGTATTAGATGAATTCACAGGAAGAAGCCACTCTTGCCTCTGGACCAGGCTGTCCCTCCAAGGGTTTGCCATCATCATAATCTTTGTTCCTGAGTGTGTCCTAGAGACTGCAGCACCTGGCCTTGCCTGGTGGCTTAGGCTGAGCTGCCTTCCTTAAACCCAGGACAAGGTGGGGGGTGGTGTGACTGAGCCCTGTGGAGGGGTAGGTTCTGACATCCCTCAGTATCCCGGGGGCGTGCCCCAGGAGCCGCCTCAGATACCAGAGCTCTCAGATGCTCAAGTCCCTTATACGAGAACAGGCAGTAGGCCCCAAGTCTGGGTGTCCGGAGGCATTTTCGGCCTTTGAGACAGTTCTGGACAAGAGACCAGGAGCCTTCCAGATGGGATGGTCACATGCTAGGAATGGGTGGCCCTTGGCAGACTTAAGGAGCTGGGTCACAAGGAGGAGAGCCCAGGGCAGGCGAGGAAGCCAGGGGAGCACTTTTAATCAGGGGTGCCGTGGGAGGGGTGACTTGGTGTGAGCCCATCCATAGCAGGGGTCCCTGTGCATTTGCTCCTGAGGACCCTGTAAAGATGAGTTCCCTCCTCTGCTTGTGGCGACCCCTTCCATGGGGGTCACTGAGTGGGTGGGAAGGGTGTGGGTGCTGGAGGGTGCACTTTCAGTTCCTTGTCGGCCAGGCCGCTGGGGAGCCATGTTTACAGCCGTGACCAGGATCCTCTTGTCCTTTCGTCCTTGTTGCTGAGTTGTGGAAGCCCTGGCTGCTGGTGCCCACCCAGCCTCCTGCTCACTGCCCTGGGAGGAAGGAAGGGCAGCCGGGGGTTAGGAGTGAGGAGCATGGGCATGTGCGGGTGCCCCCCCCCATTCCTCGGCCCTTCCTGCCTCCCGGTTGGAGCTGATTCGGCACCCTCTATCTGCACAGTTGGGGGGTGTGGCCCCCACGAGTCAATTGTGACAACGGCACACGCAGCAGATATTTATCCAGCACTTGCCGCGTGGCAGGCAGGGTGCTAGGCACAGGGCACAGCGACTCAGACAGATCTAGGTCTGTCTCGTGGAGGGCCTGTTTCCCACAGGGACCTCCTTGATGCCACCACCGCCATTTGCTGCAGGGATGGTTTTACAGAACGGCAGGAACGTGCAGAGAACCCGGAGGAAGAGGTTGTGTTGCGGCCCTGCTTTGAGAGGCTGGCTCAGGCCCTTTAGTTTCATGGACTGCCAGGAATGGCGTCCGGGGGGCAGGTTCTCTATGCCCACCGTTTTACTCCTCCCCCTCTCCCGTCTCCCACGCCTCCCACAGGCTCAACCCAGAGGCAGGGCCCAGGCCGATGGATCTACCAAGCTCCGTAGGTTCGAGACACTGCGGGTGGGTTTGGATCTGGAGAGCAAGTGGGGAGACTGGCCTAGTGTCATTTACCGGGCACCCACACCGGTTCTGCCCTTGTCTGGGCCTGTCACACGTTACCCAGAGAGGCAGCAACAAATGAAGTCTGTGCTTGCGCACGGGAACAGGCTGCCACTGGCTGGGAAGCTCAGGCCGGGAAAGCAGAGGGGAGCTTCTTAAAGTTCTCTGGGTGCGCCGGGCGTTGGTGGCGCACGCCTTTAATCCCAGCACTCGGGAGGCAGAGGCAGGCGGATCTCTGTGAGTTCGAGGCCAGCCTGGTCTACAAAGTGAGTTCCAGGACAGCCTCCAAAGCTACAGAGAAACCCTGTCTCGAAAAACCAAAACAAAAAACAAAAGTTCTCTGGGTGCAAGGTGGATCCAGGCCGCCCGGCGGGGGTGGGGGTGCGATGTCCCCTAAATAGGGAGAAGGAGGTTCTAGGTGTGCGTGAGTGAGGGAGCAGAGATGGGCGGAGGAGGCAAGGATGGCTTGAGCCATCAGAGCGCGGCTACCTCTCTCTCGTGGCAGGAGGAGTCTTTGTCAGTGAGAGATACTTCCGAGGGCCACCCCTGCCTCTGGAGGGGCTGGGTTGGCCGGGCTACGCCGGGTGGGGGGTGGAGTATGGCCCTAGCTCCGGAGGTCAGTAGGAGGTTGGCCTGGAGAAGGTGGGGGAAACTGTGTGAGGACGGAGCCGCCGTGATGAGGTGGAGTTCAGCAGTGTCGTCTGCAGGTGTCACGTCTGTGCAGAGGCCCGGTGAAGACTAGATCGGGACCCGCCGCAGATTCAGGAACGTGGGCGGGGTCATCTTGGCCAGATGGAGTGTGTTTGTTTAGGGGGGCGGTGTGTACGCCTCGTGGGGTGAGCTAGGGAGTGTGGATTGTCACCAGTGCCGGAGGCTGGGTTCCTCTGGAGTGTTTACTGCGAAGTGGAGGAGGAAATGGATTGCCGAGAGCAACGAGGAGCTAGTCTGTCTGTCTGTCTGTCTGTCTGTCTGTCTGTCTGTCTGTCTGTCTCTGTCTCTGTCTCTCTCTCTCCCTTTCTTTCCTGTTTCTAGGGTCAGGTTATTGTATATCTAGATGTTGAAGGTGCCCCAGTCAGGGAGAAACATGTTGCAGAAGCACCCTGTGAGTAGGGATGGGGATGGGGGCCGGGGCAGGCTGCGCAGGAACCACGGGGCCCTGATAGCTCACAGGTATGGGCATGGGGCCTGAGCTATCCTAGACATCCAGGGAGGCACACCTCCCAGCGATGCCAGGCCTGGCCCTCCCCAGCCCCTGTAGACTTGTCCAGAGCACCAGCCTTGCTACCCTGGAGGTCTGTACTATGTAGCTGCTGGTCACAGGAGTGTGGTGCTGTGTGTGTGGGCACTCTCGTGTGTGTGTGTGTGTGTGTGTGTGTGTGTGTGTGTCCTGAGAGGTTGGGCATTGTTGGGTATGGGAACTACCAATGTAGGCTTAAGGCTGGCAGCCTATGTGACA
>NW_024429223.1:3700094-3775094 GCF_017639785.1 Mesocricetus auratus
TTAAAAGCACTTCCTGGCTCAGGCGAGCTTGCTGGGATGCCCCGTTGAGCTTAGAGAGCCTGCTCGGAGGTTGGCGAACACTGTCATGTGTGAGCTATGGAGATGGACCGTGGGGGCCCAGGAGGGTCTGCTGGTCCTCAGTTAGCCCCACCCACAGCTTCTGTCCGAGGGGCGGAAGGGCACTGAGGGTGCTCTTCCTCCCACCCTCTTCTTTCCTTGGACAGAATGTCACCGTGTAGCCTAGGCTGGCCTCAGACTCAGATCCACCTGCCTCCTCCCGCGTGCTGGGAAAAAGAATGCCAAAAGAATTATGTGGGTGCATGTGTGCATGCAAGTGCGTGCATGTGTGCATGTGTGTGTGTGGTATGTGTGTGCATGCGTGTGCGTACATGCGCGTGTGTGTGGTGTATGTGCGTGCGAGTGTGTATGCGTGCGAGTGTGCGTGCGTGTGCGTGCATGTGTGTGCATACATGCATGTGTGTGGTGTATGTGCGTGCGTGTGTGAGTGTGCGTGCGTGTGTGTGTGTGTTGTTGGGGATTGATTCTGGGGCCTTGCACATACTAGGCAAGCACTCTACGAGACAATTTCCTTCTGACGAGGAACTGGCTCTAGCAGGAAATGAAGGATGCTGTCTGTGAATTGGAGGCAGCGTCTTCCACAGTAGGTTCAGTGGAGGACTGACCTTGCCTAAGGGACTCTGCCCCAGCTGCTGAGCCTGTGTGAACTCCCCGTGTCTCTTACACTCGCACCTTGGGAACTAAACAGCCCTTCACTGAAGGGATTTAAAGCCCAGGATCTGATTGGTCCCGTGTCATCTGTCAGCAGTCTGCTGTCCGGGCACACCGTCTTCAAGAACACAGGAATGATAGTCTGCGCCTTGGCCGCAGCTGAGTCTCAGGGACGTTGAAAACACTCCTTCAGCCTGTCGTGCTTCGCTGAGGGGACTCATTGTCTCGTGTGGAGCAGGAGTGCGCCCGCAGGGCTGGCTCCCCTGGTGAACGAGGCCTGTGTGCTGTGCGGGGACGAGCCCCGGGAGCTGTGGTCCCAAGGGAGCGTGACGCATTTCTTTTTCCTGTAGCCTGGCTCCCTCTCCTTTCTGTGCTCTGGGGTGGCTCTGTGTCTCCTTGTCTCTGTCTCTCTGTCTCCCTGTCTCCCTGTCTCTCTGTCTCCCTGTCTCTCTGTCTCCCTGTCTCTCTGTCTCCCTGTCTCCCTGTCTCTCTGTCTGTCTGTCTGTCTCCCTGTCTCCCTGTCTCCTTGTCCCCCTGTCCCCCTGTCCCCCTGTCCCTCTGTCTCTCTGTCTCCCTGTCTCCCTGTCCCCCTGTCCCTCTGTCCCTCTGTCTCTCTGTCTCCCTGTCTCCCTGTCTCCCTGTCTTCCTGTCCCCCTGTCTCCCTGTCCCCCTGTCTCTCTGTCTCTGTCTCCCTGTCCTGAGCGCTTGGGAGGGAAGGCCTGGTTGTCATGAGCAGGTGACAGAGGGGCTGCTTGTCTGGGCTTGAGCTGGGAAGCTGCCAGATCCGATGTGCCCGGCTGCTCCCAGACATTCCCGTAATCGATAGGGCACAGGGAGCAGGGCTGCCGGGATTACCTGGCCTTGGCAATCAAAACCCACCAGACTGAACGTTTGACCTTAAGCTCCTCAGCTTCCTTTGGAGTCTCTATCTGGTGGCTTTTACAAACCCGTCCAGCTGATACTACAATCCAGAGTTACTCAGGGCACCCGCGTTCTGCTGTAGGATCTGCAGCTTCCATGGGGGCAGCCTTGCTGCTGGGGTTGCAGATGCTGGGGGCGGGGCCTGAAGCAGGAGGGTGGGAGCCCTTGATGTGTTTGTGTAGGAGTCTGTCCAAAAGAGGACTAGCTGGCAGTAACTTTGGCCTGGGGTGTCTGGGCTCCTCTAAGCAAACTGAAAATTCCCTCTGTGACACCTCACACCAGGTAGCTTCAGGGCCCAGGGGTAGGGCTGGGGGATCCTCTACAGTCGTGCCTGTCCCTGACCAGACTGAAGGAGAGACAGTGCCTGGCCTAGGTTTGCAGGGGGCTGGTGATCGGCCTCTCCAGTGCCTGTCTGGGCCTCAGGCTGCCCAGGAAGAGGCTGCTCTGTGAGCTCTCCAGGGCTGCCTGAGGCCCTGTGCACAGCTCCTTTTGGTAGTAGGACCTGTGTGTGTGTGAGTGTGAGTGAGAGAGAGAGATGTGAATTTTTAATGGGATGCCTATGGGGCTGTCTGTGTGTGTGTGTGTGTGACTGTGTGTGTATGTGTGATTTGTAGTGGAATGCCTATGGGCTGTCTGTGTGTGTGTGTGTCTGTGTGTGTGTGACTGTGTGTGTGTGTGTGATTTGTAGTGGGATGCCTATGGGCTGACTGTGTGTATGTGTGTTTGAGTGTGTGTGTGTGTGTGTGATTTGTAGTGGGATGCCTATGGGGTGAGTGTGTGTGTGTGTGTGTGTGTGTGTGATTTGCAGTGGGATGCCTATGGGCTGACTGTGTGTGTGTGTGTGTGTGTGTGTGATTTGTAGTGGGATGCCTATGGGGTGTGTGTGTGTGTGTGATTTGCAGTGGGATGCCTATGGGGTGACTTTTGTTGTTTGAGACCGGGTCTTGCTGTGTAGCTCAGGCTGACCTTGAATCCTCCGTGTCTCAGCGTTCCGAATCGCAGGCGTGTGCCGTCACACTGCACTTGCCTGTGTGGGCTGTATGTGTCCTGAGATGTGGTGAGTGGGAGGGGTCTGTTTTTATGGCGCTGGCCCCCACTCACACACTTTGAGTCACAGGGATCACAGCTTCCCCAGCCTCTTGGGCTGCACTCTGCCTCCTGCTGTTATGGGGACGGAGGGGTGGGCTCTGTGACAGAAGCCGTCCTTGAGAAGGGCCCCTGGGTTCTTGGCTGCTCCTGTGTGCCTGCAGCTGACCCCGGCACCTAGGGACCAGCCAGAGAGAGTCCCTAGCTTCCACGGCTCCCCTCCTCATGGGCGGGCCTGTCTCCATCAAGTCTCCTTACCGCGCGGCCCTCGGCCTGGCTTCTCCGTGTGGCTGCTCCAGCTCAGGCCTGGGAGCCGTCTCCAGGCTCAGACACCTGCTCTGGTTTGCAGAGGGCTACTTCCCTCTCTGACAACTCAATGACAGCTTGACATGGCTGCTGACGTTTGCTTCACACGCACCTTGCGCCACCAGCAGAATAAGAGGCAGCAGCACTTGTTTGGAGCTGAAGGCGGGTGCCAGTCGCCAGGCGCCGGAAACTGACGGCGGCCGCTGTCATTTGGCCTTATCAGTAACTGCGTGCAGGTGGCCAGCTAGCCAGTAAGCCCCGCTCTTTACAATTTCGTTTTCTGGAAGGTTCCATCATGTCTCATCGCGTGGCATTCGTGTAGTGGCTCCATCTCACCTGTGGACTCCCGCAGGGCGTTGGGGCTCATGGCACTGCGGCCAAGCATCGCCTGCTTCGACTCTGGGCTTGTGCTTGGGGCCCAGAGCCCAGATCCTCCCCACACGACGGGTCTCCTGTCAAGTGAGGGAACTTCTCTCTGCGGCCAGAACTGCACTCAAACGAGGAGTGTCTGAGTGAGCTCAGCTCCTCTCCTGACTTGTCCCTCCAGTCTGGTTCTTCCCACTGGGATCTCCCACCCAGGCACGAGCTGCGCTGGCTCCTCCCCACGTGCTGGCTGGGACCGGGTGTAGACCCTCTGAGGCCTCGTAGGCCCCGCCCCTGGCCAGCTCAGCCCTCTGTGTACTTTCCCAGCCATTGTCACTCCTTTTCCCAGGACCCCACCGAGCCCTGGCCGCCAGGTGCGTTCCGGGGCCGGCTTGGTCACGGCAGCCTGGCACGCATATCCCTTCGGGTAACATTTAAATGATTTTTTTTTTACTGTAATTAACCCACAAATGTGAAAAAAAAAAAGCAAGAACTGTTCAAACTTAATTATCCCTGCCCTTTCTAAGAAGAATGCAGCGTACAGAGTTCCAGACAAAAGGCTCTCGGCACTTCATATTTTATTTTGGCGGTTATTCCTGGTGAGCCTTAATGCACGGGAGGCGTTTTTTGGCTCTCAGGACCCGGTTTGCACTCAGCCTAGGCTGTGGCGCCTGCCTCTGTAAGGAGAGCGAGTGCTGGGCGGGCGGGGCCACCTCTTCTGCTGGGGGCCAGCCACCCTTTGCTCCCCCTCGCCACCGACAGCAGAATGACTTGTGGCCTCGGCTGTGGTTTGAATGTAGATTGTTCCCTCCCCCCCCGCCCCCCCCGCCCCCAGAAGGCCTCATGTATTGGATGCTTGGTTCCTACCCGGTGGTGCCGGTTTTGAAAAGTCTTAGAAAGTTTAGGAAGACTTTGGAGGGAATGGGTCACTGGGGATGTGTCCCTGGCGGAAGAGGGTCGCCCCTGTCTGTTCTGCCAGCTTCCACCCACTGTGAAGGCAGCAGCCTTTGTACATGCCCTCCCCGTAGCGCTCCGCCTGCCTCCCTGTTAACTCGGAGTCAGTGGAGCCACGCGACCCAAATAAATAATTCCCGGCTTAGGCTGTCCTGCAAGGCATTTCATCACAGCCATGCAGAGGGAACTTGTATAACCACCGTGTGAGTATCCAGCAGTGGGGACACCCCCAATCACAGCCCACTACGATCATCTCCTCTTGGCCGTCACCTCTTTGGCCTGGGGCTTACCACCTCTAGAGGCTTCCCTGGTGTGGCGTGTCTCTGCTGAATCCCAACTTGTAAGACTCCCCAGGAGGGAAGGGCAGGGAGAAGTTTCCTGGGACATTTTTTGGAGGGAGGCTTCAGGTGCCCTGTGGCAGTGACATGAAGATGTCAGGACCCAATATGACAGAGCCCTGGAGGCTGGGTCAGATCCTTGTGTTCCTCGGTCTGTAGGGGGTTGGCTCTTTATGCCCGTCCCTACTGGTGATGACGGAGTCACGGGGGCTGGAGGTAGGGCTGGGCTGCGCTGGCACAGCTGGAGAGGGGTGGAGATGCTTAGCAGCTGCTCTGCTGTGGCCCTGCCTCTCGCTTTCCAAGCCTGCAGCTGGGACCCCTGGGACCCAGGTGGAGTGGCGCGTCCTACCTCAGCTTGGGGCCCCTCGCTAATGGAGGTGTCAGATCCTGGTCAGTTAACTTGTGGGTCCTGCCTCGTAGCCGGAGCTAACGTGACTAAATTGACGTGCAGACGTAATTAATGGCAACAGCTTGACAGCCAGTGAGTTCTTCCACGGGGGTGGGGGGGCAGAGGGCATTCTGTGAGACCCGGGGAGTTCGGGGTTCCTCAGCCTGGGGTTTTCTACATGGACCGTGAGCCCCTTGCTGTGGCTTCCACTGGCCTCCGCTGTCCCCTGGTCCTGTATCTGCACCTCTGACAGCCAGTGCTGCTTGTTTGGGTGGAGCGAGATTACTAGTTGACTCCCTGAGAGTCTCCTCCCTGTTTTTATTTGGAACTCCCAGGAACTCCTCCCCCCTCCCACCCCAGCCTCCAATCTACACACCGTCATGGCTCTGGAAACAGAATGTGAGGCTGCCTTCTGTAGGTTACTGAGGCCTCTGTTGGATAGGACACCCACTGGGAAACCACGATAGGACGGGAAGGGTGGGTATTTGCCCTTACGCGGCAGCCAGGGGTGCAGGGAGGCATATATACATCACACGATGGGACGGGAAGGGTGGGTATTTGCCCTTACGCGGCAGCCAGGGGTGCAGGGAGGCATATATACATCGCTGGGCTTGGTGCTCGGCTGGTGACACGCCCTCCCATGTTGTTAGTTTTCCTCTCTATGTGAGCCCATTGCCCCTATCAGCGTTGACTCGTCTACTAACAGAGAATCTGGGAGCGGGCGGGGAGGGCGGCAGCCTGCTGGATTCAGGAGAGAGAGCGAGGGTTGTCTCACCTCATCTACTCCGCGCTTTCTCCCTGGCTAATTTTTCCAAGTGTGATGACTAAGCTTAAACTCTTGTCACCACGTTGGGAAATACTGATATTGACTTCTTCGAAGTGTTGGTTTATTAACCTTCCTTTAGAGAGGCACGGCCTGGGAGGCCACTTGTCCCTGCCCCTGAGGGAGAGGCGCCCTGGCTGGCTGCCCGGTGGGTTAGTGGCACGGAAGGGAGACAGAGGAAGCAGCTTGCTTGCTGCAGGCCGCTAGGGGCACAGCGAGCCGCGTCGGGTGGTTCCGGAGGCGGCAGAGGCGAAGGTTCAGTGTCCCCGCGCCCTTCATCAAGTGCCGGGTATACCTGCTTAGCGCTAGACCCCTCACACCGTGAGGGGCAGACCCCGGGGCTGCGTGGCCTGGATTTGGCGGGCGGAGGTGACCAGGCTGAGGCGTTGCCGAGCCCTTGACCGTGATTTTTCGCTGTGCTTCCTTTTGAGGATCCATTCCAAGGAGCATTTCAAGGAGAAGTACGCCGTGGACGATGTCCAGTACACAGACGAGGTGAGTGGCTGACATGGGGTGCTCTCCTTACGCTGTCACAGTCTTGGGAAACCGCCGCTGGCCGCTGGCCACTCAGGAGCAGAAAGAGCAGGCAGAGAAAACACAGCTGACCCCTCTGACTGAGGGAGCTGTTCTCAGCCTGGGAAGTGCGTCTAACTCAGGTTAGAAGCGTCTGGCCGTTGGCTTACGGTGACCACCGAGGCCCCTCTCCGAGGCAGTGTGCCTGCAGATGGGACACAGGTGTGACCAAAGTTGCTGGTGGGCTTGGGCAGGGCCTTGATGTGTCGAGGGGACTTGTGCGTAGTCACCTCTCTAGCTATAGGTGCCGCGGTCAGAAGAGCCCCAGGCCGTGGATGGCTAGTGAGAAGACTCAGACCTGCCTTCCAGCCCAGTGGCCCAGCAGTGTCGGGTAGTGTGACTAGATGTACCGGTGTCGCCCTGAGGCTGTGAGCCTGCCCCGTGTCCAGGCACCGCCGACAGAACAGGGCTGACTGAGGCAGAGACGAGGCCCAGCTAGGAGCTCCCAGGTCTGAGTGAGTGAGCAAAGACCTCTGATGCTGTGGCCACTGCCTGGAACATGGGAGGCATGGCCGCAGTCACAGCCCTGTGTTCTTCTGTGCAAGCCAGAGCTGGATAGAAGCCAGCGCCTGCCCCCGGAGATCCAACCGGGACCTGGCAGCGTCAGGTGGACAGGGTGGTCACTGTGGCCACTCCGCCCTGGAGAGCTTGAAAGTGGACACACATTAGGATCCGGGGCTGCCAAGCCGTGAAGGCAGCTTAGATGCCTGTCAACAGATGAATGGAGAGAGGCGGTGTGCTGCGTGCACACGGTGGAGCGTTACTCAGCCATGAAGTCATTGGCGGGGAAACGACTTCGCTGGTGGCACTGGGGACCCTCGTGTGAATGGGATGGAGCCAAATGCCACGGTTTGCCCTCATATGTAGCGTCTGGATCAGTGGTTCTCTCTCTCTCTTTTTTTTTTTTTCTGAGACAGGGTTTCTTTGTGTAGCCTTGGCTGCCCTGGAACTTACTCTGTAGACCAGGCTGGCCTCGAACTCAGAGATCCGCCTGCCCCTGCCTCCCGAGTGCTGGGATTCAAGGCTCCCGGCCGTGGATCAGTGGTTCTCAACCTTCCTAATGGTGTGACCCTTTAGTACAGTTCCTCATGTCGTGGTGACCCCCCCACTATAAAATTACCTTCCCTGCTACTTCATAACTGTAATTTTGCTACTGCTACGCATCATCATGTAAGTATCTGATGACAGGGTGGTCTCAGGTGACCCCTGTGAAAGGGCTCATTTGATCTGGAAGACCACGATGAAGAAGAGGCCGTGGTGGGAGAGGGGAGGAGCTTTGGGGGCTGGGGCTGGAGCTTCAGAGGAGAGGTGGCTGTGAGATCTGCCCAGCGGAGACCAAGCAGAAGCCCCTTCTCTCTCGGCAGGGCACAGCTATTTTGGGGCAACAGCACCAGGCGGAGAAGCAGGTTTGGGGAGGGGGCCCTAGCCAGGTACAGTGCTCTGCGAGGACCCTGCCCGCCTCTGCTGAGTGTTTCGTGCCTGGCCCACTCGCTCTGGGGCAGACAGCTCTCCTTGGCCTTGGGTGGACCAGCTTTGGCCCCATCCTGTGCAGAGGCAGCGTGCGGTCCTGCCTTGAGTTCTGTCGCTCTGGAATGTCCCCGCCTCACAGTCTGTCATCCCCATCCCTCAAGGCCCTGCTCACGCCCACATGGGTGCTCTCAGGATAGCTTGCGGATGCTGGCACTGTCTGGCTTCTGATCTGGACCCGGCCCTTGGTTTGGACCACAGGGAAGGCAGGCACTTTATTATTTTTTTAAATTTATTTATTGTTTTTACTTCATGTGCATTGGCATTTTGCCTGCACACGTCTGAGTGAGGGTGTTGGGATTTCCCGGAATAGGACTTGTGAGCAGTTGTGAGCTGCTGTGGGGGTGGTGGGAATTGAACCCAGGTCCTCTGGAAGACCAGTCAATGCTCTTAACCACTGAGCCATCTCTCGAGCTTCCAGTTTGTTTTCTTTCTGCAATGCTCCTAATAATTATTAGTGTGTGTTTAAAAAACATTATTATTATTAAGTATGCGTATGTGTTTTGTGTGTATATGCGCATGTGGGTACAGTACCTACGGAGGCCAGAAGGGGGCATTAGATTTCCTGGGGTTATGAGTTACAGGTGGCTCTGAGCTCTGCCCTATGTGGGTGCTGGGAACTCGATCTCTGGTGTTCTGGAAAAGCCTCAAGTACTGTTAAACTGAGCCGTTTCTCTAGCCTTCATGGTACATATATTTTATATGTACATATTACATTTTCATATTTATACATTGTGTGCTTTGATCACACCTCCGTTTGCTGCTCGTCTTGCCCCAGTACTGACCCTCTAACTCTCCTCAATAGTTTCGTTTCTACTTTCCTTTTCCTTCTTGTTCTCTGTTGTTGTTTTTCTTCCAGGCAGGGTTTCTCTGGGTAACAGAGAGCTGTCCTGGAGCTCGCTCTGTAGACCAGGCTGGCCTGGAGTTCACCGAGATTCCCCTGCCTCTGCCTCCCAAGTGCTGCGATTCCTTACCTTTTTGTCTTTCAACTGCAGATTCCTCCTACGAGGGAAAACACTCCATGTCTGTCTCTCTGAGTCTTGCTTGATGAGGTGGTCTCTGCTGCAGACGGCATAATTTCATCCCCCGTCTGGCCAAGCAACACCCCGCCACGCACCACACCTTCAGTAACGCTGATTTGCGCGTTACTGCTGTGAACTGTACTACAGTAAATGTGGGTCTGCAAGAATCTGTCGTAAGCTGACTTAGCTTCCCTTGCTACATTCCCCGGAGTGGTGTAGCTGACTCATACCTAGTTTTATGAAGCGCTTCATACTGACTTCCATATTGGACGTATTTGTTTAAAGCCTTACCTGTAGTGTATGGGTTCCTTTCCCCACACACTGAGAGGCAGCTTTTGATAGAGCCTTGTGTCATGTGGCTTCAGGCTTTCAAGGGTGACCTGTGACATCTATGGGTGTTATAATGTAGCCAGTACTGCAGGTCTCTTTTTGTGTGGCTCTGTAACAGACTGGATGTTTATTCCCGTGCTCCTAATGAGGTCGTTTGCTACATCGTATCTCTAGGCACGAGTGAAGACAGACAGTTTCCTAGTGAGGTCGTTTGCTACATCGTATCTCTAGGCACGAGTGAAGACAGATCATCCTTTACCCTGGCCTTGCTCCCGGTGCAGCCCTTCGGCAGGTGTATCTCCATTACCCTCCTACCCTGCGAAGTGCATCTCAATGGCTTTGCTCTTTTGGGTCTTGACCGTGGGCCTCTCCCCTTATCAAACCTGAAGGGAGAGCTAGGATAGGCCTGCCTCAGGGTTGGGAGACAGATTCCTACCTTTGCCTGGGCCCCCGCTGCTGAGTAGGAACCCTCTCTGGGCTGCAGCCTCGTGGGTTGACATTTTGCATTTGTAACTGGAGGGAGGGGGAGAATTGAACTCCCGTTCACACTTCGGGGAAAGGAAGGAGACCTCCAGATGCAGGACAGTAGAGGAAGACAAAGCACCAGGTGGGGAAGCCCATAGTGAGGTGTAGAGCGGCTACCACATAGTCCTTGCTCTTAGTCTTTTAAGGCGGAATGTTAAAGGAAGTCTTCAATAGACTCTTTAGGGTTCTGGGGTGCTCTGTAGGAGCAGCATAATCGCTATCGTCATCGATGAGCTTTCTTGATCACCGAGACTGCTGTTGTATGTTTTTGATTTCTCTTGGGCGTGCTAGGCTGAACCACACCCCAGGCTTTGACTGCTGTCCTTCCCGGAGGCAGGGGCTCCTCTTAACGGTCGGACACACTCTGGGCTTGCTCACTTGTAATGATCCCTCCCACCCTGTCCCTGTCCCTGTCCCCTGGTGAAGCACAGATCCCACCCGGTTTACAGACAAGAAGGTCAGAACTCAGGGGTGAAAAAGGCATCATCCGTGGCGGCTCCACAGCTGGGGTGTGGCAGCATTGCAGTGACCCTGAGACCTCCAGATTCCAGAGTCTGTCCCCTCTGGTTCTACCATTGACCTGTCAGACGTGAAAGGGTGACCCGCAGGAGATTAGTTTGTGCAGAAGTGACCCAGGCTTCCAAGTGCCCGTAATTTCCCGGACCTGGGAACAACGAACCCCACCAAAAGGAGCAGAGTGCTGCGTTGAGCCCCATGGGCTGCAAGCGTTTTCTGATGTGGGCAGCACTCAGGCTTAGTCCACCGTGGAAGGTGACGGGAAACGCCGTAGGCAGGCGTTCCAGGACAGTTCTGTGGTGCTCAGCCCTATCTAGCCTTGGCCATCTTTAGCCGTCTTTGTAAACCGGGCAGCTAGCCGCAGGCGCGTGCTTGCTCTGCAAGACGGTGGGAGTGGTCCCACGTCCTAGCCGATCCTCTTGATGTCTCATAAAATAAAAGCAGGTGGCGGAGAATGTACCTCAGTTGTTAGAGCCTGGCATTGGCATGCAGGAAGCCCTGAGTTCAGTGCTTAGAACCACATTACCAAAGCATGGTGGTGCATGCCGGTAGTCCGGGCCCTTAGGAGGAGGAGGCAGGAGGATTGGAAGATCAAGACCATCCTAAGCTACCTAATGAATATAAGGCCTGGGCTACATGAGACCCTGTCTCAGAAATTAAAAAAAAATGCAGGGTGTTTGCGATGATAGCCCTGGCTCTCTTTCTCACAGAAGAGCCAGAGCTTAATTATCGGGAAGGGCTCACTCAGGGACCCCCTGGGAGGGGCTCCGCAGCATTGCTCTCTGCACTCGGTATAGAAGCTAGCGTCTAACTGGGGGCTGGCAGGCTGGAGGGCGCTAGCTTTATGGTGCTGGGCAGATGTTGGAAGGCCTCAGGGTCAGTTCCTCACCTGTAGGCAGGCAGGGTGTAAGAGAAACAGCCTCAGCTGCCGGGGTAGATGCTGCCTGCTCGTCAGCATCCTTGGTGTGGGAGGCTTCAGTAGAGGTGTCTACGATGGGACCACGATTGCTGCCTTGCTCTGAGGGGCTGCTACATAGCCTGATTGTTCAAGAATAACCAGGCATCCATATTCCTGATGCTATTTTCATTTTAAAAGCAGATTCAGAAGTTTAAGGGCATTTCAGGCCACCGATGAGCACTGGTGTTTTGGGAAACTGCCATGAATAATGGTTTGTTTTCAAGAGTTTCAGCGCTGGGAGGGCAGAGCCCCGCATGCTAGGCCACGTGGGCTCTCTCAGCAGCACAGTTGAAGCGTGTCTAATTCCTTTGTTGAGAGTGACTCACTGGCTCGGTCAGAGGCCTGGTTAGGAGCCTGTGTTAAGTTCCCTTAGGATGCTTCTGGATTGTCCCCAGGGCAGGATCTGGCCTCACAGGGCTCTGATAAATTCTTCTTGGGGTGCCTGTCCGCCTAGTGAAGGCTGCCTGGGAGATGGATGCTGGCTATGGCCTGCAGCAAGGCAGGGGCGTTTACCAGCCCCGCTGGGGAGAGCAGATGAGTCCCCAGTGGCCTGTGCTCCTGGAAGTGAGGCCTGGGGTTGTTAGAGCTGTGCCATCCAGTCCTGGGGCCGCATTCGGAGCCAGCAACACAAAGCCGCATCTTGTTCCGTTAATTTTTGAGGCATGGCCTCCGGTCGGTGCGCTGATGAGTGCAGAGTTAATGGGTCTCCGCGGGGAAGGCAGATGGAGCTGCTGGGCTGGGAGAAGGTTCTGCAGCCGCGGAGGTAACCAGGGCCCACTCAAGCATCTGTGATCAATAAAAGACGCTCCTCTGCCAGGACCCAGCGACGCCTGGCCTGCTCTCAGCGCCCGGCCTCCACGCATCTGAGCACCGGGCTTGCACCGAGGGGGCCCTCTCCTCCATTATCCCTAAGCAGCCTGTCCAGAGAGTCATTGCGGAGAGGAAAGCCGTCCGCCCGCACATTCGTTATCCAGCTCCTCTCTCCCAAGGACAATGGCAGATACAGTCCCCAAGTGCCTCCCCGCTCTCTGATTCTGCCGCCGTAAATTGACGGCGTCGTTGTGTGCTGATGAATGTGGACCCTTCATGTCAACGAAACAACACACCCAGGGCCTGACACACTCGGCTCTGTTGGTTTTAATGAGCCTCCCTCCCCTCCAGGAGGAGCGGGCAGGAGGAAGGGACTCTGCCAGCCTTCATTTGTGCAGCACAGAGGCCGAGGGGCTCAGCCACTCTCCAAGCGGTTACTGAGCGAGGGAGGGTAGAGGCTACGCCTGGGAGCCACTGCCTTGTGCCCAGGTGGCTAGACCATGGTTGGCGTGGAATGCTGACCTTTTGACCCTCTCGACTGGGTCACTTGATTTCTAATTTTTTTTCTTTTCATTATCGCCCTTCAATTCCTTTGTCCTTGACTTCATTTTTAAGGTGGGGTCCCTTGGAGTCTGTGCTGGCCTCGAGCTTACGGTCCTCCTACCTCTTCCTTCCAAGTTCTGGGAAAGTAGGCACTTACTATTATGCCTGCTCATTTGTTTTTTTAAGTAACCTTCTTTTCCTTATGAGACAGGGTCAAGTTCACAATCCTCCTGCCTCAGCTTCCCAAACGCTGAAATTATAGATGCGAGCCAACATACCATGTCAGGAAATAAACCTTTCAAATAACATCATTATATATATGCAAATATATATAAATTATGTATAAAGCTATATATATCAGGATGCTCACACAGCATTATTTATAATAATTCATCATTAGAAATAATTTACATGTCCAGCAGAGGGAGAGATTAAATAAATGATGCTGAGTCCTTTAAGAGAGTTTCCTAAAGCCGCATGTTAAACATCTGGGCTTTGCTCTTTCTTTTTAGAGGGAGGGAGGAGGAGAGAGAGAGAGAGAGAGAGAGAGAGAGAGAGAGAGAGAGAGAGAGAGAGAGAGAGAGAGAGAGAGAGAGAGAGAGTGTGTGTGTGTACGCATGTGCATGCGTACGTGTACATGCATATGTGTGCCTGCCTGCCTGCCTGTGGAGGCCAGAAGAGGGTGTTGATTCCCCAAGAGCTGGAATTCTAGAAACCAACTTGGATCTCCTACAAGAGCAGCCAGAGCTCTTAGTCACTGCGCCTCCCCATCTGTCCTGTCCTTGCTGTTTGCTCCCTGTGCGTTTAGGCAAGTTCTGCAGCCTCACACAAGCTGTTTTCATCTGGACATCTGTAGCAGCGCTTTAATGGGTGGTTAAATGAGGTGATGTGTGTAAGATGACTGACGTGGACCATAATCAAAGACTTATTGAACGTTTGCCATCCCCAGTGGCCGTGGCTGCTAAAGATTGCATGTTTGAAGAGTCTTTAATGACAGGAAATAAGCGAAGCTTATAATTTCATATGATCCAAATGTCATTACAGCTCTCTGTGTCTGTGCACAGAGCTGAACTGTCGCTGGGGATGGCAGGTGCGTCTTCCCTTTCATGGCTTTCAATATGTTCCGGCTTTTCTCAGGGAGCCTTTTAGTACGGAAGAGTGTGTATACTTATGTCAAAACTTATCAAACTATCCACCTTAAATACGTGCAGCGTCGGGTGTTTCAGCTAGTGCACAACCTGTCAGTTCCAGAGCCCACACCTTCCTCTTCTGTGTTGACGGTGTCAGAGAGCTTACGGAGGGGTGAGGACCATGACTTGTGTACAGCCCGCCAGAGGGCCAGGTTGCTCCCAGCAGGGTGGTCAGCGCTTTGGGGTACAGGGTTCTTTAACTGATGGATGGCGGGTGCTTTGTTGGGGGCGGGGCGGGCATGAATGGCAGTCAGCTGGCGGTGGGTAGGGAAGGGAGTGGCTGGATCTGCTTGCAGGGCCTGGGCGGGGCTCCAAGCCAAGTAGGATGCCATGGAGTAGCCAAGATGGTGGACGATGATCCAACCATCAGTGAAAGTGAGCAGAGATGCGGGCAGGTGAGCCTGCGTCCTCTCTCTCACCCAGAGGACCCAGGAGAAAGCAGGTGAGCCTGCGTCCTCTCTCTCACCCAGAGGACCCAGGAGGAAGCAGGTGAGTCTGTGTTGTCCTCTCTCTCACCCAGAGGACCCAGGAGGAAGCAGGTGAGCCTGCGTCCTCTCTCTCACCCAGAGGACCCAGGAGGAAGCATTCTGCACGCCCTCGCAGCGGCAGAGAGAGGCCTGAGGGGGTGGGCGTGGAAACCAGAGTGGAGTTGAGGTGTTTAGTCTAGGTGGCCAGTGGCAGGGAGGGAGGGAGGGAGAGAGGGAAGGAGGGAGGGAGGCAGGCATCTCCCCTATGGATGGGAGGCTGTTGGGGCTGGTGTCCAATGGGATGGGTCTTTGAGGAGGGCAGGGACCTGCACACAGTTGCTGGCCTTGAGGAGGGCAGGTCTGGCTGTTTGGAGCCAGGGAATCTGTGTGGTGTCTGGAGGCAGGTCCCGTGACGAGCGTGCTAGGGTTAGCCTTACACCCTCTGTACTCCCCCATAGCTGTTGGGCTTTCTGGAGCTGCTCCTCTCTGTGAGCCTTAGTTTCCTCATCTCAAAGGGGCACAGGCGTGGTGCCTGCTCCGTGGATGAGTGCTGACGTCACTAAGTGGTGAGCGTGTGGCATCTCCGTTCCACTCTGTTGAAGCTTGGATTGGTCATTTGATGCCGTGAGAGAAAACCCAAGAGAAGCAACTTGAGGAGGGGGAGGTTTATTTTAGTTCAGAGTGTCAACCCGCCCTGGATGCAGTTTGTGATGTCAGGAGCATGTAGTGGCTAGCACTCCCGTCACAGGGGACCAGGAAGCAGAGGCAGCAGGACTCAGGGGTCTCAGGAATGTCCTTCAGAGGCCACCCCGAGACCTGCTTCTGCCAGCCAGGCCCCACCTCCTGAAGGAAAGCCTGCCTGCCGGAGACATTTCCGATTCAACCCTTAACGCTGCTCTAAAGTGGGTTTTCTTTTGGCTTTCAGATTGCCAGCGTCCTGACCTCCCGGAAACCCTCTGCCCTCCTCACCTTGGTAAGTGGCTGGTGTACGGGAGCCACACAATACTTGGCACCAAGGAGATGTTTGTAGGGAGCTAAAGACCTGCCTCTGCTGCTTGGAGGAATACATCAAAGGAATTAACATAGAGGCGCGCGTCTGCTTGGGAGGCTGAGGCCGGAGAGTTAGACTTAGAGGCCAGCCTGGGCTACATAAGACCTGGTCTCAAGTAAACACAAAAGAGAAACCAAGAAATGGCCGTCTGTGGGCAAGTAGGAACACCTGTGTAGTCCTAATGGCCACTGTGTCTAAGATGCCATCCTCAGGTCCACCTGCGATATGCTGTCTGGGCTTATGGCCACAGTGGGCAAGGTGTCTCCAGCATTCCTGGGGTTAAACCCAGACCGGGGCGTGTAACGGTGTACAGATTAGACTCATGGCATTCCAGGTGTAGATTGTCACTCTTTATTTGAACCCTGAATCCCCTGTGATAATTCAATTTGAAAATCACACTCTTGCACTTTAAGGAGTGCCTAACTTGGGGTGGGGCAGGGTGAGGGGTGGGCTCCCAGTATCCAGGCGGGGCCGGGGGGGGGGGCACTGTTGTACATCTGTCTACCTTGATGGTAGGGCTCTCACACAGAGAGACCTTTTTTCCTTTGTTAACTGGTTTACACAGAGACACCCCCACCCCCACCCACTTGTTCTCTCGCTGCTGCTAAGCATGGAGGCTAGCCGCTGTGGTTACGGTCAGAGCCGGCCCAGTGTGTTTTATCTGGGATCCCAGTTGCACAGGGATCCGCTTGAAATCCTTTTTATTTATTTATTTTTTTAATTTTTATTTTTCGAGTCAGGGTTTCTCTGCGTAGCTCTGTAGACCAGGCCGGCCTCAAACTCACAGAGATCCGCCTGCCTCTGCCTCCCGAGTGCTGGGATCAAAGGTGTGCGCCACCACCGCCCGGCCAGCTTGAGATTCTTGAGAAAGCTGTGTCTGCTGAGAGTGTCTCCCCTCTCTGGGTGGCTTGCCTTCTCGCTGAATCCGTTACTTTGTCTCAGCGTGTGGCCACAACCCCACTGGATGCCCACTTACCCTTAGGAAAAGGAGATGGGTGGAGGCTGAGGCCATAGTTGCCCCCCGGGTATCTAGACCCCCTGGAGATGCCAACGCCACAGATGCAGGAGCCTCTTTGCTTACATTAACCTCCTGTGCACACCCTCCCATACGCAGTAAATCACCTCTAGGTTACACGTAATAACCTAACACAATGCTAAGAGCCTGTCTTAGTCAGGGTTTCTGTTCTGTGGTAAATACCGTGACCCAGAGCAACCTGGGGAGGAAAGGGTGCATTCCGTATCATACCTTGAGTCCAGCATCAGGGAATTTAGGGACTCAGGCAGGACAGGGACGCGGAGTCGATGCAGAGGCCGTGAAGGGGTGCTGCTAGCCGGCTTGCTCCCCATGGCTTGCTTGCTCAGCCTGCTTCCTTAGGCCACGTAGGATAACACCTGCCCACGTCAGTCATAATCAAGAACACGCCCTACAGTTTTGCCTACAGGCCACTCTGACTGAGGGAGTTTTCTCAACTGTGGTTCCCTCTTCTCAAACAACTCTGGCTTGTGTCAAGTTGACATAAAACTAGCCAGCACAGTGCCCTGTGAACGGTGTTAACACTACCTTGTTTAGGGGTCTCAGGTTCTCGCTTGTCTTGTCCAGCTCCTTCCTGCGCCTGTGTATCTGAGCGGTGTGAGCGGTGTGTGAGCAGTGTGTGAGCAGTGTGTGAGCGGTGTGAGCGGTGTGTGAGCAGTGTGAGCGGGGTGTGAGCAGTGTGTGAGCGGTGTGAGCGGTGTGTGAGCAGTGTTTGAGTGGTGTGAGCGGGGAGTGAGCGGTGTGAGTGGTGTCAGCGGGGTGTGAGCGGTGTGAGTGGGGTGTGAGCAGTGTGTGAGCGGTGTGAGCGGTGTGTGAGCAGTGTGGGAGCGGTGTGAGCAGTGTGTGAGCGGTGTGTGAGCGGTGTGAGTGGTGTGGGAGCGGGGTGGGAGCGGTGTAAGCAGTGTGTGAGCGGGGTGTGAGCAGTGTGTGAGCGGTGTGAGTGGTGTGGGAGCGGGGTGTGAGCAGTGTGGGAGCAGTGTGGGAGCAGTGTGAGCAGTGTGTGAGCGGGGTGTGAGCGGTATGAGCAGTGTGTGAGCGGTGTGTGAGCGGTATGTGAGCAGTGTGTGAGCGGGTGTGAGTGGTGTGAGCGGTGTGTGAGCAGTGTGGGAGCAGTGTGAGCAGTGTGTGAGCGGGGTGTGAGCGGTATGAGCAGTGTGTGAGCGGTGTGTGAGCGGTATGTGAGCAGTGTGTGAGCGGGGTGTGAGTGGTGTGAGCGGTGTGGGAGCAGTGTGGGAGCAGTGTGAGCAGTGTGTGAGCGGGGTGTGAGCGGTATGAGCAGTGTGTGAGCGGTGTGTGAGCGGTATGTGAGCAGTGTGTGAGCGGTGTGTGAGCGGGGTGTGAGCGGTATGAGCAGTGTGTGAGCGGGGTGTGAGCGGTATGAGCAGTGTGTGAGCGGTGTGTGAGCGGTATGTGAGCGGTGTGTGAGCGGTGTGTGAGCGGTGTGTGAGCGGGGTGTGAGCGGTATGAGCAGTGTGTGAGCGGTGTGTGAGCGGTATGTGAGCGGTGTGTGAGCGGTGTGTGAGCAGTGTGTGAGCGGTGTGAGCAGTGTGTGAGCGGTGTGTGAGCAGTGTGTGAGCGGTGTGTGAGTGGTATGAGCGGTGTGTGAGCGGTATGTGAGCAGTGTGTGAGCGGTGTGAGTGGTGTGTGAGCGGGGTGCGAGCGGGGTGCGAGCGGGGTGCGAGCGGTGTGAGCAGTGTGTGAGCGGTGTGTGAGCGGTGTGTGAGCGGTGTGAGCAGTGTGTGAGCAGTGTGTGAGCGGTGTGTGAGCGGTATGAGCGGTGTGCGAGCGGTATGTGAGCAGTGTGTGAGCGGTGTGAGTGGTGTGTGAGCGGGGTGTGAGCGGGGTGCGAGCGGTGTGTGAGTGGTATGTGAGCGGTGTGTGAGCGGTGTGAGCAGTGTGTGAGCGGTGTGTGAGCGGTATGAGCGGTGTGCGAGTGGTATGTGAGCAGTGTGTGAGCGGTGTGTGAGCGGGGTGTGAGCGGTGTGAGCGGTGTGTGAGCAGTGTGGGAGCAGTGTGAGCAGTGTGTGAGCGGGGTGTGAGCGGTATGAGCAGTGTGTGAGCGGTGTGTGAGCGGTATGAGCAGTGTGTGAGCGGTGTGTGAGCAGTGTGTGAGCAGTGTGTGAGCGGTGTGTGAGCGGTATGTGAGCAGTGTGTGAGCGGTGTGTGAGCAGTGTGTGAGCGGTATGTGAGCGGTGTGTGAGCGGTGTGTGAGCGGGGTGCGAGCGGTGTGAGCAGTGTGTGAGCGGTGTGTGAGCGGTGTGAGCGGTGTGTGAGCGGTGTGTGAGCAGTGTGTGAGCGGTGTGTGAGCGGTATGAGCGGTGTGCGAGCGGTATGTGAGCAGTGTGTGAGCGGTGTGTGAGCGGTGTGTGAGCAGTGTGTGAGCGGTGTGTGAGCGGTATGAGCGGTGTGCGAGCGGTGTGAGTGGTGTGTGAGCGGGGTGTGAGCGGGGTGCGAGCGGTGTGTGAGCGGTATGTGAGCGGTGTGTGAGTGGTGTGTGAGCGGTGTGAGCAGTGTGTGAGCGGTGTGTGAGCGGTGTGAGCAGTGTGTGAGCAGTGTGTGAGCGGTATGTGAGCAGTGTGTGAGCGGTGTGTGAGCAGTGTGTGAGCGGTGTGTGAGCGGTATGTGAGCGGTGTGTGAGCGGTATGTGAGCGGTGTGTGAGTGGTGTGTGAGCGGTGTGAGCAGTGTGTGAGCGGTGTGTGAGCGGTGTGAGCAGTGTGTGAGCAGTGTGTGGCGGTATGTGAGCAGTGTGTGAGCGGTGTGTGAGCAGTGTGTGAGCGGTGTGTGAGCGGTGTGTGAGCGGGGTGCGAGCGGTGTGAGCAGTGTGTGAGCGGTGTGTGAGCGGTGTGAGCGGTGTGTGAGCGGTGTGTGAGCAGTGTGTGAGCGGTGTGTGAGCGGTATGAGCGGTGTGCGAGCGGTATGTGAGCAGTGTGTGAGCGGTGTGTGAGCGGTGTGTGAGCAGTGTGTGAGCGGTGTGTGAGCGGTATGAGCGGTGTGTGAGCGGTGTGAGTGGTGTGTGAGCGGGGTGTGAGCGGGGTGCGAGCGGTGTGTGAGCGGTATGTGAGCGGTGTGTGAGTGGTGTGTGAGCGGTGTGAGCAGTGTGTGAGCGGTGTGTGAGCGGTGTGAGCAGTGTGTGAGCAGTGTGTGAGCGGTATGTGAGCAGTGTGTGAGCGGTGTGTGAGCAGTGTGTGAGCGGTGTGTGAGCGGTATGTGAGCGGTGTGTGAGCGGTGTGTGAGCGGGGTGCGAGCGGTGTGAGCAGTGTGTGAGCGGTGTGTGAGCAGTGTGTGAGTGGTGTGTGAGCGGGGTGCGAGCGAGGTGTGAGCGGTGTGAGCAGTGTGCTCTGGCTCATCCACTCCACCCCTTGCTGTGTACCCGGATGCTGTGGATCTATGGTGCCTCTTCTTCCTCTGATTCTCTTCCTTCTTTTTTTGTTGGTTCCTGTTTCTGTTTTTGAGACAGAGTGTCTGTATAGCACAGGCAAGCTTTGACCTGGTGATCCGCCCTGCTCAGTGCCCCAACCCTCCTGCTAGACCTACAAGCACGTACACCATTGTTGCTGGATCTCTGCTTTTCACATTGCGCTAGGCGGAGAAGTCCCATCTTGACATCCAGCTCAGAGTTACCCTGCCACGGAGCCCGTTTGTCAGGGGAAGGCTAGAGGGGCTGGACATGCTGGGCTGTGGTAGCCCCCTGTACTCTTCTGTCGGAGTCCGGCTAGAAGAGGCAGACGCCCGCAGGCGGGCCTTGGGGCTGCCTCGCGGTCCCTGTGTGACACAGCTGTTCTCACCGCCTTTTCCTCCCCACAGCGTGGAGTCAACACTGACAGCGGCAGCGTCTGCAGAGAGGCCTCCTTCGAGGGCATCAGCAAGTGAGTCCCTCCTCCACCTTCTCCTGCCTGCCTTTGTCACCTGGTCTTTCCCAGGCTGGCCACATGCCAGGGGAGGGTACGGGAAACGGACTTGATCGAGGGTCTGGAGGAGATGCATCCCGTCGTTTACCTTAAGGAAAACACAAAACACCCCTCCTCGTTTGACTCCATCTTGGAAGAGCCCTGGGAGCCCTGGGCACTGAGTGGCGAGAGTGACTGTTTTCTCTCTTTTGTTTTTGTTGTTTTTTTTACACTGTTGATTGATTGGTTACGTGCGTATATGGGGGTGAGTGTGTGTGCCATGATGTGTGTGGAGGTCAGGGGGCGGCTGGTGGGGCTGGTTCTTTCCTTCCACATGTGGATCCTGGGAGCCGAACTGAGGTTGCCAGGCTTGCTGGCAAAGCTTGTTTACCCTTTAAGACAGATCGCCCACACCCACAGCCTTGGCTGGCCTACAAGCGGTCTATGCCGTGGCTCTCAGCCTTCTTGGTTTTTGTTTTGTTTTTTTCTGTTTGTTTGGTTTTTTTTTTTTTGTATCAATCCTGGTTCTCAGCAACTCCCAGTGTCTCCCACTGCCCTAATCTTTTACTCACTCCCCAGTTAAGCTCTGGCCCTAACCCCCTAATCCCTACTCGGGGAATTGGCTCCTTCTCTGGGCAGGAGGGTAATAGGTCTGTCTCCTGTCACCCCTCACCAGTGTCCCCAGAGAGCGCTGCCTGCTGGTAGCACGTGTGTCGCCAGGTCCGTCCGGGTCCTAGGAGATCTGGGCTGGAGTGGCTGGGCAGCTGCTGTTATTAACCTAGGAGATCTGGGCTGCTGCTGCTATTAGTGGAGCCCTTAAGGCAGCAAGCAGCCCTGAGCCGCGCTCCTGCGCCTGAGCCGCCGCCGCCGCGTCCCCAAGCCCAGGTTCTCTGCAGCTACTCTGTCCTCTGTCGTCCATTTGTGAACTGAGGTGGTACCAGAAGAGGCTCCTGATGATTATGTATGAGTCTCAACCACGGGAGGGACTCTGTGTGCGTGAGCGCGCCAGCCCGCGATGGAGGGGTGATTAGAAGGGATTATGAACTCATGAATATGCATCACTTCTCCACCCTTGAGCGCTGTGGGGCGGGGGCCCTGCCGTCTCCTCTTGGGGATTTGCCCTAAGTGGCCTGGTGGTCACCGGCCCAGCTTGCTGAAATGCCAACTGCCATGCCACTGTTTCCCCAGCACCCTGCTCGCCCTTCTCCCCATCCGCAGCCTCTGTCTGGGTCTCAGCCACGCGGGACGCGCCCAGTGCTTCAAGTGGGTGGCTGGCTCCCGCTGGCTGGCTCTCACTGTGACTTTGGCCGCCACGTGTAACACAGAACTGCTTGCGTGGTGGGGACCAAAGGACGCTGCTGGGGGCCAGAGCCCGCGTGGTAGCTCAAAGCTGTGAGCTTTGTCTCCCCAACTGTGTGGTAGCCAAGCGGACCCAGCATGGTCTACCGCCTGATTCCTGTTTGGCTCTGGACTGTGGCATCTGGACCCTGCCCCAGAGGATGCTGGGTTTCTCCCAGGCCAGGGCCTGGTGGATTAATGGTGGATTAAGTGACTGGGGAAGTCTTGTGGTGAAGCTGGAGCCCATCTGCTGCACTGGGAGGCTTCGCCGAGAACGACAGGTGGGACCCACACGGCCATCACAGTCACGGCGGCCCCCAAGGCTTAATCCTGTCTCACTGGGAGGATTCCCTGCTGCAAACTCCAGTCTGGCTCTCCACTCGGTAGACCCCAGCGTCTGCTCCGTGCCCCTCCCCTGAGTCTCTTGGGTCCTTTTCAGAACCCCAGGCCTGCAAGCCTCCACCCCACGGACATCTTGAGGCTTGTCTGTCTGGTTTTGTTCTGGAGACAAGATCTTGCTCTGCTTAGGCTGGCCTGGAACTCACAAGTCTCCTGCTGTGGGTGTGCACCGCCATGTCCAGCGTGGAGACCTGTTCCTGAGAGCTAGGGACTGCCTTACCCCCTCATGGGATGCATTGTATGGTGGGGGCTGCCAGGGGTGTTCCCCGGGCCACACGGCAGCTGGCCCCGCAACAGCTCTCCGTGCTGTGTATGGGCTGGCTTGGTCTCGGCACCCCACGTGATGAGCTGCTGTCCAGAGTCTGACCGCTGACCTCTGCTTTGGAGCGTCTGGCCTGTATATGGTCCCCGAATCCCGTCCCCTCTTTGGTCCAAAGTAGGCTTGTCCCTTGTACTCCTTTCCTGTGGGCCTTACCGCTCACTCCGTCACCCTTTATGTGATTTTCAGGTGTTCTTATGCTGGGACGAGAGCCGTTTCCAGGTGTCCTAAGTGCCACGGGCACTGACTTAGGGTCCTGGCCCTTGGTTCAAGTGCCCCTAGGTCCTCCCCGTTAAAAGTCCTGCCTGTGTTCCTAGGCTCTGGCTGTAACCCAGTCCCCTGCCTCTTACCAGTCAGGTGGCTGGCACCTCGGTTCTGTCACCTACTAGTTATGTGCCAGGCTAGGGAGAGACCGTGTCCTCGACGGCCCCCGTTGCATTTACCTGCCTGCCGAGCGTCCCGGCTGTTTGCTGGATAACAATAGCCGGCTTCCCAAGCAAGATGAATCTTGCCGTCACCCTGGTTTCCAGTGTGCAGCTGCTCTGTCCCCTGTCACCTCTCAGCTGCCTACCTGCAGCCCCACATTCCTGGGGAGTTTGCTTTTGACCCCTTGAGATGTCTCATCTCGGCTCTCTGTTTGACCTTCTACCTAGATGGATGCTCAGGCTTGGCTCTCTCTGTCTGTCCTGACGTGCCTCCCAGGCTGCTCTTTCCCCTTGACCTGCATGAAGGAGGGGTGGCAGTGACCTTGGGAGTCCCAGACCCTCTGAGCTGTCACCCAGCCAGGGAGTTGGTTTGTGACTTTCCTTCAAAGTGTGGCTTCTTGGGGCTGCCTACCTGGGGTGCACTTCCATGTGTGTGGCCTCAGGCCTCCCTCAGCTACCCAGGACGGGAGGCAAGCCTCCTGGGGCTGACAGAAGGTTGTGCACCTGCTCTGAGAGCCGTGGGGATGGTGGATAAGCAGAGGGAAGAGGGCGGTGGAGGTGAAGAGGGCGGCAGGCATGTCAGAGGTCACAGAGGCTTTGCTAGAGGCACAAGTCCTGCTTACAAGAGGCTGTGGCTTCTCGTTACCTTGTGGTCTTGGTGTTGAGTGAGGGGTCTCCCTAACTCATGGTGCCATGTTTAGTCCTGTGGTCTTGGTGTTGGGTGAGGGGTCCGCCCATGGTGCCATGTATGGGGGCGGGGTTGCTGTTGGATGAGAGACAAGTTCCAGGGAGCATTTAGAAAAAGCCCTCTCCATGAACTCGGGTAGCCATATGGTGGACAGGAGCAGGGGGCGGGGACTCATCGCGAGGCCCTGCTGGGGGTTCAAGGGCTGGTTTGTAGGTTGGAGCTGGGAGAGGCAGAGATAGAGGGGACAGACCTGCAGTGAACAGGACTTGAGATGACTTCTTGTGAGCTCCGGGCATCCAGGGCCCCTGGAGCACTCAGCTCCTGCAGCCTATGACCAAGCCAGATGTCATGGATCAGAGTCTGGGGAGGTAGATTTTAGGGCAGTTTCCTGAGACAGGGAAACTGACCATGAACGTCCCATGGAGTGTACACGTGGCCTGAGCTGAGGGCCACCCACCCATCCATCAGTCAAGACGTGTAACGGGGATGCTTCCCTGGCACGAGACCATCCCCCTTCCAGACAGGCAGACCCTGTGCCCATGAGTTCTGGGTGGAGACAACCAATTGCAGAGTTCGCCATTTAATGCCATCATCTGAGAGAGAAATATGGTCCTTATTTTACATCAGCTGGCTATTGAGAATAAGCATATTTCTTATCTTTTGGCATTTAGTTAAATTGCCTTGCATATTTGAAGACAATTGGTTACAAATTAATTCCATTTAAATAAGCAGTTAAATATGAAATGCTGAATTTGGGACTTGTTAATGCAAGGGCATTAATATTCAACGATGTGAATTTTAAAACCCAGGAAGTTAGAGGGACATTATTAAAACTTGACGATTTGCAGCAAAATGCCAGTTTGTGGTTTGGGGGCCATGACTTTTGGGTAACTGTTAACTTGCACGTCAAGTTAATACTTAGGATTGGGTTTCAAATTATGACCTATGGAGATCTCAGTGAAGGGAGAACCTGTCCCACTGCCCCCTAGAAGGGTGGGGCGGGGGAGAGTGGTGCTCCCTTCAGTGTGTTAGAAATTCTAGAGTGGCGAGGGATAGAGGCCTGGCTTGGGCCTGGCCCACCCTGCTCACCCTTATGTTGTCCTCTTGAAGGGCACCTTCTCAACCCTCACTGGCGTGGTGGCTTGGGGTTTTTTGTTTTTTGTTTTTTTTTGCATAGTGAACATATTCTCATTAGTGAAAGTGTTGCTAGCACTGACTGAGGCCACACTTAGAGTTAAATCTGTCCACACAGACTCTGGCACTCTCCTGTGTGTCTGAGTGTGCTTGTCTGGAATTCTGTGTGTCTGTGTGTACATGCCTTGGTCTGTGTGTGCCATTTGTGTCTGCGTGTCCTTGTTTATGTGGTTGAGGGTCTTCCTGCCTGTGTGTGTCTGGCTGTCAGAGAGAGAGAGTGTGTGTGTGTGGGTGTGGGTGTGTGTGCGCGCGTGTCTAGATGGCCCCGTGTCTCCTAAGTGTATGTGCTGCGAATGTCTGCCTAGTGTCTGTGCGTGTGGAATCATTCCTACTTTGTCTGTAGTTTTGGTTTCTGCGGTCTCTCTCACAGTTGACCACAATCTGAAAACGCTACATGGAAAATTCTGGAAGCATTTAATTCATAGGGACCCCCACGTTGGCGCTCGTGGCCTTCAGGATAGGACACCCATTGAGGAGCCCCTGAAGACTGTGTTGTGGGGTGACAGAGTGAGAGAGGGGCGTTAGGGGACACTGAATGGGAATGCCGTGCACAGGCCAGGCACCCCAAGGCACGCACCCCGCTATTGACCCTCACTCAGCCCTCACTCACGGTCTTGCTGTTTTGAGACGGGGATCTCTCACTACGTAGCCCAGGCTAGCCTCAGATTCGTAGTCCTCTTCCCTGCATGGCTGGGGTTGCTTGCATTGCTGTGCTTGGCCAGTTCATGAATTTGTGTTGTTCTGGGATCCCATCTTGCATCATTTACCCGGGAGATACCAGATATCCGTGGCACGTGTGACACTCACCCGAGAGTCTCCTAGTAACTGTCTCTTATCAAATCAGCCAGTATTTGTGTTCAGCTAGCCTCTGTTTTACTTATTATCAGTTTTCCGAAGCACAAGTTTTATTGATGCTGGCAATCTTGTTATAGTATGTGGTAATTGTTCTATTTTGTTATTACTTATTACTAGCCTCCTACTGTGCCTAATTTATAAGTTAAATTTTACCATAGCTATTCATGCTCGGGGAAGGGAACCATGATACGTCTAATGTGCGGTACTATCTATATTGTCAGGCATCTGCTAGGGATCTAGGAATGTGTCCTTCCTAGGACACAGGTGACCTCTCTGTCCCTCTGTATGTGCACGTCTGTATATGTCTTCTGTCCAGTCTTCTAAGCTCACAGATGTCTCTGTGTGTGCATGTGCGTGCGCGCGTGCGTGTGTGTGTGTGTGCGTGCGCGTGTGTGTGCGTGTGTGTGTGTGTGTGTGCAGCCGTGTCTGTGTGCACCTGGCTATATGCATCGTGTGAAATGACACACAGCAGGCCGTTGAGTAGCTAGCCCAGCGCTTTCCCTAAGGTGACAGATGTGAGATGGGAGGGACGTCTGTGTTCTCTTGATTTACGTGACGTGTTGCTCCATTCTGCGTTCTAAGCTGTCTACAATCTCTTGGGTATCCCACTTTGATTCTTTTGTTTATGTGCGGGAATGTTTGCCTCCCTGTGTGTGTGTTCACCACACGCAGCCAGTACCCTTAGAGGCCGGAAGAGGGCACTGGATCCTTGGAAATACAAATGGTTGTGTGCTGCTAGGAGCTGGGAACTGAACCCAGGTCCTCTGTAAGAGCAGCCAGTGTTCGTGACCACTGTGCTGGGGTTAAAGGCGCCACCCCCCACACCTGGCCTCCATGGCTTTGATTCTAAAGTGTTCAAGTTGGTTTAGAACCAAGAAGCCCTGCTCGTACGTCAGTATCTCCGAAGCTTCCTAGATGAGTCCCCTAAGGCTGCTCGTACCTTATCTTGCCCATCCCCGCTGCTTGGTGTCAGGGTAACGCTATTCCTTGCAGCCATGGCGTTAGATTGGTTCTGATTCCAGTAACGAGGCCACGGAGCGTCCCTGGGCTGTGTGAAGTCAGGGACTCACAGCTCTGCCTGTGCCTCCGTGGGGGAGGTCATGGACTCCACAAGGCGGAGGCTTACCCGTGGGTCCTCGGCTGGTTCTTGTGACCAGGGTTGTGACTCGTGCACACCGAGTAGAATGACCACCGTCATTATCAGTGTGGGGACATTTGGATCACCTGAAGACAGCCCCGTGCTCCCCTCAGTCAGGGTCATTTCTCCAGGCCCCTCACTCAGCAGCTGTCTCTGGTCACATGACACTTGGTGACAAATTGAGTCATCCCGTTTCTCAGACTTTTTTCTCTTGTCATTATGTGTGGAGGGGTTGTGTGTGTGTGTGTGTGTGTGTGTGTGTGTGTGTGTGTGCATAGTCACATGTGTGTGCATGCATGTGTCTGTTGATAATTTTTAAAGACATCACAAGCAAAAGCTACGTTTATGCTGTCTCCATATTTGCCTGCATGGTCACCTTTACCTGTGACCCCTCCTAAAGGTTTATTTTTATTCATATCTGTGAATGTGCACATTTGTGTTCAGTGCTTGCAGAGGCCAGAAGAGGGTATTAGATCCCCTGGAACTGGAGTTACAGGAGCCACCTAAAATGATTTCTGGGAATTGAACTCCTTTCTTCTGGAAGAGTGATGTACACTCTTACCCACCAACCATCTCTCTGGCACCAACCGCTGCCTTTAAAACACAAACAACAAAACAAAAATCCACTTTTTAAGCGTTTATTCGCTTGTGTGCGTGCATGTGGGGGTCTGAGGAGAGCCTGCAAGAGTTGGTTCTCTTCCACCGCCAAGTGGTTGGTACCAACCTTGAAGCCCCCGAAGTCTCCATGGCTGTTATTCTTGGTCTTGAGGGCAACAGTGACGGCATTCCCACCCTTGGGTAGCACATTTCCACAGTGCAGGAGACAGCAGGGCTTGAACTTGGCTGTGCTGGGGGTCACGTGTTACCATCCGATCGGCAACCCCAAAGCAGCTCTTTTGTTGATCTCTGCTACCAACAGGAGCCTCTGCAGTGACAGCTGCAGTACAGTCGGCCAAGGGGAAGTAGGTACACAGGTAGGGCTATAGTTGGTGTGGAACTCTGTTGGGTTCATGGCGGGGGTGGGGGGAGTGGGCTTTGAGTGGCACGGCTATGATGGAGGAGGCAGTTTGAGTGATGAGGTGCCTGAGGTTGGCACCGGTTGGGTGTTTGATGCCGTACAGCCTCCTTGTCCTCCATGAAGCCACAGCCTGAGCGCTCAGGGTGGGTGGTTTGAGGACCAAGTTAAAGCTATAGATTGTGAACACTTGGAGAACTCCAGTTCAGACGTCTTGCCACAGAAGTGAGGTTAGAACCGGAGTCCTTTCCAAAGCTGTGCAAACCCAGGAAGCCCCGAGTCCAAGCTGGCTTGGTGAGCTTGCCAGCAATGTCATAGCCGTGGACATAGTTGTTGGCAGCGTCCTTTGGGTCATTTTGGATCTCATAAGTTCCTGCGGGCTTCAGATCCACAAAGATTGTCTGTGGCTCACAGTTCCTGACACCAGTTTAACAGAAGGTGGTGAAGGAGTTGTATGGCTGTCTGAGACAATCGGGCTGGCAGCGGGCCTTACCCATCTGGATATACGAACTGACACGCATTCCACACGTGATGGAACCTGACGGTGCTTCTCATATAGTCAGGGCCACAGGTTACAGTGAGACCCTTCTCCTTCGTTTCTGAAGCATATCTTTGCTGACATTCTTTTGTTCTTTTTTTTCCTTTCAATTCTTTGAATGTTATCCCGACGCCTTCCGGTTGTCTTAGTGTCTGGTGCGGAATTGGCCGCTGATCAGGACATACTGGGGATCATGCGAGATTCTCGTTGTGCTCGAAAGATGCGGAGGCTCCTTGATTGACAGCTGTGCTGTATCCCATCAGCCTTTTGTAAGATTAGAAACTGGAAGCTGAACGACCCAGTCGTAGGTCCTCCTCATCACATCCCAGTCAGGAAACTGAAAAGTCCTGAGTCCTGCCGCGGTCAGTTCAGGACCAGCATAAGCCGTTTGGCGGTCTGACTGTAGTGTGTCTTAGAGACCGTTGAACTTCAAGGGACTGGAGAGCTGCTCTTCCAGAGGAGCTGGTTTCAACTCCCAGCACCCACATGGTGGTCCACAGCTGTCTGTGACTTCAGTCCCGGAATTCTCTCTGACCTCCACGACATGGGACACAGACATACATGCAGGCAAGATGCTCATTCATGCACATGCAATGATTTTTTTTAATAAAAAAGATGTGTAGTTTTTTTATGATTGTGTGTGTGTGTGTGTGGTTTTTTTTATAAAATTAGTGAAAAGTTCAGTTTCCTCCCCCCAATATTCTTTCTGTTCCCCATTTCTGATGCTCGCATTGATGTGTGTGTTAATGAACTTGATAAAGGGTCTGCCTAGCAGGGAAGAGGGAGTGGTTTATAGTCAAAATTCTTGGTCTCCACTGACCGTGCTTTGGCAGCCCAGGCCTCCAGGCCCCCAGGAGGTGAACAGCATCTTCCTCCAGGTGTGTTTGTGTTGAGCGAGGTACTTACCGCTGGGATCTGCTAGGCCATCCAGCTAATGCCCTTGGTGTGTTTTCTCTTTATAGGTTCAATGTCAACAACACGATTCTTCACCCAGAGATCGTGGAATGGTGAGTGCTGGGCCCGTGGCTCCCGGGGCTCTGTGCTGTGCTCGGCTGGTGGAGGATGGAGACAGTTCTCTTGACCACCCCACTGAGAGAACCAGTCTCGGCACGTGCATGTGCAGCCCTGTTAATCCACGCTCTTCCTGCCTGCGGCTCCCCCATAGCAGCTCTTGCATGCAGCACAGCTGGGTTGTGGGGTGGCTTCGGGGTGAACCTTCTGAGGCTCGGGAGTGGCTTCTGCGTGTCACATCGATTTTCTTCCCAGGCCACCGAGCTGCTCTCCGGTGGCAGGAGAGCAGCATTTATCGTTAGGTGGCTGCACTCGCTGTGAAATTGGGAGAGTAAAGGCAGGCTTTCCTAGAGGGGGTGTGGAAGGCGCCTGACTTCCAACCCCCAGCCCGTGGTGGCGTTTCCCGCCTCCCTGGGAGGTCTGTGGGGATGCCGTGTCCCAAACACAATGGAGGTGAGGGGGGTGCACGGTGAATGAACTGGGGGTCGGGAATTGAGGGCTAGGGAACCGTTTGTTCAAGGGGAAACGGATGGTGGCCTTGTGTGGTCATGCAAAGCCAGGGAAGTGGCCTCTGAGTGAACTGAGGGACGTCGTCTCCAGAGAGGAGACGGAAGCTCAGGGAACTTGAAGGACTTAGGAGAGTGTTGGTCAGGTTTGTATTCCCAAAAGCCATTTAGATTTGGCTAGAGGCAGGAGTGGGAACCAGTTGCCACGCGTGGTCACGGAGGCCGCAGGGCGACGTCACTGAGAGCAACAGATCTGAGACCGATCTCGGGTGAGCTGAGTCTGAGGCAGGCGCCCATGGGAGACGGGTAGAGGCCCGACAGCTGCTGACAGGTGTCGGCGGTAACCCTGGCCCAGTGCCTGTCACAGCCACATACTCAGCGAGGAAGGAGACCGTCCTTCAGGCTCGTGGCGTCTCTTCTTGTTTGTTTCAAGAAACCCGTGTCTGTCTCTGTAGCTCACTCACGCAGCAGAACAAATCCCGAGTCCTTGGAATCGGCCTGTGCCCACCTCACTGTGACCTCCCCCCAGGTCACTGACCGTGGGGAGTGTGTCCACCCTCTGCCTCACTGTGACCCCCCTAGGTCACTGACCGTGGGGAGTGCATTGGGGACCCACAGCTGGCTCGTGAGCTCCAGCATCCCCCCCGGGGGATGAGCCATTATTTCGTCACGTTAGAGCAGGCTCACTCTAATTCCAGTGACATTTGCGCGGCTCCAAGGTGGAGTCTGTGCTCATAAGAATATCTCGCCACAGCTTTATTAGAGCGAGCAGCAAAAAGGACTTATTTGGCATTTGATGGTAGTAGAACAATTTCAGAAATGTCACATTGTCCTTGCCGCCCCGGGGGTGTGTTTTAATAGCACAGGGCCCAGTCTCTGCAGTGACACAGTTGATCTTGGCAGATCCATCATAGCCACAGTTACTGCCCTCCTTGCCGGAGCCCAGGGCAGGGCTCTGGGTGCAGCAGCAGCAGTGGGTCCTTCATCTCTGAAGCAGGTGGGCTTTCTGTGATATTAAAGAATATTTGGTGTCACGCTTTTGGGAGCCCCTGGGTTTTGCTTACTTGTCTGGGCAGAGTGTTACCTTATCCCTCAGGCTGACCTCAGACTTAAGATCCACCTGCCCCAGTGCTGGAACTGTAGGTACACGCCAGCACACCCAGCTGCTCCCAGGTCATGAAAGCTCTGGCTGCCTGCTCTCTCCCGCTCGGCCCTATGGATGGAATCTGCCCAGGGGAAGGGAGACTGTCAGCTCAGGTGTAGAACTAGTCTCAGGCTCTTTTCAGGACCACTGAACATTTCTGTCTGCAGAGCTTCAGTTGAGAGACCGTGGTAATATCCGCCGCCCCCCCCTTATGGTGAGAGTAGGATTTGCCAGTCCCCGTTTCTACATCTGTAAAGTTGACGAGGTGACTGCATGGGACAGGAGTCCAGCTGGCATGCCTTACCAACACCGGCCCCTGCCGAGCCTCCCCGTGTAAGGCCTGTGCTGATAAACACTGGGCTTGGCACAATTTCAAGAGGTTGCTGCTACTCTAGTTATTCCCATCCTACAGGTGAAGAAACTGAGGCCCCGAGAGTTAGTGACTCACCCAGAGAAAAGTCATGAGCCCAGGCTGTTGGCTCCACAGTCTGACAACAGCCTCTTGTCGCTCAGCTAAGTGCCCTGGAGTCTGGGGCCTGCCTGAGTGCCTGCTCCCCCCCCTTCTAACCCCCCTCCCCCCCGAAGGCCGGCTGCCTGGAACCCTTGGATTGAGTCTTGGGTTAAGCACAGCAGGACCAGAGAGCAGGGGCTGTGTAGGAGAGCAACCCTGGCACCCACACAATACCCCAGGCCCAGATTAGCATTTGGGGCGTTGGGGGCTTTTCTAGGACCAGTCCGACTGCGAGGTCTCCTGGCGCGGGGAGCCTGTGCTCTCGGGTTTTATGTTTTGTTTTTGGGTGGCATTCATTTCCTTTGTGTGACCGTTTTATTGTTTTCCATCCTCTCAAGCGGCGCCTTTCTTTTGATTTCCTGTAAATTCTTCCATAATTGTACTCTGCCCACAAACACGAGATCATAACTGCACAATTCTTTCCTTTTGTCCAGTGCCGCGGCTGGAACGCATAGGTCAGAAGTTGAATCTTACTAAGAGCAGGCATGCCACTGCCGTAATTCAGGCTGGGCTTCCGCTCTGCTGTTTTGTAGAGGATGAAATTGATCTGGAGGTAGGGTAGGAAATAAAAGGAGATGCCTTCCTCCCTCTCATCGCTCTGTGCCAGGGGCTGCAGCTAAGAACTCGCGGAACAGCGAGGGTATCCACGGCTGCTGAGCATCTCCTTAGGTCTTAAGCGAGAACCGTGTTCATTTGAGTCATATGCCAGTTTTAGAGGTGTTAATTACACACAGTGAAAAGCTGCCTGAATGCATTAAAATGCGGGCTGTAGGTAACATTTCTGCTCTTCTGCCTACTGCCTTCACAGGAGTCAAACTGCCAAACTGCAGGGGGGGAGTCCTTCAGGACAGAGGTTCACTGGACTATCTCCCAAATTTAAAAATGCGTGTAGACGATGCCCTAGATTCCTGGTCCTGACACTCTTCACAGACCCTTTCTTCATGGAAGGACTGGAGATCCCCAACGCAGAGGGAGAACTCGGTTCCTGCACACCAGAAAGTGGGGGACGGGATGGGGAGCATCACTGTGCCCAACAAATTAGATCTGCTCACTAGCCTTAGAGACCGGGCGGAAAGGAGAATTGTCACTGGCTGGAGGTGGGAACAAGGGTCTCGGCCATTGGTGGGCATCGTATGAGGGTTTTGGGGGTTGGGGTGGGGCTGGGCAGAACTAAAAAAACCTGTACAGCTAAGCAGTTTGGGTCAGCTTGTGGTCTGACTGTTCCTTATCTCAGTTCTGGCTGTAGCAGGTGACTCCAGAGAAGTCCCAGCACTCGGGGGGGTGGGTGGGGGGAGCATCTAGTTACCGTGAGCTGGATTTCTCCTGGGGCAGACAAGACACCCTTCCTTTCTCTGTCTTCTCAGTCTTAGAGGCAGTCGCCCCTATTCAGGGCGTGATCTGTCTGTGAGAGTCTGCTGTCAGGGCGCGATCTGTCTGTCTGTGAGAGTCTGCTGTCTGTTGCTGTGATAGCACACATGACCAAAAGGGACTCGGGGAGGAGAGGGTTTATGTGACCGACACTTCTATATCACAGCCCATCACTGAGGGACGTCAGGGCAGGACCCTGGAGGTAGGAACTGAAGAAGATACCTTGCAGGGGTGCTGCTTCCTGGTTTGCTCCCCAAGGTCTGCTCAGTTTGCTTTCTGATGCATTCCTGGGTCACCTGCTTAGGGGATGCTTTACCCACAGTGGGCTGGGCCGTTCCTCATCAATCATCAGTCAAAACAACACCCCACGGGCTTGCCTACCAGTCGGTCTTACGGAGGCATTTCTAAATTAAAATTCCCTCTACCCAGGTATGTCTGGCTGTGTGTCAAGCTGACAAAACAAAACAAAACAAAACACCAGGCAGCATAGGGAGTTAGAACAGGACGCTGTGAAGCTCATAGTTCTGTACCTTAGGTAATCTTTAGTTTTGTGTTTGAGACTGGGTATCACTATGTGGCCCACACTGGACTCAAACCCTTGAGCCTCCTGCTCGCTAGAGGCTAAATACCTCAGTTCCTCTCTTGCCTTCATTGAGGGGGAATGAAGTGGGTCAAGTTTCATCAGATTGTAGACAAACATTCCTTCAGGTGTTGACGTGCCAGTGTGTGGCCTTGGATCGGAATCCGACCCAAATAAAGGAAGCACTCACAGGACTAGAGCAGAGACGCCAGGCTCTGTTTGCACTGACGCCCAAGCCCAAGGAGTCCCAGTACCTGTTCTACCAGCGCCATCACGGCACAGTCGGGCGTGGCCCCGTGTGGAGGGGACTTCCTCCCACATGCCTGGCCCCGCCCACTCCTCCAGGGGCTGAGCTTGGCTCTGGCTTGTTGGAGGAGCCTCTGAGGACACAGAGCTCCAGCCAGCCCCTCTCTCTTCCATCCCCGGTACCGTGTGAGTCTCTTCGTTTGACCACTCGGTCTCCAGTGTGGAGGAGTGGTTGGGAGCAGAGCCTGGGAGTCCTTTGGTGTTTAACTCCTGCCCGCCTGGCTCCCGCAGGTCCATTCTCTGTGCATTCTGTCTTTGGGAGAGAGAGGATTCCTGGCCCTGTTAATGGATTTTATTCAAAAAAAAAAAAAAACCTGGCACCTTGATGCGTAGAGACTGACCTGGGAAATCCTTCATCCTGTCTTGCTACTATTTTAATCAGTGCCGCATTCAGACCTCAGTTAATTGATGTCTTAATCCTGGGTTTAATGCCTAGAGGCAGTTTTGTGACCTGTGACTATTTAAGGAGAAAAAAAGAGATTGCCCAAATAAATCTCTGCCTCGTATAGTTTTTGTCATTTCAGGCCTGTGGTAGGGGACTCCGGCTCCAGGGTGAGGTCTGCGATTCCTCCTCTCCCCAAGCGCATGTTGGTGCCTGGGGTGGAGGGGGTTTGGCGGCACATGTATGTGCGTGTGCGCGTGCGCCTGACTACTCTGCTGCTGAGCTTCATATGTAGCTCTTCGCTGTGCTGGCCGCAAACTCAGGATCCTCTTGGCCCCCCCCGAGTGCTCGAGGCCTGGTCTGCTGCTGCTCTTCTGAGTGAGCCCCCCCCCCCCCCCGGGCATGATGATGAGCCCCATGGCCATGCAGCGCCCACATCTCCAGCACATAGCACCTGTACCTCTTTCCCCGCCTGAAAGCTCAAGCAGCTTACCCCCGCAGCCCCCCCCGCCCCCCGTGGGAGGCGGCCTCGACCTCGCCTGGTGATCTCTGACTGGCGAGTGGATCACATGCTTTCAGGAGTCACCTCGTGCCTCCTTGGAAGACGAGAATCCTTCCCTCGGGCTCAGTTAACCTTTAGAGGACAGAGAACCCCCCTTGTTTGTCCTTTTGGCTCAGACATGGTAGACGTGGCCTCATCACCTGGAAGACTGTGTTGTAGGCAGTATCTGGGCTTGTGTTTTTGGATTAACCAACCAAGCCGGACAGGCCCCTCTCTGCCCGGCCCCTGGGAGAATCCACGGGCCAGGAGAACCCAGGGCTGTATAACTGGTTACATCCGCATCTGCAGATATCTGCTTAAGTTTAGGTTGTCAGGAGAGGCCGAAGTCCCAGCCAGGCCTGAGTACTGCTTTTCCTCCGTAATTTGCCTTAGTTCTACTTTTGTTGGTTTGGTTTGGTTTTTGTGTATTTGTTTTTTGAAACAAAGTATCTCTAAGTAGCTCAGGCTGCCTTCAAATTCCAGCTTTCTGCCCCAGTTTCCCACATGCTGGGATTATAGGGGTGGGCTACTCCAGCCAGTTTTGTTTTGTTTTGTTTTGTTTTTTGTTTTTTGTTTAAGTAGTCCTGGCTAAATCAGCCAGAGGCCTAATGACAGGGCTCTGAGCCTCCAGCCCTACTCGTTACACGCGTGCAGTCTCTGTTTGGGAGAGAGAATCGGGTGGGATCTCGATGGAGATGGTAGTCTACTGTAGGGAGGAGCCAGGGGCTAGTAGGGGGTGGGTAAGAGCACTGCTGGCAGGGGTCTAGCCTGAACCTCTTCTTGCTGCTGGCCTGATAAGACAGCAGTCCAGTCCCGGTCGACTCCCCCTGATGCTGAGACTGGAGGACCTGCCCAGGACTAGGAAGACAGAGGCCTCTTTCTGCCCACCTCCAAGCCCAGGACGAGAGACAAGGTCTCACTATGTAGCCCAGGCTAGCCCCAAACTCACGCTCCTCCTGTCCCAGCCTCTTAAAGTCCTGGGATTACAGCTGTATGTTATTAGCATGCCTGCCTCCTCTCTTTTTTCTGAAAGTGAGACAGACCAGTCATTTCCAGAAGTCCCTAGCCTATGTGATGTCTTGCTATCCTAATCAGACAATGGGTGATAAGTGCAAACTCCACAGCTCTGCTTTGGGCCACAAATGTCCGTCACTGTGGGTCCCCGCTCTTCAGGTCCACTCCAGCCTTTTGAAAGGGGCTTAAAGGAGATTTTTCAGTGCATCCCTTCTAGAAGGATCCCTCTCCTACCTGGGAGCAGAGGAGGACTTGGCCTAGGGTGGGGGATGTGGGGGCCATCGAGCCAGCGGAAAGGGCGGGAGCTGGCTCCCGACAAGAGAGAGGAGGCTTCGGGAAGGGCCGCATGCAGTCGCCTGTGGGAAACAGTGAGGGTCGTGGTGTTTTCCTTCAGTAGAGGCCCAGGGGCTACTGGAAGTTTGTGAGCTAGAGGAGGTCAGAGGCTGCCCTGCCTCACCACGACCCCAGGCGCTGTGTGGAGTAGGCAGGGCTGGAGCTGAGAGTCTGGAGATTTGGGGAGGGGGTGTGTGTGGGAAGCTCTGCAGGTGAAGGCAGCCTTGAGCCATGGGTTGGATGTGGGCTGTCAGTAGGCCAGAGGGAGATGTCTGACATGAAGGCAGGTGTCAGCCTTCAGCAGCAGGAAGACGGCTGAGACCAGAGCACAGTGGGGATTGTTTCATGCTGGGTCCTAGCAGGAGGCCCAGGTCAGAGGCTTACACCAGAGACAGGGGGAGGCGTAGAAGGCAAAGTGGGCTAGGCGGGGCTTGGGGGACAGAATAGGGGAGGAGGGCAGAAGAGAATGGGCCATGCCTGCGTCCACTGGTGAGCCCTGGGTCCCAGGAGCAGGAACAGGAACGTTGGCACAGGCAGAAAGAAGGGTGCAGATTGGGTGAAGAAGCTGGTTTTGGGGGGCTCGGCTGGAAGAGAGGGGAGTGGGTGCAGGTGATTTTACTGCAAGAGGGTGCAGTTACACTGGCCCCTGTGGGCAGCTGCTGTGGTGCATATGCCTGCAAGATTTAGAGTTCAGAGCTAGCCTGGGTTCCATGGGAAATTTGATGCCACCCTGAACTATAGAGTATGATCCTCCTCAAGGACAAAGAGGGTGATGGAGGTGTCGGGTATCCAGAATCCTGGCAGGTAGGGCCGGGAGCCGGCCTCAGGAGAAGGAAGAAGAGGGTATGTCTGGAGACAGAAAATGTGGCGGTTGTGGAAGGGGAGGCAGAACGGCCCACCCCCTAGCCTGCTGTTCAGTTGTTCATCTGCTGAGAGGAGCCCCTGCGGGGCTGGGAGACTGGGAGGACCACATAGTCATCAGTCGAGCAGGTGGTGGACAGCCTCCGTGCCAACGGCCTCTTCCCATGCCGCCCCCCCCCATACTCTGCAGCAAACAGAGCGGGGTCCTGTGGATGGGTAGACACAGGCAGGGACTGCAATGCACTGGCAGGAGCAGTGGAGAGAGGGGTAGACCAGTAGTCCAAGCCCAGGAGATGGGGTGGGGATGACAGAGGTGGCGCGCACACACACACACTCCCACACACTCACTCACACTCACTCACACTCACTCACACAATTAATACTCATACATACTCATACACACTTATATACACACACACACTCACACACAGACTCTCACACACTCACACACCACCACACACACCCATACACATTCACTCACACTCATACACACACACCACACACTCATACACACTCATACACACATTCACTCACACACATTCACACACACCACTCACACTCATACATACTACATACTCAAACACACACAGTCATACACACTCATATACACACACACACTCACTCATACTCACACACTCACTCACACAATTAATACTCATACATACTCATACACACTTATACACACACACACTTACACACAGACTCACACACTCACACACCACCACACACCCATAGACATTCACTCACACTCATACACACTCACACACACCACCACAACACTCATACACACATTCACTCACACACATTCACACACACCACTCACACTCATACATACTACATACTCAAACACACACACCACACACACTCATACACACTCATATACACACTCACACACTCACTCACACTCACACACTCACTCACACTCACACACTCACTCACACAATTAATACTCATACATACTCATACACACTTATACACATACACACACTCACACACAGATTCTCACACACTCACACACCACCACACACACCTATACACATTCACTCACTCATACACACTCACACACACCACCAGACACACTCATACACACTCATACACACATTCACTCACACACATTCACACACACCACTCACACTCATACATACTCAAACACACACACCACACACACACTCATACACACTCACACACACACTCACACCTCTGGTTTAGCTGTGTCATCACTCTGCGAGTCACTGCATCCAGGAGATGCCTGCGGTCTGTGGGGGATGGCGTGAGGAATGAGATGCAGCTGTCACAGAGCCCTCCTGTGGGTGGATGAGGTCACAGAGCCCTCCTGTGGGTGGGTGAGGTCACAGAGCCCTCCTGTGGGTGGGTGAGGTCACAGAGGCCTCCTGTGTGTGGATGAGGTCACAGAGCCATCCTGTGGGTGGGTGAGGTCACAGAGCCCTCCTGTGGGTGGAGTGAGGTCACAGAGCCCTCCTGTGTGTGGATGAGGTCACAGAGCCCTCCTGTGTGTGGGTGAGGTCACAGAGCCATCCTGTGGGTGGGTGAGGTCACAGAGCCCTCCTGTGGGTGGGTGCGGTCACAGAGGCCTCCTGTGGGTGGGTGTGGTCACAGAGGCATCCTGTGGGTGGGTGCGGTCACAGAGCCCTCCTGTGGGTGGGTGCGGTCACAGAGGCCTCCTGTGGGTGGGTGCGGTCACAGAGGCCTCCTGTGGGTGGGTGCGGTCACAGAGGCATCCTGTGTGGGTGGATGCGGGCCTCCACCGTGAACTGAACCCGCCCCTTCTGCAGAGCACCATCGAGCGTTCTGGTCCCCTGAGGGAGCTGCCACCTGTTGCTGTGGAATCAGAGCAACCCCTCCTCCCCAGTGTAGTCAGGCTTCAGGAAAGGGAGCGGTCTCCCCTCTGTGGTGTTTCTGCCTCCCTCGCCACGGGGCTTCCTCATTTCACAGTAACCGGTGGGTGCTGCCCAGGATGAGTGGCATCGTGGAGACGTAGCTGCTTCCGTGCGGTCCCCAGCGAGGGCTGGCCACTTCTGGTGGAGTCCGAGGAATGACTCAAGTCCGTGGCACTCAGAGACCGTCCTTCCCGGCCATCCTCTCCTCCCTCTCCCTGGCTCTCTGTTCTAGGCGGCACAGACAAGGTCTGTGTCCCGCAGAGGACAGGCAGACGGGTGGATGCTGGGTGCCCCTGCACAGAGACGCAGGTCCTGGCCACGCTAGCGTGGCTGATCTTGGAGGCTCCTGGCTTCCTTCCCCTCTTGAGAGGGAAGATGGTCACGGGGGAGCTTGGTGAGGCGAGCGGCCTTCTGCAAAGCAGCTGAATGGGCCATTAAAAGGGACATGAAGGAAACCCTTGGCCTGCTCTCCGGTCTCCTCTCCCGGTCTCTGGGTCCTGCTGTTGGAGGCCTCCTCACTGGGAACCTGGATTCTTCCTTCCCATCGTCACCTCCTGTAGCACCCGGACACCCCCCCCCCCCCGCAGCCTTCCTCTTCCCACGTTATAACTGCTTTTTCTGTCTCCTGAGTCCCCAGGCTTTGAGAGAGGGTCATTCTTTTTTTTGGAGGCTGTCGGTCCAGCCCGGCCTCGAACTCACAGAGATCCTCCTGCCTCTGCCTCCCGAGTGCTGGGATTAAAGGCGTGCACCACCACCGCCCGGCGAGAGGGACATTCTTAATGCACCGCCAGGGCTGGGAAGTCAGATCGGCACATTCTTACTAGCAAGGTGGATGCATATTCACCACGTGGCGCCTCTCACGGCAGGCTTAAAGTGTCACCCAAGCACCTCCTTAGAGAGCTCCGCAGAGTGACGTGGGAGCTCAGTGGGTTTCCCTGATGGCTAAGGCTGCTGGAGGTTTTCTTCTTGTGTGCTTATTGGCCATTGTGCATGCCTCCTTTTCAGAACTGCCTGACCCGTGCATTTGTCTGTTTATTGACTGGGCCATTCGTCCTTTCAGTCTTGATTTTTGTGGTGGTTTGAAAAACAAAAATGGCCCCCACAGGGAATGGCGCGATCAGGTCGTGTGGCCTTGTTGGAGTAGATGGGGTGGGAGGAAGTCTGTCACTTTGGAGGGTGGGCTTTGAGGTCTCACGTACGCTCAAGCCACATCCAGTGACTCAGTTCACTTCCTGGTGCCTGCATATCAAGATGTAAACACTCTCAGTTTGCCAGGAGGCGGTGGCGCACGCCTGTAATCCCAGCGCTCGGGAGGCAGAGGCAGGCGGATCTCTGTGAGTTTGAGGCCAGCCTGGTCTACATAGCGAGTTCCAGGACAGCCTCCAAAGCCACAGAGCAACTCTGTCTCGAAAAAACAATAACAATATAATAATAATAATAATAATAATAATAATAATAATAAAGCCTCTCAGTTCTGTCTCCAGCAAGATGCCTGCACACCGCCTTGTCCCCACGATGATGATGATGGACTAAACCTCTGCCCCAATTAAATGTCTCCCTTCATAGCGTTGCCGCAGTCACGGTGCCTCTTCCGTCTGTGGAAAGCCTAAGGAAGACAACTTTTGTTTTTTCAAGAACACTGGGTAGTAATCCCCTGTCCGGTGAATTTTCTGCCATTCTGTAGGCTGTCTTGGTTGGTACAAATGTAAACTTGTAGAGCCACTGTGGAAATCAGTATGGAGGTTCTTCAAAAACTCAGTAGAATTAGAGAGGAAGGAGAAGGGAGAGAGTAAGCCATCTGGCCGTATTTGCAGCGGATAAATTCTAAACACCCAGAAGGATGCGTGCCAGTAAGTTCATTAGGGGGTTCAAATTCTTGAAACCGTGTGAATTTTCAATCTTTCTCTACAAATGTTTTGTGATTTTCATGAAAAAAAATCTCATAGAATTACCGTATGATCTAGATATACCATCCCTCGTGTTTAACCAAAAAGGGCCAAAGTCGTAACCCTGCAGACACGGCTGCACGCCTGTGATTATTGCCGCATCTTTCGAAACAGCCGCCCTGTAGAACCAGCCTGCCAATGTGGTGTTCTATGCACCAAGGAGTGTGACTCAGCCACAAAGGATGAAACGGTGTCGTTTACAGGAAAGTTGATGAAACGGGAGATCATCATGTTAAGGGAAATAAGCGAGGCTCAGAGAGGGTGGTACCTCGCCACACGAGTGTCTGTGTGGTGGGGGAGGTGGGTTATGGGAGGCTGGGGGCTTTGTGCATGGTGCGTGTGCATAGAAAGGAGACCGTGTGGGAAGAGGAGGTGGTCCAGCAGGGGAGCAGGAAAGGGCATTGGGAAGGTCAGCTGTGATGAGGCACATCGCGCACACATCTGGATGAAAGTAGGCGTGGGGGACACGCCCTTGGTCCCACCACCAAGGAGGCTGAGTCAGCCAGAGAATCATGAGTTCCAGGATGGCCTGCACTACTATGAAAAAATGAAAGCGTAGAAATATCCAAGTGAAGCCCATTATTTTGTATGATTAATGTAGGCTAACGATTTTTCTTTTTGAGGGGTAGAGAGAGAGGGCTCCTCTAGAGCAGATAACACAGGGACGGTAGATGGAGCCCAGCCGCACGCCCTGCCTGCCGCCCCTCATAGCGCTGCCTTGAGTGTGTGGTCCTTTGGGCGTTTCCCTGGGCTCCTCTTGCCACCTGGCCATACACAGGGCCCTCTGTGACCTGCTCTGTGCACGCTGCACCCCTCTCTCTTCCCCCTTGTAAGCCGGGGCTGCGGGAAGCCCCTATCGCATCCCATGATGCTTTCCTCACCCTTTCCTCTGTGCTTTATTGAGCGGTAAATCTTCCGTGTTTGGGACGAGAAGATAACTGTAAAATGTAAAAGTAACAACAATTAAAAAAAAAATGAACAGAATCGTAAAACTGGGTTGAGCTACAGAATGTCCCCCGGTGGCAGCTCCTCCCTGTCCTAACATCACCACCCAGCGTCCTTGAGGGCAGGCTTCCATTAAGAAAGCAAAGAGATCCCCCCCTCCCCTTGCACCGGCTGTAGCCCTCCAGGGTTTGCAAGTAGCTCCACAGGAAAGCTTCCCCCCCCCCTCGCCTAGTACACAGGAGTCCTGGTCCCATCCCCAGAACTGCAAAGAAGAAAGGTTACTCCATATTTTATTTTATTCCCCTTTGGTTTATCTTTTTTTAAAAAATAAATTAATAAAACCCCTTTGTTAGGGTAAAAGTGTGGTATACCTTTAAAACAACAACAACAATGAAAACCCCTTTGTTAGGGTAAAAGCCTTTGCATGCTTTGGAGTTAGAGAATATAACTAGAGCATGGAAGGCTGTGTGGAGAGATCGGGAGGGTGGTTGATGGGCAGAGGGGTGCAGATGGAGAGAGGTGATTGGTGTCAGCTAACTGAATATTTAGAACTAGCTGCCGGAAGGGAGTTTTGAACGTCAATGTAAAGAAATGATATATAGCTATGTATGGTGACACATTAACTGTGACCTGTCCCGTCTGCTGCGCGGCCTGTGTCCGAGAACGTGCGGAGGGTGTCGGGGATTGACAACACAGAGACTTGTTCAACGATGTAAAGAAAACTTTAAGCAGGCCCCAAAAAGGTTCAAGAAAACTTCCTAAGAAAGGCTCCCACCAGAGAAGCTTTTGCTCTCCCCTCTACCCTGGCTGGTTCTGCTCTGACCCCAGAAACTGATCTGGGCGTGGCAGAAGAGGTGGTTAGTCTTTGGACAAGGTCGAGGTCAGGGTGGTTTCTGTGGGCAGGCCTTTTCCAGGAACTTAATGCCCCCAGGCATTGTATTGTTTTTAGTAAACATGTTTTTAGTAAACATTGTCTTACAGCTGCCTACTCCCAGGCAGAAGGGGAAGTGGGTCTCTGCTCAAGGTCTGGTGTTCCCACAGTGACCCTCGCACTTTGGGGGCAGAGTAAGGAGGCTGGCACGTTCAAAGCCAGCCTGGACTACGTAAAGAATTAAGATCAGCCTAGTCTGTCTGGTAAGCCTCCGTCTCAAAATGAAATAAAGTGTATGCCTGAGGGTTTTGTAAATAATTTGCTAATTGTACTGATAGGATCGTTAAACATGCAGGAATGCCTTATCGTACCCGTAAATATGTACATTTGTGTGTCGGTGTAAAGCAGGTTAATGGCTGAGGACACTGCTCAGTGGTGAAGAGCCCGTTAGTCTTATGTCAGCCTGACACTAGCTAGGCTCATTTTAGAACAAGGCACCTCAACTGCCAGGTCACTGACTTCTCTCTCTCCCCACTGCAGCCGGGTGTTCAAGACAGACATGGAGCTGGAGGTTTTGCGCTACACCAACCGGATCTCCAGTGAGGCCCACCGTGAGGTGAGTTGGTTGGGCAGTACAGTAAATGACCTTGCCAATTGCAGTGCTGGAACATCTGACGGGAAGCAGCTTAAGGGAGGAGGGGCTTTGTTCCGGCTCACAGTCTGTCATGGTGGAGTGCTGGGCCACTCGGGGGCGTGGGTGACTCCACGGTGGCAGGACATACGGAGACTGGCACCTCAGCTGGCTAGGAAGCAGAGAGACTGGAGTGAAGGTGGGGCCGGGCTGTAGACCTCAGTTCAGACTCATCAGCGCCCCCTTCCTCCTCCTGAAGGTTCCACAGCCTCCCCCAGGCTGCACCAACCCACGGGGAACCCAGTGTTATAGCGCACCAGCCCGTGGGGGACATTTCATGTCTGAACCATCACAAGCTGCATCGCTGTGGCCACCAAGGACCACATGGAAGGCAGGGAGTCTCTCAGGAGGAATTCTGTCTTTCCTGGAGGGTGCAGGGCAGGGATGGAGACCCTCTGCTCACTCTCTCCATCTTAAGGCACCCACCTCCGTGAAGGTTACGATCCCAGGCCTCAGGGACTGTCCCAAACAAATGGCCCTACTTCCAAGCCCAGCTCGTGTTAAAGCATCTTATGTCTGTAGCCATGATTCCAGCTCCTACTGCTAGTGTTCTATTGCAATGGCCACAGTAACTCTTATAAAAGACTTTAATTGGAGCTGGCTTACACTTTCAGAGGCTTAGTCCGTTATCATCATGGCAGGCTAGCAAAGTCGAAAGTTCTACATCTGGATCCAGAGGCAGCAGACAGAGAGAGACTGTGGGCTTGGCTTGGGCTTCTATAACCTCAGAGCCTACCTCCGGCGATGCAATTCCTCCAACAAGGCCGTGCCTCCTAATCCTTCTAAATAGTGCCACTCCTTGGTGACCAAACATTCAGATCTATGAGCCTGTGGGGGACATTCTTATTCAGGCCACAAAACCACCATCCCTTTTCCCCCTTAATTTTTATTTAGATTGTCGTTTGTTTATTTGTGTCTGTGTGTATTTGCACATGTGTCTGTGTTAGTGCATGTGCATGTGAGTGCAATGCTGTTGGAGGCCAGAAGAGGGCGATGGATTCTTTGGAGCTGGAGTGACAGACAGTTGCGAGCTGCCCAGTGTGAGTGCTGAGACACAAACTCTCGTCCTGAGTGAGCAGCAAGCACTTTTTTAAAAGTTTTATTTTAGTTTAGTTTTTCGAGACAGGATTTCTCTGTGTAACAAGCCTAGCTGCCCTGGAACTCACATTGTAGAGTCCTCAGATTCACAGAGATCCGCCTGCCTCTGCCTCCCAAGTGCTGGGATTAAAGGCATGCGCCGCCACAGCTCAGCTGTACCAAGAAGTACTTTTTAGTCGTTGAGCCCTCTCCTTTTCTTTTTGACTTTGAAGACAGGGTCTGGCTATATATCCCAGGCTGGCCTTGAGCTCACCGTGTAGCCCAGGCCATCCCACAATTACAATCCTTCCACTCCACCTCCCCAGTGCTGGGATTGCAGCTTTACCAGCTCTACCCATCACCCGCTCTCCAAAGACATCTTCGCGTGCAAAGGAAGCCAGTATTTGAAAACCGCCCAAGCCTGCCTGCTCAGGGGCCATCGCAGCTTAACGTTAGGGGTGACGAGGGTAGTTGAAAGCCTGTGAACTCTCTTGTCCCAGCTAATTTCTCTGTTTATAAAAATTAGGCAAAGTCAATAAATAATAAACAACAAACAAATAAATAAGACCTTTTCTGAATATTCAGGATTTGCCAAATATCTTGGTCAAATCCTTTGTCTGTCTTTAGGCTGCCGGCCCCCTGCAAGCTGGAGCGTGACATTTATATTGCTCCACGATGGTTTAAATAAACTCTGAGGGTCTCGGAGCTGTTAAAAGGTCCCATTTGTCACTTCTCTTCTGCGCCACTGTGCGTGGATCACCCCTCTTTTTTTTCCCATTTAAAGAGGAGCTTTTGGGAAAGCATTATACATTATTTGTAAGGCCGCATCGGTCACCTGCTTAGTGCAAATGTCTTTGCTTAATACCCGTGCTCTAGGTAATGAAGGCCGTGAAGCCCGGGATGAAAGAATACGAGATGGAAAGGTAAGCCGTCTCTCTCTGCGTCTCTCTCTCCGCGTATCTCTGCGTCTCTTTGTGTCTCTCTCTCTCCGCGTCTCTCTCTCTCTGTCTCTCTCTCCGCCTCTCTCTGCGTAAGGAAGGGTTAAAGTGCAAAAAGAACCCAGCAATCTGTGTTCCCCAAGCAAGTAACAGATGAGGGGCTGGCGCGCCGCGTGCCGACCGAGCGGGGACCATGCGCAGAACTGAGATCCCAGGCAGCGGTTACGGTCCCTCTGGTGGCAGCCACCTCCCTGGCTCCTGGCAGAGTGTTTGACGGTAATGGGCCTTGATAACTTTCCAGGCTGGTTTAGTGTCCCATCGTCCCACCCCCTGGGGGGAGAGGACCTTTACCAAACAGCCGCTGTTGTGCCTCCAAAAGCCGCCAGTAAAACAGCTTGCTGTTTGTTATGTGCAAGCACCACCGTTATGTCCGCTCAGCACTCGCTCGCCCTGGCGACTGGGCCGAGGGACGGTTTAAGTGACTCCTGAAGCACCACCGTCACAGCCCAGCCTTGCTCCAGGACCCTGGAGTGGACTTACCGTTGCCCATGCTCAATGACCCTCTTGACTCAGATTGCCCCCACCACGTCCTGGGTCTCCCACCAGTGACCACGCCACCTGGAAGCTCTGGGAGGTGACACTGGAGAGGCGCGTCACCCTACCCATCCCAGGCTCCCTTCCCTACGTGGACTAGTGCATGCTTGGTGGCTGCCACTCCCTTTCCCGTGTTGGTAACCCCCAAGTCCACCATCGAGGCCTGCTCTGTGTCAGGGGATGCTGACTCTTCACTGCTGTGTCTTCCAAGGGCCTCTGTCTTGGAAGCCGGGTCCACAGTGTGGTGATGTGGGTGGGGTTGGACCTTCGAGGTGGGGCCTAATGTGGGGGGGGGCTTGTGTCACTGGGTGTCCTATACTCAGAGGGCTTAGTAGTTCTTGAGAAAGGATTGTCATAAAAAGAGCCAACCTGACCGCACCCAGATAGCTGGCTCTTTTTTATTTTTGTTTGTTTGTTTTTGGAGACAAGATTTCCCTGTGTAGCCCTGGCTGTCCTGGAACTCGCTCTATAGACCGGGCTGGCCTTGAACTCACAGAGACCCACCCACCTCTCCTCCCCAGAGTGCTGGAATTAGAGGCGTGTGCCACCACCTTCTGACCCAATTTCTGGCTCCTTAGGAGGCCAAACCAGTAAGCCTGATCTTGAACTTTTAGCTTCCAATAAGCCACACAAACCCCTTTTCCCTATGAAATAGCCTGTCTTGGGTATTTTGTCGTAGTAACAGAAAGGACCACTGTGCCGTCCCTACCCGTGGCCTTGCGTGCTGCGTCAGTGCAGAGAGCAGCCCCGGGGCCCAGGTGGGGTCAGCAGTGGCCAGCACGGCACGTCTGTCCGCTGCGGGCTTGCAGATGGACGCCTCTTTCAGAGCCTGCCCCTGAAAGGTGAGCTGAGAGTCTCGTCCCCTCTTCTTATCCTGAAGGGCATGGAACCTGTAGAATGGCTTCCTCGGCTGCTGTGGTGTCCCGGGAGGGCCCAAGTAACGGTTGTCCGTCAGAGCTGAGGCTGTCTCACCAAGGTCACTGGGGAAGGGCGTGCACAGTCTCTCCGGTTGCAGTTAGCACAGCGTCCCCCCCCAGGATGTGAGGCGGGCCAGCTCAGGGAGGAAGGGGGAGCAGTGAATGTCTCGCACTGACACTGCCCCAGAAACCTGTTCTCAGTTGAGTTGACTTCCAGTGACCCATCACAGATGCCTCACACAAAAATAGCCAAGAAGCCGGAGCAAGAATGGCCTTCCTCAGTGTGGGCTCTCACAGTCTCTGCCTGCCGCCTAGCTGGGCCCTGTGCTGTCGGGGTCTGGCTCTAGATGGGACCCGCTTGCCTCAGCTCCTGACCCTGACTCCGCTGCAGCTCGTGGCGGAGCTACACGGGCTTTGGGTCTGTGTCAAGGAATGCCTTGGTATAATGGAGCGTGTTTGTTTTTCAGAAACCCAAAGGACTTAGCGATAGCATAATGAGCCCGAGGCCGTCGTCCATTGTTGTTTAGTTTTGTGTTTGGGCTTTGGTTTGCTGGCATATGTGAGCAGCCCAGACATCATGTCATTTCCTGTGTAAATATTTCGGGAGACGTCTCAGTCTGTGAGACTTTTCCCTTTCTGTAACCACCCTGCCATCATCCCGTCCAACCAGATCAAAGTGTGAGCAGCTCTCTGTACCTCTGTACCTCGGCGTCCTGCACTACAGATTCAGCCGCTGCCTGGCTGTATGTGAACACGCACAGATCTTTCATTGTCTTTTTTCTCCAAGTCACACAGCATAGCAACCGTTGGCACAGGGTTAGGCCTTATACATGCCCTCCAGTTGATTTGAAGTGTCGGGGGCGAGTGTGTGGGTACAGGGGATCTGGACATCTGGAGAGGCTGGTTGGTGCCCACAAGGTTCTCAGATCCCTTCTGCCGGAGACCGGCTGTGATTGGTTTAGCTGGTGTGTGATGTGTGTGAGGGCGCCTGAACATGCCCGTGGACGTCAGAAGATAAGCTCTTGTGACCCTTGAGTCCCAGGGAGCTTGCAGGCCCCCTTTCCTGGGTGACCAGATCCCTGAGTTATGGACAGCATGAAGCTTAGCTGGCATTCTGGGAGGCATCTGTCTGGCCAGGTGTACCGACAGATTTTTCCGTGATGGCCAACTGGTTCTCTCATGTGTACAAATGTGTGCCGCACCCTCCTGCAACCCATAATAGAAGATCTAGATTTCTAGATTCTAGAGTAGTGGTTCTCAGCATGTGGGGCGTGGCCCCTTGGGGGGATCACATATCAGATGTCCTGTATATCAGATATTTACATTGTGATTCATAACAGCCAAATTGCAGTCATGAAATAGCAATGAGATTGACTTATGATTGGGAATCACCACAGTGCGAGGAGAACTGTGTTAAAAGGTCAGCGCTGGGAAGGTTGAGAACCACTGGTCTAGAGGAAAAATAGTGTCCGTCTGTGGGCCTCAGCCAGTGGGAGCGCCTGATCACTGGGCCCCTGAGAGCTTAGCATAAAGGGACTGGTAGGAATGGGGGAGAGTGGAGGCAGTGGGGTCAGGGAGGAGGTGGGAAGGCTGCTCCGGAAGCCAGTGGGAGGGTACTTGTCCGCGGACGTCATCATGTCCGAGGGTGTCTGCCTGGATTTCAAGAGGGCATTCCTCTGCCCTGTGAGCATCTGTAGCCGTGAGTTGGACTGGCTCTGTCGCAGTCTGCATCATGAGAACCCGAAGATGCCTCAGGAGTCTGGTCTCGTCTTCCTGCACAGTCGTTGGTGTCAGGAAACATGTCTGGGCTGTTTGTTTGGATGGATGGATGGATGATGGGTGGATGGATGGATGATGGGTGGATGGATGGATGGATGGATGGATGGATGGAGAGATGATGGGTGGGTGGATGGATGATGTATGGGTGGATGAATGGATGGATGGATGGGTGGATGGGTAGATGGGTGGGTGGAAGAGAGAAGAAAAAGATCGGAGCTAATTTTCTACCGCCTGCATGCCACTGGAGACTTCATAATTAATCTCCTCTGTTAGAAATCAAAGCCTTCCAAGGCAGGTGTTGGCTACCCAGGGGACATGGCCTTTTAACATGGGCTGGACTGTTGCCCAGGTGGGTCAGGGCAGCCCAGGTGCTCACTGGGCAGTGGACTCCTGGGCACAGAAGGAAGCGGGTCTCAATGCGTGTGCTCACGGTGCCCTACACTCGTGATGGGCATCCCCCAAACCTGCCAGCCACACAGAGGGGGATGGGGTAGGGCAGGAAGACTCCAAGTCAGGACCGGAAGCTGGGGTGGAGGAGGGCAGCACAAGGACAATGCCAGCTGGAGGCCACATTCTCAGCCTTGCCCCCTTCTTTTTTAATTACCAGAGATTTATTATACAGTCTTGAGGGCGTGTTTAAAAAAAAAGCGTAAGCTAGCTGATGTATGTCGCTTATGAAGACAGCGCCTTCTCCTCTGTGCTGCGCCTGCCAGCAAGGAAATGAAAATCATTTTCCAAAATTGAGGTGTAGTAAATTGTGTTAAACCAATAAGACGTTAATGTCTGGACAAATCGGGCTCGCCCAGCACCCGACTCCAGGCCCAATCAGCCGGTCCATTTTACCACCTCGTATTATTTAATGTTTGTGGCGTAACCGGCTTGTAGCCGGCTGGCACGGGGCTGGCAGCTGAATCAATTACCTGCAAACACTAATTTAGAGCATGCTCAATTGGCTGTGTAAGCAGGTCCCGGTTCACATTTACTAGGAGGAGATTAATAACTGATGCCATTGACAGCCTGGGACCTTAATTGCGATCGCTGTCTCCCCTACTCCCAGCTGTGAAGGGGCATTTGGGGCCCTCTCACAACAGCTGGGGGAGGGACGGTGTGAGTAACTTGAAGGCCAGGTTCTGTGGGTATGACCATGTCCCCATGACCTTACCCCCCTCCCCTGCCCGCACCTGCAGGAATCCCCCTTGGCAGACCCTCAGTCCTGCCTGGAACCCCTCCACTGTAAGAACCGGGTTTTTCTGGGTTCCTGCCACAGGCAATAGTCACAGTGGTAGCCTCCTGTTTTCTTTTAGGCCCTGTGTTAATGAAGAACTTGCCCAGCTCTGGCTTTTTTAAAATTAAAGGTCTTATTGCTTTTTCCTGCCCCGTGGACAAATGGAGTGAGTCATGTGTCACTTGTCTTCTGGGTGCCCACTGGGTCCAGACTGGGGAGGCAGCGCAGGAACGTAGCCCGAGGGACTTCATCGCATGCGTGCCTCCGCACCCCCTGCACGCACTGCACACCGGTGCCCGCCACACGCACCCCTACACCCCCACGCTCACATGCACACCACACAAGCGCGTCTTCTGTGGGCCCACTGTGTGCACTCTGCGCACACATCACACCCCACGCCCACACGCACGGTCCCGTCACACATCACATAGACGCACACCCTCCCCCAGTAACCCTTAAGTTCGCCCCCCAGCTTGGATAGTCCATCCCGGTCTCCAGGTGAAGCGTTCCGTGTACCAAGGGCTCGGGTTGCAAAGCCCTAGCCATGTTTACTTTTTTAAAGCAGGTCAGGCTCTTTTGTGTCTTTAAAGGGTTAGAAACTGCAGCTCCAATGGGGACAGGAGGGAGGCCTGAGGGGCTGTAGGCAAAGCCCCGCCTTGCTTCTCCCTGAGTTCAGAGTTTCTGGGCAGCCAGCAGCCTGCAGCACACGGGCTGTGTGAGCGGAGCGCACCCCTGGCGCTGGTCAGGCCAGCACTGACTGCTCTGGCCGTCTGCTGGGGCGGTTCCAGATCCCTGGAGCCTCGAGCTTTCTCAGGCTCTCCTCTTCCTCCCTCCCCTTCCCTCTTCTTCATCCTCCTCATCCTCCTCCTCTTATTTTCTGTCTTTTTGTTTTTGGGGTTTTGTTGTTGTTGTTTTTCGTTTTTGAGATGTGTGTGTGTGTGTGTGTGTGTGTGTGTGTGTGTGTGTGTGTGTGTGTGTGTGTGTAGCCCTGGCTGCTCTGGAACTCTGTAGACCAGGCTGATGTGTGTGTGTAACAGCCCTGGCTGCTCTGGAACTCTGTAGACCAGGCTGATGTGTGTGTGTAACAGCCCTGGCTGCTCTGGAACTCTGTAGACCAGGCTGATGTGTGTGTGTGTAACAGCCCTGGCTGCTCTGGAACTCTGTAGACCAGGCTGATGTGTGTGTGTGTAACAGCCCTGGCTGCTCTGGAACTCTGTAGACCAGGCTGATGTGTGTGTGTGTAACAGCCCTGGCTGCTCTGGAACTCTGTAGACCAGGCTGATGTGTGTGTGTAACAGCCCTGGCTGCTCTGGAACTCTGTAGACCAGGCTGATGTGTGTGTGTGTAACAGCCCTGGCTGCTCTGGAACTCTGTAGACCAGGCTGATGTGTGTGTGTGTAACAGCCCTGGCTGCTCTGGAACTCTGTAGACCAGGCTGATGTGTGTGTGTGTAACAGCCCTGGCTGCTCTGGAACTCTGTAGACCAGGCTGATGTGTGTGTGTAACAGCCCTGGCTGCTCTGGAACTCTGTAGACCAGGCTGATGTGTGTGTGTAACAGCCCTGGCTGCTCTGGAACTCTGTAGACCAGGCTGATGTGTGTGTGTGTAACAGCCCTGGCTGCTCTGGAACTCTGTAGACCAGGCTGATGTGTGTGTGTAACAGCCCTGGCTGCTCTGGAACTCTGTAGACCAGGCTGATGTGTGTGTGTGTAACAGCCCTGGCTGCTCTGGAACTCTGTAGACCAGGCTGATGTGTGTGTGTGTAACAGCCCTGGCTGCTCTGGAACTCTGTAGACCAGGCTGATGTGTGTGTGTGTAACAGCCCTGGCTGCTCTGGAACTCTGTAGACCAGGCTGATGTGTGTGTGTGTAACAGCCCTGGCTGCTCTGGAACTCTGTAGACCAGGCTGATGTGTGTGTGTAACAGCCCTGGCTGCTCTGGAACTCTGTAGACCAGGCTGATGTGTGTGTGTGTAACAGCCCTGGCTGCTCTGGAACTCTGTAGACCAGGCTGATGTGTGTGTGTGTAACAGCCCTGGCTGCTCTGGAACTCTGTAGACCAGGCTGATGTGTGTGTGTGTAACAGCCCTGGCTGCTCTGGAACTCTGTAGACCAGGCTGATGTGTGTGTGTGTAACAGCCCTGGCTGCTCTGGAACTCTGTAGACCAGGCTGATGTGTGTGTGTAACAGCCCTGGCTGCTCTGGAACTCTGTAGACCAGGCTGATGTGTGTGTGTGTAACAGCCCTGGCTGCTCTGGAACTCTGTAGACCAGGCTGATGTGTGTGTGTAACAGCCCTGGCTGCTCTGGAACTCTGTAGACCAGGCTGATGTGTGTGTGTGTAACAGCCCTGGCTGCTCTGGAACTCTGTAGACCAGGCTGATGTGTGTGTGTGTAACAGCCCTGGCTGCTCTGGAACTCTGTAGACCAGGCTGATGTGTGTGTGTAACAGCCCTGGCTGCTCTGGAACTCTGTAGACCAGGCTGATGTGTGTGTGTGTAACAGCCCTGGCTGCTCTGGAACTCTGTAGACCAGGCTGATGTGTGTGTGTGTAACAGCCCTGGCTGCTCTGGAACTCTGTAGACCAGGCTGATGTGTGTGTGTGTAACAGCCCTGGCTGCTCTGGAACTCTGTAGACCAGGCTGATGTGTGTGTGTAACAGCTCTGGCTGCTCTGGAACTCTGTAGACCAGGCTGACCTCAAACTCACGGGACCCACCTACCTTTCCTAGGATCAAAGGCGAGCACTGCCGCCCACCGCTACCACCCGGCTGTCTTATTCCTTTCTTGTGTCTTGTGGAAGTGAAGCATGGGACCCTGCGCATAGGCAGAACGCTACCAACTGAGCCGTAACCCCAGCCTTTGATTTTTTTATTTCAAAGTCTCCCTGTGTAGCCCAGGCTGACTTGAGGTGCCTCCTTGCCTTGCCTCCCTGGGGCTGGTTTTATACGGTTGCCCCTGTGCCTGGATACTCGCTTCCTTGTTCATCGGGCCCTCTGGGCACGCCGTCACCTCTGAAGAATGACCCGTGTGCCCGCGCTGTCCCTCCTCTTGCTCTGTGGCCTGCCCAGATGCTCCCTTTCCTGGGGCATGAGGTCAAACCTGGCTTTGTATGGCCATTCAACAAGGTTCCTTTCTGTTGATAACAGATGTCGCTCAGAGGTGCTTCCTTCCTGGAAGGTTCTGGAGAATGCCAGTTTCCCAATAAGGTGCATTCTGACCTAGTCTGGCTTCAGCCGGGCGGTAGTTGGGCATCAGCGAGGCCGCCCTTCGTTCCCTCCCCCTCCCCTTGTGAAGAACACTTGGGTTTTGTGGAGGAGGCTTTGGAGACGAGTATGGGGTGCAGACCGTCCCAGACCTGGACACCAAGTGGCAGATGATTGATGGGTGGCGTATCTCTGTGAGCCTGGTTACGGTCCATCGGTGGCACCGCTCATTCAAAAGTGAGAGCCCACATCTGGGTATGGAGAACCCTTCACGGCCTTGGTGGCCTGGTGTGTCTCTGGCCAGCCCTCCCTTGATAGCGCACATGGCAGAGATCCCCCCAGCCCCACCTCACCCGGAGTGCGCACATGCGTGCAAGTATACAGTCAGGTGTGAGCCAGTTCAGGCTTTGGGGACAGCACCGCCTGAAGCAGGCATTCTTTCCAGCGTCACAGGTGTCACCCCCACCCCAGAGCCCCAGCAAGTGCCTTGCGGATCTACACTGTTCACCGCTAAGCGCTTCTGTTGATTTCAGATAAAATGTTTTATCAAGACTTCAAGGAACTTGTCTCCCTGGCTTGCTTTGAGATTGTATCAGAAAAGGGTGTGGAATGTTATCAGCTGCCTTTTAAGTACCTCTCTTGGTGGGGGGGGGCGGGTATTCAGAAACCTTTTCTGTTTTATTTTTTCAAATGTCTTCAACATTTTTATTTGCTCTCTGTCTCTCTGTCTGTGTGTGTGTGTGTGTGTGTGTGTGTGTCTGTCTGTCTGTCTGTCTGTCTGTCTGTCTGTGTGTGTCCTGTGCATGTTTGGGGAGGGTGGGTATCCCTGGAGGCCAGAAGAGGACAATAAATCCCCTGGAGCCAAGTTAGAGGTGATTGTGAGCCACCCAATGCGATGTGGGTCTTGGAAACCAAACCTCAGCCTTTTTCGAGAGCCGGAAGTGCTTTTAAGAACAGTTTTAGGGTAGAGCTATGGGCACACTGCATCCTCGGCGCCTGTGCTGTCATTGTTGTGTGTGCCCGCATCCTTGATAGTGCGGTTTCTGTTAGTTAATCTGCTCTAGTTTCCCTAGCTCTCACCCGGTGTCCTCTCCCTGGCTCAGGAGACCCTCTAAAATCCAGTTGTACTGTCCCCTGGAGCTCCTCTGAGCTATGACAGTCCCTCAGCCCACCCTTGTCTGTCATGGCCTCACTAGTTCTAAAGAGTCTCGCTTGGCAATGGGAAGGGTGTGTGGGTCCCCAGCTTAGCTCCTCAGGTTGACAATGGGGATGAGTGACGCCTGGAGAAGATCAGAGGTACAGTGCCACTGTTGTCAGAAGAGAGCGAGTCCCCATGCTGTCACATGACACGTCCCTGTCAGTGTCAACATAGGTTACCTGCCTAGGTTTGTCTGGTTTCTCCCTGTGACGCGACTCCTACCCTTCCCCCTCCGCGGTGCTCAGCCTGCTACAAGGCAGTGGCCCGCCCAGGCTGCACCCAGGCAGGGGGAGCCAGTTCCCCTCCTGGAGGGGCGCGTGCTGTATTTACGAGGCCTTGGCACACGGTGCTTGCTCTCTTCTCTCCTGGTTACTTATTCAGTTTCCTATACGCGTTTCTGTTTAGACTCGTGGATGCTTTATTTTAGACTTTGGGGTGTAATCTGGGCTCAGGCTATTCATCTCAGTGCTCCAGTCGTTCTAACTTTGAGAGTTGAAGGCTCTTTCTTTTGGCTCTTGCGTCCCTTTGATAAACGCCTGTCATACTGCTTTCTAAGCACTCCCCTGGCTTCCTTTCTGATTGCAAGATGCTCCAGACTCATCTTGAATATTCTTTGTTCAAGCCCTTGAGGGAGACATTTCTCTAAGGAACACTAGTTGCTGTTGTTGGAGAATCATGTGAAAAGCCAGGATCGGTTGCTGGAGAGACCTGCTGCTCTTGCAGAGACCTGGGTTCGGATCCCAGCACCCACATGGAGGACCTTAGTCATCTGTATATCCAGTTCCAGGGGATCCGTGGGCACCTGCAAGCATGTGGGGTGTGTGTGTGTGTGTGTGTGTGTGTGTGTGCATGTGTGCTCACATGCATATAAAGTAATGACTAATTAGTTTGTAGTCTCATGGTTAGAGTTCCTAGAGGTTTGTTGCCCTCCCTGGATTGGGTCCCAGCTGTGTGATATTGGGCAGATTGATAACGCTGTACCTTAGTTTCATCTGAGGTCTTTGCTAATAACCCTTTATATCCTGGCTGAGTGAACTCAGTGAGCTAGATATTGGTACAGAGAACAGATGAAATACAGCGACTTTTACTAACCGCCATAATGGGGTTGGCTTATTAGCATTCTCTATGCGAGTTTTATATAGTCTCAGAAGAGAAGAATTAGCTCCAAATGCCCTTCCTCCCTCCATTCCTCCCTCCCTTCCTTCTTTCTCCTTTCCCTTAGGCATATTTTAAGATCATAGTTTGGAGCAAGCCTACCTCCACCCCCAATTTTCTTCGTGGGAAACAATATATGAAGCACAGGGCCTGGCTGCCCCCTTGAAAGGATAACAGAGCCCTGGGGTGTGGCCAGACCCATCTTGCAGTTGGGTTTTCCTGCAGAGCTGCCTGTGGCCCCCCCTGGGAGGGTCAGTGCAGTGTAGACCCTCCTCCCCCCCGTTTTGTTCTCCCCAGTCATACTTCCTTTCACTGTCTCTCTATTGATCAGTTTGTAACAATTGGAACTGCTGTATTGATCTTTTCGAACAATTGTTCTTAAATTTCTTTTCTGGTTCTGTTGTTTATTTGACTCATGGATTTCCAATGTCATCATTAACTCCTTTCTCTTCCCTCCCAATGCGTCCTTTGAACATTCATTTCTTAACCTGTTTAGACGAATCTTAGTTCTCTCTCTTCTGTGGTAATAAATGGACGTGGGCTAGTTTTTTTCCTATTGAGCACAGCTTTGGTTATATTCTAGCAATTATTTATTTATTTATTTATTTTGGAAGGAGATGATTTTTTGAGACAGGGTTTCTCTGTATCGTTTTGGAGGCTGTCCTGGAACTCGCTCTGTATACCATGCTGGCCTGGAACTCACAGAGATCCACCTGCCTCTGCCTCCCAAGTGCTGGGATTAAAGGCGTGCGCCACCAACACCTGGCTTTTAGTAAGTTTTGATTGATTTGGTTTTTTTTTTTTTGACCTGAGAAATGTACTGATTTGTTCCAGATTGATGTTTTTAGATTTTTCTTGGCTAACATTTTATTATTAGTTCCTGGGCTTGTCACCATTTGTAATAAGAAATTTGAGAAGAAGGGGAAGAGGACCCAACAAATTGAATCCACTTTGAGATTTTTCTCTCTGCCTTATCTTATAGTATTCTTTGTCAGCATGTTAAAGAGCAGAGATGCTTGTTGAGTTTTTAGTTTTGAGTGCGTACTTGGTGCACACCCACCCACCCGGGCTCCTGTTCTCATCCGATCCCCTTCCTCTTCCTCCTTGGCGTTTGCCCTCAGACTGAGGGGTCTGCTGTATGAATTCCCCTCACGAGTGACAGGGTTTGTTACAGTCACTTCTGAGACAGGCAGTTTGAGGTGTGCGGGTTGCTGGATGTTACGTGCTTATTACATGCTACCTTTGCACATGTTACAAGAAGGCCCCTTTAAACCATGTGATCGGAGCCCTTAGTTTTATTTGTGTCTAATTTTGGTTTTGGTGTTACATACTTTTTTTGTGTGTTTTAGTTCCTGATGTTGTCTTTGTTCTTTTGTTTGCTTTTTTGTTGTTGTTTTATTTTTATTTTTTGAGTTGGCCTGCATTCCTCTTCCCCAAGTGCAGGTGTCATGCTACCTAGCTTTTTTATTATTATTATTATTTCAGATGGATTTATTTAGTGATGTGTGTGTGTGTGTTTGCCTGCTTGTAAGTGCGCCACATGCATGCAGTGCCTGTGGTGACCACAAGAGGGCGTCGGCTCTCCTGGAACAGGGGTTCTAGCCGATTGTGAGCCACCCTGTGGGTACCGGAAACCAAACTCTGTCCTCTCTGAGAGCAGCAAGGGCTCTTGACTGCTGAGCCGTTTCTCCTGCCGCGTGTTGCTTGGTTCGCTTGTGTATTGATTGTTGTTTATTTTGTGGTGCTGGGGGATGGGTCCACGCGGGGCAGCTGCTATACCTGCCGGCCCTCCTTTATTTCATTTTGTGTTTTGAGATAGGCGTCTCACTCACCTGAAACTCACTGTGTGGCCTAGGGCTCTAGATCTGCCCGGCCTGTCTTCCCCAGCTCCAGGCTTACAGCCCAGAAACACTATGCCTAGATCTTTTTTTTTTTTTTTAATGGGTTCTGGGAATTGAACTCAGGTCCTCATGCTTGCAGGACAAGCACTTTGCAGGCTGAGGTACGTCCCTAGCCCCCGTTCCTTTATTTTGATGTTTTCTGTTGCTTCTGAGTTGGAATTTGTTCAAGTAGAAGGGCCTGCCTGTGTTGGCAGAGCCCGTGTTTCACATTTGCTGGGCTGGGCTGGGGTGTAGGTCTCTGGAAGATCCTTGACCTAGTGAGTACAAGGGCCTGGGTTTGGAGTTCCCAGCATTGCAAGAAAACAACAATAACAGAACAAAAACAGAAGATTCCTTATCCGACACATTTACTGGGGGAAACAGCATGCCCGTTCTCTTCCCTGCTGTTCCCAATGCTTTCTGGTTTCTGTTTAACTTTATAGCTTTGATTTTCTCTCTCTCTCTTCTGCTTTGAACAGTTGCAGTATTTATTCCTTCATAGGTGCCCCACTTTCACGGCAGAGTCGCCTGTAAATTAAGAAAGAGATGACTTGAGTTTTTCCATTGTCTGCCTGTGTTAAGATTAAGTCCCTATCCCTGTCTCAATTAAAGAATTGGAAACTGAGCGCGTACCCTCACCTCCTAGTCGTGTGGCTTTGTGGTGGGTTTTGGGGGGATTATATTCCCTTGAGTTGCTTCCCAGGTGCACATTCTTTTATAGCGATTAAAACTTGTGTTGCTAAAAATTCCTTCCCTGGGGGAGACATAAGCGTCTCCCCTCCCTCCTAAGATCCCAGTGGCAAACTGAGGTACTGGTCTGTCGAGGTTCGCTCTGGGGAACCAATGAGTCTATTAAGCTTATGGGGCAATGGGTAGGGGGTTACAGGCAAGAGCGTGGGTGACCCTAAGGCAGCCACACTAACGTGTGTACCCTGTATGCATAGTGGCTTCCCCGTGGCTGCATGCGTGGAGAACCCTTCTCCAGTCCTTTCCAGCCTACGTCCTTCTGGGCTACCTGCGATTAGGGGCAGAATTAGATCCGCTGTTGTGCAGGAGTGGGGGGGGCATTCTGGTGAGGGTCTCGTGACCTTGTCCTCCTCTTTTAAGATCTATGAGGCTAAAGTCCCCTCAGTAAGCCCCACTGTGATAACTCTTTTTTTTTTAGATTTATTTATTACATATGCAGTGTTCTGCCTACATGCCGAAAGAGAGCACCAGATTAAATTGTAGATGGCTGTGAGCCACCATGTGGTTGCTGGGAACTAAACTCAGGACCTCTGGAAGAGCAGTCAGTGCTCTTAACCTCTGAGCCATCTCTCCAGCCCTGTGATAACTCTTACAGGTAGGCCCAGCTGAACTCCTGTGCCACTGCTTGAGGCTGTCTTCGTAAAAAGGCGTTCGTGGCCTTTACCCACAAAGGCCTGGCGCTTGCTAAGTCTTGGCCCAATCTTTTGAGTGCCTCACGTGTGGGGAAAAATCTTTGTCATCGGTGATAGCATAAATGGGTTTTGGGTCCTTGTTCTCAAAATGATGGAGGTCTTTGACGAGTTACATTCCTGCTCTTTTCTAGAGAACTTTTAGTCTTCTTGCCTGGGCAGATGCCCCTGGGAGTCTTGGGAGAGGTGGTATTTCCTGACGCTCTGTCTTGGCGCTGTTCGGATGGGGGAGTGTACTCGGAGAGTCTGGGGGTAAATCGGTCCACCTGCCAGCCGTCGGAAGACTAAGTCTGGGGAGGCTCTTAGCGCCTAGGCCTGAGCAGGATAAAGCTGTGGGTGACACCTCACATCTTAGGTAGCAAGATGCAGGGCTGTGGGTTCTGACGTTGGCCCGCCAACGTTGGCGCGAGGAGCGGCCACATCTAACAACACGAGCAGATGAGATGGAGGAGGGGCAGCCCGCAGACTGTAACGAGTGTGACACAGGCTTGTGGAGCTAGGGATGCTTAGCCGTGAACAAGGCTGCTCTGTCTGCCATGTCCTGGGCAGTACTCCTACCCAAGTGGGGGGTCTCACATGGTACATTATTACTGTCATTATCTCCCGGCCACTCCCCAGCAGCAAGCCTTTAACCCCGTGGGTCAGGTGATCTTAGATGGGTGATGGAATGGTTTACGGAGCCGCTCTGAACAAGGCCCCCCAACCCCCGTCTCTCTGTGGCTTCCTTCTGCGTTATTAAAAGTGGCTCTCTGTGGGCAGAAGCCGTGCATTCACGCCCCTAGGACACCTGTCTTTGTCTCTGGTGGTCTTTGGAATCCCTGCGCTCACACACCTGGGGCTTCCTCACGGCACTGCTGCCCTTTCTCTTGCTTGTGTGAAAAACCCAACTCTGCCTTATTCTGAGCCAAATATGAATGACCACAACCCAGAAACACTGACTGAGTTTGCCTTGAATGGAATGGAAGAGGTTATTTGAAATTTTATAGTCACCAGACAAAAGGGAGTTACGTATCAACACATTTACCGGTTACGTTGGTGAGGACAGCGAAGTTGGAAAATCTGTGATTTCCTGGTGTGCTCTAACCGTCTTAGCTTCTGGGTTGGCGGAGGCTGCGGGGAGCGCGGGGGGGGGGGCTCCCAAGCCTAGGTCTGCATTCTGAAAAGTTTCCCCGTTAGTTACAGGAGTCGAGGCAACTGGCTACGAGTGTAACCCGGGTAACGTGGCTCTAGGCTTCCTTCACAGTCAGTGCGTTCTGCTCTGTCAAGGTCAAGCAAGCTCTTTCATACAGATGCGTCTCTTGAGAGACCCTCCGTTAGTGTAGAACCCTGCTTCTGCCCGGTCTCCGCCCATCCTGAGTCGCTGGCATTTTGTAACTTAGCATCCTCCCAGCTTGAGCCCCATCCATCGTGGCTGTGTCCCCAGAGCCTAACTCCCCATCCCACACGCACTGACGCTGGAGGAGAAAACTCCCAGTCACACAAAGAAAGGGAAATAACTCCCGGCAAGGCAGGTCCCTTTGACTGAGGAGGTGCCCTAGGGTGCAACCCATTGCCCTCCCGGCACAGGTAGGGACCGTCCCAACCCACTGCTGGGAGCCGGACCTCACAATCTGCCACAGCCGGCTGATTTTTGTAAGGGCACGAAGGGGTATGATAGCGAGTCCAGTCTCGGGAATGTTGAGGGTCACGCATGGCATGGAGTTTTACAGGATGGAGGATATGGGGATATAGACGTCTCTGGTAGGGAAAAAAAAAACTTTCTCACGTGCTGGACGCTGTCTCTAAACCGCCTCTTATCCCCATAGGGAGTGTGTTAGTTTTTGTTGTTGTCGTTGTTGCCTGGTTGGTTTTTGGGTTTTTTTCCACTGTGACTGAACACCTGGGGACATCAACACGAGGAAAGAGTGGCCTTTGTCTCAAAGTTTCGGGGATTGGCCTTGCTTCTGAGCCATGGAGGAGCGAAGTTGCCCGCCCACCTGTGGAAGCCAGGAACAGAGCCCACGGGAAACAGACAGAGTCAGGCTGTATTTCCATTGACTTCCTTCCTCCAGGCAGCCGCACCCCTCCCCACACGTACCCCAGAGACCAGGTTCATCAGTGACAAGTCAGCGGAATCCTAGTGTCCCTCACTGGGCCCGGGCCTGCCACACTGGAGCTTTTGGGGAGATGTTTCCCATTTTACCAAAGCACAGACTGTGTGACTCTGCGGACTGAATGCTGTCAGGTGGGCGGGGCGCTACGGAACAAATGGAGTGGGGTGGGAGTCTGAGTCGTGGACAGGCTGTGGGGTGAACCCCCAGAGAGCTAAGGAGTCAGGTGTGAGCTGCCTTCGAAACCCAGCCCCCCTCCTGCTAAGCCACACCCCTGCCTGCCCCTCGGTCTGCTTTTTAACTCTTGAAGCTGGGTCTCACTGAGCTGTCCAGGCATTCCTTGAACTTAATCTCCAGCTTAGGCCTGGAATGTGTGATCCTCCTGCCTCTGCCTCCCTAGTCCTTTACCATCCGATCTCCTCTCTGAGAGATTTCTTATCATGGCAGAGGCCAGAGCTTATGTTCTGGTAGCCTCTGGGTTCTGCTCAATAGACAGTTTGGTCCATATGTTTTTTTTAGTGATAATTTCTTTTGAAATTGTAATTAATTATATTACATCTCCCCTTTCTTTTTTCATGCCAACCCCTTCTGGGATGGGGATGGGGCTTCTCTCTCTCTCTCTCCTTCCCTCCCCCCCTCCCCCTCCCCCTCCCTCCATCTCTCTCGCTCTCTGAAATCATGGCCTCTTTTTCTTGTTTGTCCCTTTGATCTAATTTGAGTCAAATGATTAAAAGCAGGCGATTTCCCCAGCTTTCTCAAGAAGAGCAACGCAGCTAGTAACCAGGAGCTAGAACCCCCCCAGAGCAGTGACCCCCACAGAGACAACAGCCTTCAAATGTAGGCTGTGACCACCCCCCCACCGCCGCCGCTCCCCCCCCCCCCCGGCCCCGCCCCAACCTCAGACTGACTTCCTGTCACACTCTTGAGTGTTGACTCTCCCCTAGGTAAAAAAAAGATGCCTCGTCTGATGTCTCTATCAAGAGGAGAGCAGGGGTGGGGGAAGAAAGAGTCTGAAGGTCACATACATGTTTTAAAAAGAGAGATGGCAGCGCTGTGGCTAAAAATAAAAAGGCTTTGTGTTTTATTCCTAAATGCCTGGTGTGCTGTGCTCCTGCCCGGGCCCTCCAGGCCTCTGAGCTGGCCCTGCTCCTACCCCAGGAGCCCCACCCGTCCTAAAGCTCTCCCGCTCCCGAAGGAAGGAGTCCCCTGGTAGATGGATCAGAGGGAGGGGTGTGCAGATGCCGAGGTCTCTGAGGGGCTGGGCCGGTACTGTCAGGAGCATCGTGCTGTGGGGGTCTGGAGGACGCCCCAGAGGAGAGGTGATAGCAGTTTGGCTCCTGGAGCAGGCAGTCAGTCACGATTAGTTGCCAGCTTCCTCGCAGATTTTTAGAGAATTCTCATCCAGACCTTGTACACGCCGGTGCAAAACGGCGTTCCCTGTGGGAGCAATTATTCTGTGCTGGGAGTTTTTTTTCCCCTCCCAGCTCTGAATTCTGTGAACGTCATGATGGGTTTAACCCTGGAACTTTGAAAGGCGTTTCCATATCTGCCAGTAGACACATCTGCTCCTGAGACCTAGAGTTAGTTTTTGAGAATAGTCGGGGTACGGGTGGGAACGGGGGTCCCTCCTGTAGAGACCCCAGTTCCTGGGGCAGTGAAGCCTCGCAGACCATGCAAGCCTCTACCCTGCCCCTTGCTCAGGTTGTGCTTGGCTTTCCTCAGTCAAGGGGCATGGATGGTGAGTGGTGTGAGCTTCCAAGGGCTTGGACTTAGACACAGTGTGGGGCTTAGACTTCCTTCCCCTTGGCTACCCCCAGAGCAAGCAGGTGGAGCGTGTGTCTGGAGCCGGCAGTCAGCCCCCTGCCTGGCCACCATACCTGCAGCTGCCACACAGAGTGAGGGACTCCCCACTCTCTGGAAAGTCTGAAGAGGCTCAGACACCCCAGGGAGCCAGCTGCTCCTGAGGTAGATGGTACTCACTGCTGTTCACAGGCCCCCTTAGCAGGATGCGGCCCTGCCTGCAGGAATGGCCGGTGTTGGGTTATCAGGTGTCCTGGGCTGTAGCAGCTTCAGGAGCCTGATTGGCGTTTGGGGGTAGCGGAAAGGACTTATAAGAGGCTGCCTGCTGCTTGCAGACCTTGCCTTCACGTGATTCTACACTCTGACAAGCTGGTTCTGTGGAGGAAGAGTCTGTGTCCTCACCTCTCCATCCCCGCCTGATCCTGTGTTTCCTTAGGCTGCAGTGTCGCGCACACACGCTCGCACACACTCACGCACACACACTCGCACACACTCACGCACACACACTCGCACACACTCACGCACACACATGCACGTGCACACACGCACTCAGGCATGCGCACACACTCACGCATGCACTCATGCATGTCTCTTAGCACTCATTCTGCAGACACAGCGTCTCTATAATAGCACTCTGGGTCCTGCTCACTTACGAGTGGCAATTCCTGGCCTTCTGGGTGTCCGGCCTGGGTTAGTGCTGTCCCTGTGTCACACAGCCTGCAGCAGCAGCGCCGTGACCTGCTCAGGGCCCTCACTGGGGCGTCGCGTCTAGGAGCGGGTGTGTTGCACTCCTGGCATAGAGATCCTGGGGCTGCTTAGTAGAAGGCTCTTCTTGTCTCCCCCACCCCCCGACGTGGCAGGTGCCTGCGTGGCTAAACCTGGCGAAGTCTCGTTGGCGATGGTTTTGTTTTCTACCTGTTCATCCAAGCAAGAGTAACAGGCTCAGTTCCTTCCTCGGCAGCTGATGACAGAGGGGAAAGATTGGTCTGAAAGCTATGTGGCCTCCCTTAGGTGAAGAAAGCCTGGCCACCACTGTGAAGGGGGCGGGGCGGGGGGGAGCTGGGCTCTGCCTGCAGGGTCTCACCTTGTGACTGAGCATGCCCTGTGGTGGGCTGAGGGGATACCAACGGTGGGGCAGGGGTTAAGGTTCCTTTGGGATACAGTATGCAGACAGGGTGACTCTTCCCTCCCTCTAACCACAGCCAGTTGGCGAATGCTCTGAGGTTGCCGGTGGCATTGTGCAAGAGGTGGCGTGGACAGCTCAACCTCCACAAGCCTCACCGTTCCACACGTGGGAACGCTGCAGAGAGCGTTTGGCTACAGGGCGAGCCAGGGCAGCAACAGCAGTGTGCTAGCCGGCGCTGGCCTCCCTGACGCCAGCTTATGCAGAAGCAGCTTTCACAGTCTATATATTTCTAGCAGCAGCCAGGGGGTTTAATCTCGGCAGCTCTCCTTAAAGCCGGAGAAAGGTGGGGATTCATCCGGGCCCTGAGAGAAGAGCCCGGGAGAAAGAAGTGTCTGGTGGCTGCCGTGATGGGTGGCGTGCCTGGAGAGAGCGCTGGTGGCTGGGAGATCAAACAGCTGAGAAATGGTTTTGTAGGAAGAACCTGGGGAATTCTAAGTAGATAATGAGGAGTGACTCTCTTTTGATTTACCGCAAGGCTCGGCAGTCAATCTAGAATGCTTTGAAGAGGAGAGAAGTGAATCCAACAGACTTGGAATCTGGTTGGGACCAGTAGTGCCCTCCCCCTGGGGCAGGTGTGTGTGTGTGTGTGCGAGCGCAGTGGTCGGAATCCCATCAAGGCACAAGCAGGTCCTCTTCTGTCTCCTGACATCCAGGTCTCTTCCCCGCGCTGTGTCAGGGACTGGCCTGGAGGGGGCTCCTCTGTCTTTTTACTGACTCTTGCTAAGGTGTTAGCTTTGACCCAGGTAGAAAATTCTAGTTTAAGTTCAGGTCAGGGTGATTCAGGTCCCTGTGGTTAGTGGCCACAGCCTACAAACCGCTTCATACCAGGGAGCTGCATCATGTCAGGGGACCCTTCTGTCCCCCCTCCTGCTTCGAGGTACAGTACTAGCCAGCTCAGACTTCCGTAACAAAATACCACAGACTGGGAGATTTAACGACAGAAACTTCTTTCTCGAGACCCTAGAAGTTTTTTTATGTGGTGCTGGGACCTGAACTCGTATTTATGCAAACAAGCACTCTTACCTGCTGAACCAACTCTCCAGCCCCGTGTCTGCTCCTGTAAAGCCCTGTCTCTAAATGCAGTCGCATTTTCTGGGATCTGGGCTCCCCGCGTATAAGTTAGAGGAGGAGCACTGTTTGGTGTACAGCAGTGACTCTGCCACCCCCAGAATCCTGCATGGGACCTTGTTCACTGCTCCACACTGCTGGCTTACCATCCTCTGCCTTCTAAAAGATTTTCATTCTTTTAAAAAGTGGTGTGTGTGTGTGTGTGTGTGTGTGTGTGTGTGCATGCATGCATGCGTGCAGTCCAGAAGAGGGCACTCAATCCATTATCATCATGGCGGGGAGCATAGCACTGGGATAGTAGTTAAGAGCTGCATCCTGATTTGTAGGCATTGTGGGGTAGGGAAGTGTTAGAAAGAGAGACAGACAGACAGACACTCTGTGCCTGACGTGGACTTTTGAAACCTCGAAGCCCACCCCCCAGCGGCACACTTCCTCCAACAAGGCCACACCTACTCCAGTGAGGCCACACCTCCTGATCCTTTTCACACAGTGCCACTTCCCTGATGGCTAGGTGTTCAAATCCATGGGCCTATTGGGGCCATTCTCATTCAGAATTCGTAGTGAAAGTCATTGTCGTCGTGCATGAAAGTGAGGGGCTGGCTTCACACCTGCCAGGTGATGGGAAGACACAAGATGCAGAGGGGTCCTCTGGGGAGGAGAGGCGCAGCTGGTTCTCAGTAGGGCACACAGCCAGTGAGCTGGGCTGCAGTCCCTCAGCTGTGGCTCTGGGCGGCCGGGTAGACGGAGGGAGGGAGGGTGCTGAGGAGGCCAGTGAGCGTGGCTGTGCCAGCTGAGCTGCAGGGGTGCGAGCTGAGCATTCCCTCACACATGGAGCGGCTGCCCGTGGCCTTGGCTGGTGAGCACGGCCCGTCCGCTGACAGGGAAGCTGACCCAGGCGGTCCTGGGCGTCCTGCCTTATTTGTTGACCTCATCCCCTCTCTCCTGCAAAAATCAGAAGCTCTGCCTCCTGGCTGTGCTTTTATGAGCTTCGTGAATGTGACGGGGAGGATGCCCCCCAGGACTCTGGTAACGCACACACACTTGCGCACATACGCGCACGCGCGCGCGCACACACACTTGGGCACATACACACACGCATGTGCGCACATACACAGTGCTCTCGCACACACTTGCACGCATGCACACACGCACGCACACACAGACACATGCACACGCACATACACACGTGCTCGCGCACGCACTTGTACACAGTCATGCACACACACACTCGCACACGCACACACACGCATGCACACGCTCGGGCGGGGTAGTGGCGGGACACCTGTGAGAATATCCATCAACAGTGCCCATGCCTGCACCGCTCAAGACAGATGGCGCCACTTCCCGCCCACTCATCTTCCCTGCAGTCGTTCATAAGTGCTTCCTACACTTGGACACGATTCCAGAGTCCGGAATGTGGTCCTGAAGAGAGGGCCCTGCCCTGCAGAGCACAGCTGCAGGTGATGGGACAGAAGCCAGCAGAGGGAGGAAAGGCTAATTTGGGCACACAGTTTAGATGATGCACAGATATGTGACTGCTTCCTGTTTTGGTAAATTCTCTCGGGAAGCAGAGGTGGATAAAACTTTCAAGGACACCCCTCCTCCCTCTGGTCTACATCGGTCAGTTGGATACCATGTTCCAAAGGTCCCGAAACTTCCCCCAAACAGTGCCGCTGGCTGGGGACCAGGTGTTCAAATACTTGAGCCCATGGGGATATTTCAGGCTCCCTACCAACAATTCTTGGGACTTCCAGTGGACACTGCCAAAGATCCAGCTACAGGCCAGCTGTGGTCTGGGCCCCCATGTGTCTGTAATTAAATGAGGGTGTGATCTATCAAGTATTCGCAGCAACCCCGAGAGCACAGCGGCCATTGTGAAGCTCATCTAACGGGCGAGGAACAAAGAGGCTGGTTTATTTGTCCATGCTGGTGCCAGGGGCAAATTGGGAGCCAGGATCTGAAAATCGGCTGTCACCTCCAGGGCCTGCTGAGGGCCTATGCTGAGGCCCGGTACCTAGTGGATACCGTGAAGCATCCCCATGAAGAGAAGGGATGAGGCTGCTTGGGGAGTGAGACCCACAGTTCTTCACCAGGCACATGGCGGGTTGGACACTCAGGGCAGCATCAGATCTGGGTCACAGTCGTCTGGTTCTTTGTGGCCTTACAGCAGCTTCCTGGGGGGTGTGGTCGTCACGGCCCAGTGGTTATCGAGGAATCGGGTCCACACGGCTGGGATGACAGATAAAGGGCCTGCTGGCGGTGTTGCAATGAGGTGTGTGTGCCAGTTGGCCCCCAGGGTCAGACAAAAGGCCACAGCCTCACCAGAAAGGTGTTAACTATACGCATGTGCTTCTGCAGAGGCCAACTCAGGAAGTCTCCGGGCTTCACCGAGGCAGCCCAGCCCACTGGGTTCATTCCCCTCCCTTTAAGATGGGGGGGGGGAGTCTGTCTTCTATCTGTCGAGACAGGGTATTGCTATGTAGTCACATAGCCCAGGCCGACCTCCAACTCCAAGCTTCCTGCCTGTGAGCCCTGGGGTCAGGTTATGTGCGCCTCCACACTTACCTCCCCAGGAGTGGGGACAGGTATTGTTTCCACAGACCCTAGGGGGCCCCATCTAAGGCTGTCTGTGTTAAAGAGCTCTTGACCTGAAGCCAAGCAAGGCGACAGGTGTCCCCCACTCCCTTGCGGCCAGGCGTCTGTGGTCCTTGCTGCCTGGCTGGCGTGGTGTGTCCCCAGGCTGCCAGTGCTGGTTAAATCACAGATACTTACTGAGTGATGACAAGTGTCAGGCCCTCTGCTGGGAGCTGGGGAGGCAGAAGCTGGGAAAAGCTGTCTGTGACCCTCTGGGAGATAGATGGGGAGGGGAGGAGAAAAAGTCAAATATGGCATGTATTTGGTGACAAATTCAGTGCCAAACACTGGAGTCAGGGAAGGTAATGAAAGGGACATTAGGAGCCGTTTATTTATTTATTTTGGTTTTTTGAGACAGGGTTTCTCTGTGGCTTTGGAGGCTGTCCTGGAACTAGCTCTGTAGACCAGGCTGGCCTCGAACTCACAGAGATCCGCCTGCCTCTGCCTCCCGAGTGCTGGGATTAAAGGCGTGCGCCACCAACGCCCGGCTTGGGAGCCGTTTAATAGGGCGGTTTATTAGCTTCCTGTCACCAGGGCACACACCTGAGATGCCCAGCCCATAAAGAAAAGTTTATTCTGCTTCGCGATCGTACTCCTTCTAGTCCACCATCCGTTGGTTACGTTGCTTGGAGCCCGTGACAAGGTAGGAGCCCGCGACAGAACAAATGTTCACCCGGTGGCTAGGACGCAGCCGAGAAGGAGGGGCTGGTGTCTTACTGCCCCCACTAAGGGCATGTGCCCAGTGACTTGGCCACCTCCAGCCCGGCCTACCTCTTAAGGTTCCATCACCAAAGCATCTCACTCGGTGCTGGAGGCCTTCTCTGGGGGTGTCAGTGAGACCTGAGTGGGTGAGGCCCCAGGCTGTCAGAGAACATAATGGAGGCCTAGGGATGGGGGACAGGGTTGGCGGTGCAGGGGCTGAGCTGAGGGAAGCCCCTGATAACGATGTCTCCTGGGTGCAGCAGAGCCCAGGGGGCAAAAGCTGAAGCAGGGAGTTTGTGGAGGGGCCTGGAATTAGGATGGAGGAGGTGAGAATGGGTTGGGGCTGGGTCTCCCAGGGTCTCAAAGATGCACCAAAGTAGGGGGTTCGCCCCTTATTTACTGGACATGAGCGTGAGCACAACCCAGCCCCTCCAGAAAGTCTTCTTCCGGCGTAGATGGCGGCTTCTCCGTAGCCCCATGGAGAGAACCCTCTTCTGCGAGTCATCCCCAACATCCGCACCCCGGCACTTGCCAGAGACCCAGTGCAGCTAGGCAAAACTGTGTACGGGTGGTTGGGAGGACTCTCCTCCTAGGAAGAGGTGTCATAGCTCACAGGCCCAGCCTCGGGTGACTTTCCCGAGTCTGCACAGCTGAAATCACAAAAACGTCTGCAGTTTGACTCCAAGGGTAGCACCTTAGAACACCATAGGGGTGGAGAGGAGAGAGTCGGGGTGGGGCTGCGTTTCTGAGGACTGAGCGGCTACAGATGTCTTCGGCCTGCTGCTCAGTGAGGGCGGGAGGGCTAAGAGAAGGAGGGGCCCACAGCCGCCTGGGGAAGGTGAGGCAGCAGAGGAGAGAGCTAAAGAACACATGGCGGAAAGGTTCACGTCCACCCCGGGTCACCACCCGTGGCTGTGTGTTGGGGTTATATGACCCAGTCTATACGCCCGAGGGGGAAACAGCGGTGAGTCCGTATGTTAGAGCATGGGGGGGGCATGATACTGCTGAATTCATATGTTAGAGCATGGGGGGCATGATACTGCTGAATTCATATGTTAGAGCATGGGGGGCATGATACTGCTGAATTCATATGTTAGAGCATGGGGGGGCATGATACTGCTGAATTCATATGTTAGAGCATGGGGGGGCATGATACTGCTGAATTCATATGTTAGAGCATTGGGGGGGGCAGTTATCAGCAGATACAAGCCGGCTACCACGCCCGATGACCCAAGTCCAGTTCCCACGTGGTAGACCAGAGCTGACTCCCACAAGCTGTTCTCCGACTTCCCCACGTGTGCTGTAGTGGGCACACACACAATAAATACATAAAATTACAATTAAAAAAAAAAGAAAAGCATTTCTTGGAAGCCAGTGTTTGGCATTCACTCTGGGAGTTCATGGGAAGCTTGAAGGTGACAGCATCTTCCAAGACATTAAGTGATTAACACAGAACGACAGTTGATAGGCCCTTCATAAGGTAGGGGCAGCCTGACAAGGACAATGCTGGATCTGTGGTCACTTGAGGAACTGTCCGTGGTGGACTTTGTTTTTCTAAAGTTTTTTTTTTAAAGTTCTGTGTATTGTGGGGGGTTAGGGGGGCGGCTTATGCATACATATGGGTACAGGTCTCCTTGCAGGCCAGAAAGAGTTACGGGAGGTTGTGAGCTGCCCCAGTGTGCATGCTGGGACCTGAGTTCAAGCCTTCCACGGGAGCAGTGTTTGCTCTTCACCCCTGAGCCACGTCTCCTTGCCCTGTGGTGAGCCTGCTCACCGAGGAGATCTCCTGCCTAAAAACCTGAGCCGGGGCTGTGTGCAGTGCTGTTGTCTCAGCACTTGAGGTATAGGCAGGAGGGTTAAGAGTTCAAGGTCAACCTGGGGGTATGTATTAAGCCCTGGTCTTAGAAAATGCTGGCCTGGTTCAAGCTGCACAAAATCTGATGCCCTCTCCTGACGTCGTCAGGTAGCAGGTACGATATGGTACAGCATTCACACGTGCAGGCAAAGCACGCATACAAAGAAAGAAAGAAAGGAAGGAAGGAAGAAAGGAAGAAAGGAAGGAAGGAAGGAAGGAAGGAAGGAAGGAAAAAGATAGTGCTGGCCATCAGACAAGGCCCAGGAAGGTCTTAGCCTTACCCATCCTAAGGCATGAGGCAAGGAAGGGCCCTTTGACCTCTCTCTTACCCTGGTGTTCCACAAACATCGTCTTTTAACAGCCACAAAGTCAGGGCGTGGCCTGCCGCTCACTGCAGTAAAGTTTCTTCTGCCGAATTTGGCACATTGTGACCCCTGTGAGAGGGGCACAGAGGGCAGAGGGTACCGTCACTCGTGCCCAGCACAGCCGGCATGCCCCCAAGAGTCTTCTCCGGTTCTTGGCACTCCCAGAGTTGTTGCAGGATATTATTTTAATATGTGTTGCATTTGTTTGTGCTGTGGAACATTTGTTTAATGATGCAGAGGTGTGTTGCATTCCTTCGTGCTGCATTTGTTTAACTCTGTGAAGCTGTGTTCCTTTGCCTGTCTAAAACACCCCATTGGCCTAATAAAGAGCTGAACAGCCAATGGCTAGGTGGGAGAAAGTATGGGCGGGGCTGGCAGGCTGGGAGAATGAATAGGAGGAGAAATCTGGGAAGAGAAGACCAAGGAGTGAGAAAAAGAGGAGAAGAGGACATCAGGTCAGCCACCCAACTCCACAGCAAGCTTCAGAGTAAGAGGTGAAGAGAGGCATATGGAATAGAGAAAGATAGAAGCTCAGAGGCAAAAGACAGATGTGATGATTTAAGGGGCAGGGCGATGGTAGGGCACGCCTTTAATCCCAGCACTCAGGAGGCAGAGGCAGGCGGATCTCTGTGAGTTCAAGGTCAGCCTGGTCTACAAAGCTACACAGAGGAAACCCTGTCTTGAAAAATAAATTTAAAAAATGAAAAAGAAAAGCTGTCCAGAAACAAGCCAAGCTAAGGCCAGGCACTCATAAGAAAAAATAAGCCTTCATGCGTTTATTTGGGAACTGGGTAGTGGGCCCCCAAAGAGAAAAGAAGAAAAGAGAACACACACACACACACACGCACGCACGCACGCACGCACGCACGCACGCACACAGTCTAGTTTGCTGGTGACATCCATGAGGCTTGTGTCTGGACACTGGGTCAGCCAGAGGGATTTGGAGGTTGCCTCCAGCTGTCAGGAAAATCACACACTGCCCCCAGGCCTCCTGCCTCCTCTTCCGCCCTGGTATACATCACTGTCTTGTTCTCCCTGCATTCCTGTTGCCCTCTCCCTGACCCTGCTGTGACTTGGCCATTGCTGGGAACAGCGTGGGGATCAGACCCCATGAGTTACCAGACGAGGAGAGTGCCACCTCCTGCAGCGACAGTGCAGTCACGCGGTGGGAACTGGTGGTGACAGTGACAAGATGGGCCCCAAGCCTGTGTCCCGTGCCTTTCCAGAGGTCAGTGTCTGAGTTGCTTCTAGTGACTCCCCCACCCGGGAATTCTCCTGCTGGCGTCGGCCTCCCCCCCCACCCCCTGTGGTGATCCATTCAGTTGGATTCGTGCCAACTTACCAGTTAAGAAAGATATTTGCCATTTTGCTATAAAACATCAAGCCCGTCATGACCTAAACGGTTATGACAGCAGAAGGTTCAACCACAGTCTAAAATGTTAGCTTTATTTATGATGCTTGGAGGTCTGGTGCCTACAGTGTCTCCTTAATCCAGTCTCCATCCAGAGTGCTGTCTCCTGGGCTTGCCCATGTGTCTCTCGGGGCCGTTAATAACCGCTGCTCCAGGCGCCCTGTTTGCCGACGGAAAATCCATCTGAGGTTTCACATGTCACGTGGCCGTTAAAAATTGACGTCTCCTTATTGATGTCACCGGTTCCTGCCAAATACTCAGGGACAAATAAAAGTGGCTGGACCCAGAGACAAGCAGAAAGCCATTTGTTCATGAAATTGCTAGCCAATTGATGTTGGCAGTTAAACAAGCCATCGTTTAAAAGAATCCTGAAAGGGAAAAGTTGGCAGTTGTGAGGCAGGGTTGTGCAGGGTTCTTTGTCGAGCCCAGGCGATGCTGCTCTGCTGTGGGTCAGCACCCAGATGGCCTGGAGGCCTGTCACTTTCCAGACTCTGTGTTTTTGGCGCACACACTGTGTGACTGTGTGGGTGCATGTAGGGGGAGGGGGGCACGCGTGCGTGCGTGCGTGCGTGCGTGCGTGTGTGTGTGTGTGTGTGTGTGTGTGTGTGTGTGTGTGTGTGTGTGTGTGTGTGTTGAGACAGGGTCTCACTGTGTAGCCCCAGCTGGCCCGGAACTTGCTATGTAGACCAGGCTGACCTCAAACTCATAGAAATCTACCTGCCTCAGCCTACTAAGTGCTAGGATTAAAGGCATGCGCCATCATTCCTGGTCCAAGCTGCATTTTTTGAGGACCCCCGCTTGGCCTGGTCGATGCTCCTCTGACACACCTCTGGATTCCCCATTTGCTAATCCTCTGCAGGTGCCACCAACTCCAGGGACTTCCTTCAAGGCCCATGGCTCGCCCAGCACACGGCTTGTTACGTTCAGCGTTCACGTGGAAGGCCCTCTCTTCCACATCCTTGGAGCCTGGGTTCTCCGTGTTGTCACGCACTGTGTCGCTGGCACACAGGTGTGCGGTAGGGTTGACGACAGACTTGACAAAGGAGCCACAGAGTCTCAAGAACCCGCAGAGGGTGGCCTGATGGCTCTTAAATCTGTTGAGGTGCCCGCACAGGTACATGAGCGTCACCTGCCAGTGTCGCACGCTGGGAATGCTGGCCAGTGTGACGTGTTGTCTTCCCGCCAGCCGCTTGGGTCCCGCTGCTGGCTCAGCCCCCAAATAACACACAGGACGCTCTATATTAATTATGAAGCTGTGGCCATTTGCTTGGTTTCTTACTGGCTTTAAGTATTTAACCCATAATTGCTGATCTACGTATTTCCACGTGATCTACTCTTACCGGAGAAAGGGTCCGGGCATGTTACTTCTCCCGAGTCCTACATCGTGACTCCTGTGCCTCTGTTTCCCCAAACCCTCCTCGACTCCTAGTCCCACCTATCTTGCTTCCCTATTGGCCAGCAGCGCTTTATTCAACAACCAGTAAGATAAGCGCGTGTACACAGAAGGACTTCCCCCACCAGGCCCGTTTCTGCCCATCCCCCACAGTGACTGCTGTAGGCGAGCACGCCTGAGCGCTAAGACACAGGGGTAGTTTGTAGTTTGCGTCACTCCATCCATACTCTCCGGCGAGCTCTGACTAGCAAAAAGAGGACAGAGGAGCATCTTGGGTGACACTTGCCCATGGAGTCGGTGCGTGTGGTCCAGGGCAGCATGCGGGGGGGTCAGGTGTCTCTTAGCTTAGCATGTCTGCAACCATGGCAGGCAGGAGCATCCTGGCCTGGGCCACCGGGAGGTGCTGGGGAGGTCTTGCTTCCCTCCATGTGAGGCTCTGGTCCCCTTTCCCCCACTCTGTTCGTTGCCCTCATCCCCGTTGTCCTCCTCCTCGTTCCCTTTCCCTTCTCATTCTTCTCTTTCCCTCCCCTCCATCCTCTCCCCTTCACCCATCCGTCCCCTCCCCCCTTTATGCTTCTTGTCCCAGCCTCGAGTGGTCCACGTTGGGGAGAGAGCTGTGACTTGGGCGTGGCCTGTTCCCCGTCGAGTTCGCGTTGACTTGGCCCCCAGCGCTGCTGTGGACGGGTGTGGAGGCCTTGAACAGGGCTGCGTAGCAGTCTGCAGACTGCCCGCCCCAGCGTTTGCAGACACTGGGAGGGAAACAGCTACCAGGGGCCTAGAGGGAGCATCTGCGTGCCAGCCAGCCTCGGGTCATCCTGTGTATCCCTGGGACCCATAACCCGGCTGGGGGATACCACGGGAAGGTGTTTGGGTGTGTGGGTCTGGGGCGCCAGTGTGCCTGCGGCCTTCGGCAGTTCTCACCCTGGGATCCTGTTAGACTTTAAAGCCATGGGGTGGGCAGCCCGCAGTGACAGCCTCAAGAGCTCTGGTGTCTCACTGACGAGGTAGCAGAGACGGGAGGGACACGCTTAAAGATCTGGGAGCCTTGTTGGTGGCACATGCCTTTAATCCCAGCACTCAGGAGGCAGAGGCGGGAGGGTCTCTGTGAGTTCGAGGCCAGCCTGGTCTACAAGAGCGAGTTCCGGGACAGCCTCCAAAACAACACAGAGAAACCCTGTCTCAAAAACCAAAAAAAAAAAAAAAAAAAAAAAAAAAAGGAGATCTGGGAGCCTGCACCAAGGCAGCCATATCCAAAACCAAGGAAGGGCCAGGGTTCCTGGGGTAGAGGCCCCCGGACAAACTGGGTCCCCACGACCTGCTCTGGGCTGTGGCTGACAGAGGGCCTTGTCTCCCGCTGCGCACTGTGAGGGAGCAGGCACTTGTCCTGGGGCTTCCTCTTGGCTCCGGAATTCTGTTTTCCATGACACTAATTACATTTACTCATGATGCTGACACTGGGGTCCCAGTTTCCCGAGACCCCACGCCCTCCCAGCAGAGACTCCTCTGTGTCGCCTTGCCAGCGTCCCGTCCCTCGTGGTTTTGGGTCAGGATCAGACATTTTCCTAGCCAAGGGGGCCTCGGAGCTCGGGAATGAAAACAAAGGATGCCCCGGCTCAGTCACTGCGCCCAGCTGAGGGTGCCTGGAAACGCTGGCTGGATGAGAGAGGACCACCCCCCCCCCACTGTCACCCAGCCTCACCCTAGTCTATTCCAGCTCACGCCTTTGATCATCTTTCCTGTTTCTGCCCCCGAGTGTCGGTTTTATAAGTTGTGGAGCAGCGATAGGAACCCAAGGCCTTGTGCATGCCAGGCAAGCACCCACCGCGGTTTTGCCGAGAGCAGAGTGACTTTTTAAACCGCATCTCTGGTGCGGGCGGGTGGAGCCCAGGGCCCTGTGCACCCTTGGCAAGCTCTCCAGCCCCGTGCCTCATCTCCA
>NW_024429223.1:3780094-3855094 GCF_017639785.1 Mesocricetus auratus
GAAGTCACCCCTCAGCATTTATCTCCTGACCCTGTCTGCTCTTTCTCCTGTTCGTTACGGGGACGTGTGGCGTCGACGGACTGAGCTATAGAAATACCATGTAGCGGGGTGGGTGCTTCATGTTTTTCCTGTATTTTGGAAATACTTTTCACAGTGTGATGTCGAGAAATGTTAGGTGTCAGCTTTCAGACTGAGCCTCTCCTGTGTAATTCACACCTCTGCTTAATCCCGTTTGCACCGTTGCACGCTACCGCAATACAACTGTATGTGTGTGTGTGTGTGTGTGTTTTCCAGTCTTGCCAGTTTTATGTAAAGATTCAAATGTGAAACTGTATTTAAATACTAGTGAGTTTAGTCTAGCACATGTGCGTATGCAGGGGTTTGCTTTTGCTGTTTGTTTAAGTCGGGGTCTTATAGGCTGGTCTTTTTTAATTTTAAGGCTTTAGATTTACTTACTGTATGTGTATGAGTGTTTTTTGAGTGTTTTGCCTGCATGCATGTCTATAGAGGTCAGAAGAGGGGTTCAGAGCCCTGGAACTGTAGTATGGATGGCTGTGAGCGGCCATGTGGTTGCTAGGAACTGAACACGGGTCCTCTGCAAGAGCTTTTAATCACTGAGCCCAGTCTGCAGCCCTGCCTTGAAATCCTTAGTTACCCTTCCTTTAAAGGCTTCTGCAGGCGCTGGAGTTACAGGTGTGTGCGCTGCCATGCCCAGCGGTTTCACATTGTAATATTAAACTCATCATCTCAAACCTCGTCAGTTACAGGGCTGGGCAGGTGGCTCGCGGAATGCTGTACTCACTGTGCAAGCGCGGGGACCTGAGTTTGATCCTCAGACCCCACAGACAAGAGCTGGACGTAGTGATCACACTTGTGACCACAGCCCTGGGGAAGTCAGGTAGACGCGGTGGACCTCTGGCTCACTAGCCGGCCAGCCTCGCCCAGCCGGTGAGCAGCAGGCCTGTGAGTGGCCCTGTCTCAAAACCAGGGGGTGGGGCTGGAGATTCGGCAGGGTGCTCCTCTTCCAGAGCTCCAGAGTTTGGTTCCCGACTCCCACATCCGACAGCTCACAACCACCTGCGACTCCGGGGCCAATGCCCTCTTCTAGCCTGCTCGGGCGCCTGCACACGTGACACACAGGAGGCACGCACACCCTCAGACACAAAAGTAAGTAAGGACAGCTTCTGAGGACTGACACTGGCCTCCACAGGCACACACACACACACACACACACGCTGTAAGCAAGGATCTGACTTTTGTGACCTAAGAAAATGATCAACTGCCCCCTGTCTTCTGGATAATGTCTCTGCCCTGTTGGTTTAAAACTACCTATTCTAGCGTCTGGAGAGATGGCTCAGCGGTTAAGAGCACTGGCTGCTAGAGGACCCAGGTTCGATTCCCAGCACCCACGTGACGGCTCACAGTTGTCTGTAACTCCAACACCTTCACGTCAATGCACAAAGAACAAATTATTCTTTAAAAACCGTGCCTATTCTAAATGTGTGTCGATTGGTCGGCAGAGAACAGCTGTTGCTGCAGTAACAACAAAAACCCAACTCTGTATTGCTTAGCACAGTCAAGGCTCGTGTCTTTGCGTATGTTGCAGCCTGTGGCTTCCTGCCTCTGAGCAGCAGGAGGGAGAGCGTGGAGTACACGCCTCTGCTCTTAAACGCCACGCATGCTGCGATTTCTCTTCCTATTCCTATTGGGAGGAAACAGCTACACAATCCCCACTTAACAGCTGGGAGGCTCTGAGGTGAGCACAGAAGGGGGGGGGGAGGGAGAGTTTGGTGGCCAAATCTCCACCTGGGCCCATGAGCGGACAGATAGGCCTTACGGTACCCAGGGATGTGTCTGTGTACATGTGCGATTGTATGCAGAGGTTCCGCTTTGGTCATTGTCCTTGTTAAGGCCAGTTGGTGCTGCCCTCAGGACCTAGTGTGCGTGCGTCCTTGTGCCCAGCGGGGAAAGAGGCCAGTGCTGTGCCCAGCTGCATGCCAGGCTGGGAGCTCCGTGGAGTAGGAGTGAGGCATGGGGATGAGCTCAGCCGTGCGGGGCTTTTGGAGGTGACAGGAGGGAAAGGCTGTCCGAGAGGGGAGGGACCATGTGAGGAAACCCGGGGAAGTTCCCGTAGAGGGTGGTCAGGTTCGGTGGGGGGGGGGGGGCTTCAGTGCAGGCCGTCTTGATGCTCAACAAGAGGTTTTAAAAGTTGCCTTCCTCAGCCGGGCGGTGGTGGCGCATGCCTTTAATCCCAGCACTCGGGAGGCAGAGGCAGGCGGATCTCTGTGAGTTTGAGGCCAGGCTGGACCGACAGCCTCCAAAACAATACAGAGAAACCCTGTCTCGTAAAAACCAAAAAAAAGTTGCCTTCCTGAACTCGCAGAGACCCCTGGGCCAAGCAGCTAGTGCCGAGAAGCCACTGAGACCCTCCACCCATGGCCTCCTGGGCGTGGCGGGGTAGCTAGGATCAGGAGATTACCGCAATGGGGTGCTGGAAGCGCGAGGGTTCGGGTTGGCTTCTGAGTATGTCCTGAAGGGATTGCTCGGGGCACGCTGGTCTGGCGTGTGATGTGTGTGCTTCCCGCCCTGACTGATGGGGGAACGGGCCTTCCACGGGTCTGGCTTCCCCATCCTCCAGCCCTCCTTGACGTTGATGCCTGGTGTGGCTCAGTCTAGTGAGGGCTTACAGGCCAACCGTTGCCAAATTCCAAGGCCATCCTGCCTCGAGAGAGGGAGGGCCAGACCTTCATCATGTGTAATTGCTGCTTCCGCCTTAGGGGTGGCACCGTAGGAGCCCAGAAGAGCCCTACCCACCAGTGTGATTTCAGTCAGTCTGTGAGGACGGCTGCCTTGGGCACCCCCACCGCTCTACAGGCCATGAGGTGGGGGGCTTTATGCATGGAAGAAATCCTCCCAGTGTCTACTGGCTTAGGTGGAGAGTGTTATCAACATAACGAAAGAATGTTTGACTTTGCATCGATAGGCAAAGAATAATTAAAATGTAATTAAAAGCATGGAATCTTCTAATTATTGGCTTTGTATAATGTGTGTTTAAAAACAAGACATCTGCAAACGCTTTCTTTTGAGTACATCCAGAAACAAGAGAAAGGTAGCATTTTAATTAAAAATGGATTATTTCAAAAACAGTTTAATCATCCTGTCATCAAAGGATGTAGGCCTTATTAATTAGCTATTGATATGCAGGCCTAAGTTATCAGAAATTTAAATTCCTGGGGGTTGTCTCCGGCACCCCCTCTCTGGGAAGAATTATTTTCAGGTCCACCCTGTGTCTTTAGGACGTCAGCAGGAGGAGGATCTGGGTCACATGGCTCTAGCTCTCCTATCCTTTTTTTTTTTTTTTTTTTTTTTTTTTTTTGGGTTTTACAAGACAAGGTTTCTCCGTATTGTTTTGGAGGTTGTCGGTCCAGCCCGGCCTCGAACTCAAAGAGATCCGCCTGCCTCTGCCTCCCGAGTGCTGGGATTAAAGGCGTGCGCCACCACCGCCCAGCTGCTCTCCTATCCTTTATGGACCCCAGGTAGACATCCCAGGACGGGGAAAGTTGGGAAACACCGTGTGTCTGTCTCCCCACCCCCCACTCCCGCCCCCGTGATCCGGCCTGAGTTGGTGCCAAGGGCCTGGTAGGTTAACTGCCCACCAACTGTGTCCCTCCCATCTGAACGTGCCTAAGGCCACTCTGACAGGGACGGAGCGTGCTGGAAAACCCTGGCCAGACAAGTCCCGGGCCCCACCCACTCCATGGCAGTAACATCTCCTCTTTCTCAGGGCAGCGTGTGCACGGCCCCATCCATCATCCTAAGTGGATAAAGACTTACAGAGTGATAAATGGTATTCGTGTTGCTCCCCTGGCCTGCTGTGGCGAAACTAACGCTCAGGAGTCACTCAGAGCCGGGAGCAGGGATGAGTGAGGCAGGAAGGCTCGGAAGAACAGCTCTTGCCTGGCCACACTTAGCGCCCCAACAACACTGCTCCCACACAGCTCAGGGTGGGGGATGGGGGTCCCCTCTCGGCTCTCACCAGTGACCCACGAGACAGCACTATGGCCTCCCTCCTCCGTAGTTATGGCTCTGTCTTTGGGCTCCTTAGTTCATGGCTGCTTCAAGAAATTTCTCAAGTAGGAAACAGATACTTTTCTAGGTCTCTGGAAACTGGCCTTCTTGGCCATGAGCTTATTTCCTGAAGGTGGCAGGGGATTTGGCCTGCTCCTTCCAGGCCCCTCCAAGCTGGCATAGCCTCCTGAATAGCCACTGACCGCTGGGCTGCCATTAGCTCTTGAGTCCGTATTTTTAGTCCTGTCGCTAACAGCAACTCGGTGACTTGTGTCTCTGCCTGCCCGCAAGTTAGCAGTCGGTTGCTCCCCCCCTCTGGCCCCTTTATTGCCCTCCTATCTGCAGAGGCGTGTGGACATGGGACCCCAAAAGTAGAGCAGGATGTGCAGGGGCTGTAGAGGGTCACCCAAGCCCTACAGCTTGGTCACCTGTGCAGACTGTGCCTCACGAAGGCGCTCATCCAAAGTGGCATTTCCTGAGTCACTTCTGAAACAGCTCAGGTGTTCGCATTTATAAAGTATTGTAGATGGTAAGGCCAGGAAGGCGGCTGAATATCTAGAAATAAAGCATCCTCGGAGTCCTTTAAAATGAAACAAGCACGTTGGAGGGGTTCACAAAGTGAAACACTGTCTTCCCAAAGACGGTGATTTGGGTCTCCTGCCCCTCCCACCTTGGCTGGGAGCTGGGGTTCCTGTTTCCTGTGGGTCCAGAATCTAGGGAACGCCCGCCTGCTGGAGGGTCTCAGACTTTACTCCTGAAGAGCAGACATGGAGTGGGGGAGCCTTGGCGAATTCTCCCCTACCCGGTGGTGTGAACAAGCCACTGGCATTAGTGGTGCCCTTGGGCCCACAGCCCGCTAAATCTGATGATTGACGCTCTCACAGGGCTGTGTCTAGTGACCCAGGCTCACAATGCTGAATAAAGCGGGTGCAGCCATGCCAGGAGTGACTGCCGCCAGCACTCTGGGCTGTGGGAGGCCCCGACGCCAAGCCTCGTTAGCAGAGCAGGCCATCCTCATAAGGGCCTGGCACCTGCTTGGACAATGCCCTCCGCTGCCAGATCTGCAGAGAAATGACTTCAGTCCCTGACATCTCTCAGCACCCCGGGTCCAAGGATCAAGGAGCCGGTTTGGCCTTTGTCCCCAGGGTCCTCTCTGGCCTGCTGTCCCCTGCCAGCTAAGCCGGGCAGAGAAGCAGGCTCAGACGCAGAGGTGAACTTGGAGTCTGTTGGAGTTCATCCCCCGGCTGCCAAATGGAAACTCAAGAGCACTGGGAAAGGGGTCCGGACCCAAAAAACCCTCTCATCTAGAACTAAACCCAGGCTCGTCTTCCAAGAAGCCTAGGAGCAAAATGGCCCAGCTTTGGGCAAGACACTTTCAGAATTTTAGCTAACATTAGAATATCCCACATCTGATATTTTCTACTTCCTACTTTCTTTAAGTGGAGTCTTTTCCTCGTATGTTTTTTGAAGGTTTGTTTTTATTTCTGTGTATGTATGCTTGGGTTTGTACACCACATGCAGGCAGGCGCTCTTGAAGGCCAGAAAAGGGTGTCAGATCCCCAGGAACTAGAATTACAGGCAGTTGTGAGCCACCTGATGGTAGTGTTAGGAACTGAACACCTCCTCCCCAAGGCCAGAAGGTGCCCTTAACCACTGAGCCATCTCTCCGGGCCCTTGTAAAGATTTTTAAAAATAGATTTTTTTTTTGTTTTTTCGAAGCTCGGCTGTCCTGGAACTCGATCTGTGGACCAGGCTGACCTCAAACTCAGAGATCCGCCTGCCTCTGCCTCCCGAGAGCTGAGATTAACGGTGTGTGTCGCCACCACCTGGCTATAAGAAAACTTCATTCCTGTCTTAAGTATAATTTTCCAGTATGACAAGTAACGACTTAAAAGAGCAAATGTCCCTTGGGAAGAAAGTGGTGGCCTCCTGATTGGGTCAGACTTCTCTCATCTTCTTCCACAGTGGAACCTTTTTGTCTCCCAGACTTTTCCTGGGTGATTCCTGCTGTGGCCAAGGGGCAGAGGATAGGGTGAGGTCCTTTAGAGCTGAGCTCAATGTTATTGCTGAAGCCCTGCCCGCTTCTGCCTGTAGTCCGGCGCCTTCCGTGGTTTTGGTCAGGTGTTTTTGGTCACGGCAACACCGGTGTGACTAACTGGGTCCTGCCTCGGGTCAGTAAATTTGAGACTGGCTGGTAAAGTAAATAGGGAAACAGAAAGCCTCCCCCCCCCCCCCACACACAAAGGGATGGTTTCTACAGTCTCGGGGATAGGAAGGAACGATCTTAAATATGATGCCAAAGGAAGAAGCCATAAAGAAACACCAGACCAATAAAAATGTAAATGATCTGTCCAGAAATACCATAAAGGAGATGAAGGAGCAGAGGGGAGAATATTAGGTGGGTGAGAGGCCAAGCCTCTGCCTAGACCGCTCCATATATAAATCCCGTAAGGGTCAATAAGAAGAAGATGAACATCCTCATTTTTCCAGAGGGGAGCAAAGCATTCAGAGAGGGAGAAAATACGAGGACTAAGCATGTTCAAACTTAACCAGTTTGTTAGTCACGTATCGGTGTTTTGCCTGCCAGATGCCCAGTCCTGTGGGCAGATAAGCCCCCAAGGCGTGCTGCTAGGGGTGGGTGGGGGGCTTGAGAGTCTTTTCTGGGAGTCTCCGGAACTGTTCTGCAGAAAACTCCCCTGGGACTGAACGCCAAGCATCTGTTCAGAATTGAGCTCGTGCCCGTGCAAAGGCACGTGGCCAGGAGTGTCCGTGGCGACCCAGGCGGAAGCTGCCTAGGGATCCGACAGCCTGGGGCCGGCTATGTAAATTGTAGGCTGTTTACTGCTGGCCACACTTATTCAGGGCTAGTTATTCAATCACTCTTCAAAAGTCTAGCCCAAGCCTCCTGTGTGCCAGGCACCAGTCCGACGGTTCCAGGACAGACTGCAGCAAACAGAACATGAACCCCAGCCTGTGGGTGGGTGGACGGACAGACGGACGGATGGACAAGTGGGGTTCGGTGCATGAATGGATTGGGTGGGCAGATAGATGAGAGAAAGTGGGAGATGGGATGAAGGGCTAGATAGTGAGTAGACAGACTGACGGACGGATGGATGGATGGATGGATGGATGATGGATGGATGGATGGATGGATGGACAGACAAACGGTGAGACGATATATGTATATATGTGAGTACTAACGCAGGACAACAAGATGCCCTTTTCCCAGAGGTTCAGGACCGGCCTCCACGGGGTGAGTCATTAGCAATGGTACCTCGAGAAGGTAAGAGACCACGCTGTGGGTTTCTGAGTGAGATGGACCCTCGGCAGAGAGAACGAGGCTAGCCTCGTGGCCCAGAGGCAGGAGGTCGCCTGGCAGTATCAGGGACGAGGAGGAAAACTGAGCAAGTGAGTGGGGGCTCGGGCAGTGAGAAGGTGGGGCTGCGATGCCAGGCCGCCCAAGCGGACAGACAGGGAAGCCAGCCGGGCTGATGGCGCCTGCACCAGACAGGGGGCAGTGGCTGAGAAACGGTGGGTCCCTAGACACAGCGCTCAAAATGGAAACAGCACAGACGTGTCCCCCACAGGGAGCAAATGTGCGTTAGAAGCGCTCGGGTGCTCTGGGACGGGATAGGCTGCTCACCTGCAGACCTGTCCGGGAGCAGCAAGGCTCCCTGCACGGGCGTGAAGCGGGTGACGTCAGCAGACAGACTTGGCGAGTGTGGCTACCTGGAAAGCCTCCCGGCACTTCTGTATTAAAACTGAACCCACTGGGACTCTGTGGCACAGTGTTCCTACTCCCAGATGTCAGCTCGACAGAGAGGTATCTACACAAGGGCCCCCCGAAAAACCAGCCAAACACCACCCACAGCGGCAGCGGCGTTCATAATGGCTGCGGTGGAGGATCAGCCTGAAGGCCACACGGCCAGAATGGAAAAATACACGCTGCCTTGTGCTCAGCCAATGAGACGTGACCGTGGTGGTTGCTGTTTAAAGGTGTGTTTATGTATTTTTACCTTATTGTTTGAGTGTTTTGCCTGTATGTGTGTATGTGTACCGCATGTGTGCCTGGTGACCGTGGAGGCTGAGAGAGCCTTTGGAACTGGAATTAGGGATGGTTGGTTTTGAGTCATCACGTGCTGAGCCATCTCCCCAGATGCAGATTAGCGAAGCCCCCCCCCACCCCCGGTACATCTGTGGCGGCGGCATTTCTAGAAACAGCGGCATCATGAGGGCTCCAGCCTAACCAGTGGTCCGGTCCCTCGGTAGTATCATAATGTGACACTGTTACTGGGAGGTCGTGAGAGAGGGGAGGTGGCCTACTCAGAGGAAGTACTCATTGGGGCGAGGTCACTAGGGATGTCTCCTTGGGACACATCTTGCCCTGGCCTCTTCCTGCGTGTTCTTTCTGGTTCCTGTCCACAGTGGAAAGCCTCTACCCCCTTGCCCCTGCCGTGATGCTCTGCCCCAGTCATGGGACTTGGCAACCAAGGCAAGCCCTTCAGACCTTAGAGTGTGTTTGTCACATGGTTAGGTTCCAGTGACACCAAAGCAGCTCCTAAAACGAGCCGATGACTAGGACCAATGGGCAGAGCACCCACCACCCACACAGACCCCCTACACACACACACACACACGCACGCACGCACACGCACACGCATACACACATGCACACACGCATGCATACACACACACGCATACACACGCACGCACGCACGCACACGCATACACACATGCACACACACGCATGCATACACACACACGCATACACACACGCATGCATACACACGCACGCACGCATACACACATGCACACACGCATGCATACACACACGCATACACACATGCACACACACGCATACACACATGCACACACACGCACGCATACACACACGCACGCACACACACACGCACGCACACGCACACGCACGCATACACACATGCACACACACACGCACGCATACACACATGCACACACGCATGCATACACACACACACACACACGCATACACACACACACACACCCCGCACAGGATGCTGGGAGGCAGGAGGTGCCAGGCACTGAGGAGAACATGCTGCCTGATCCGACTTCCAGCTTCTAGCCAGCAAACCCAGTTAGAAGTCAGTCAGGCCACGTGGGGGGAGGAGCAGCGGGGGGTGGGGTGCGGGCGGTTTATGTGGTGTCCCGTCGTGATGCTTGCTGTCTTCTTAGGGCTCGAATCCTGCCTGCATGCGTGTCGTGTTTCAGTAAAAACAGTTGACAGCTCATTATATTTTTAAATCTGTGTTTATGAATTTTAAAAATGCCTAGAAGGGTGTTCAAAATATTTGATAGAGGTTATCTATCACTGGGTGATAAGATGATGGGGTGACTGTGTGTGTGCGTGTGTGTGTGTGTGTGTGCATGCACACAGGGTTTTTTTTTTTTTGACAGTTATCACTATGAAGCTTTGTCCAGCCTAAGCTCTATGTAGACCAGGGTAGCCCTATACTCACGGAGGTCCACCTGCCTCAGCCTCCTGAGTGCTGGCATTAGGGTCGTGTGCTGCCATGCCCAACAATGTGTATAATGTTGAACAAGGTTTAATTTCAGTTTATATGTGTGTGGGTGTTTTTGACTGATCGTATGTTAGTGGACCTGGAGGTCGGAAAAAAGCTTCGAGTCCGCCCCCTCGGAGCTGGAGAGACACCTGACATGCGGGTGTTGGGAACTGAACCCAGGACCTCTGGGAAGGCAGCCAGTGCCCCTGACCATTGAGCCATCTCTCAATTTGTTAAGAATTTCTCCCCCTCTGTATGCGTGTGTGCAAGAGAGAGAGAGAGAGAGAGAGAGAGAGAGAGAGAGAGAGAGAGAGAGAGAGAGAGAGAGAGAGAGAGATATTAGTAATCTCCACCAGAGCTTTGACAACTAGCACAACACGCTGAGCTCTGGTTCGGTTTGGTTTGGTTTTTTTTTTTTCTCCCAATAACTGATACGGACAAAGTCAGAAACTCAGCTTAATCAAGCATGTCAAGAATAAAGGGGACGATTTGTTAATTGAATGTCATGTTATGTCCTCAGTTATGCTTAATAGGAGATAGGCAATTTAGAATTCCCAATTATCTAATTAAAATGCTAATTATCCCGTACCTTGATAAGGCCTTTCCAAGCGAGGGGGCCCGCTCCTCACCACCATGACCGTGACCGCTGCAGTCCCCGCGCCGCCCGCTCCTCTGGTTAGGGGGGCTGTCCCTGGGGTTCCCGCATCCCGGCAGCCTTTCTGCGAGGGCCAGCTGTGACTTCCCACCAGCCACCTGGGGCCTCTTCACCCCAGACAGGGTGTACCCGTAAGTCCTCGTGGACCTCGTGCACGGCTGCAGACGGTTGTTGTAGCGCCCTCTGCTGTCAGGATTTATGCAGCACCGAGCCCTTCCCTGCACGACCTCATCCGGTGGCCCCGGGGAGGTCTGCGGAAAGATGCCATTCCAGTCCACACTGATCTGGAGTCGTTCAGATCTGGAAGTCTGCACAGACACCACGCCTGGGACCTGCTGGCCCCGATCCTTCCGTGACAGACCTCAGATTGCAAGTGTCGGGTAAATCTTCACTGCCACCTCAGGGGCACACTCGGAGGTGTCCGCAAGGGCTTCTCCAGAGACAGTTACCAAGGGCTTCTCCAGAGACAGTTACCAAGGGCAGCACGAACGCACCCTGAATGGGGTGCACTGGCCCATGGGCGGGAGGCCAGCTAACTGCCGAGATGGGCCCACGTGTGAGCAAGCTCTCCACACCCCTGCTTCTGTGCCTCCCCCAACATGACGAACTGCACCCTCACATCTGAGGCAAGAGAAACCAATGAGCCCACCTGCCCTGCCTGCCCCCCCCCAAAATCAGGTATGTAGTCACAGTAACAAGTATGTAGCTGACACACAGAGGTACCCATCCGGAGCAGATAGGTTAGGACAAATGGCTCAGGCTGGCCCATGCAAGCCCAGGATGCTCCTCTCCCCATACCCTGAGGTAAGATTGGCAGGACCTTTGTGAAGTCGTCTTGACTTGCACTAGGGTAGGGTTGGTGGGAGGAGGGATTGTGGAGGCTTGGGGAGCACCCAGAAGCAGAAGAGGCTGCTAAAGGCAGAGAGGTCACCATAGTCATAGCAGGTGGCCTTGTGACTAATGATGCCATATTGGTACAGGCTGGCTGTGACAGCGTCAGCCCCTCTGCTACTTTATTTTTATGTTGCTTTGGTCCCCACGCCTTAGGATGGGCAGAGCCACATTCAGGTAGGATCAGCCCTGTCTGAGGCCACCATGAAGGGCCAGGAAGCCGTTATGTGAGCATAAATCCTGGAGCTGCGTGCGGCTAATCATTTGCCTCCTCTTTGTATGCTGGCCTGGTGTAACACGAATAATAAAAACCCAGAGTCAGGTATGGGGTAAATGGTGAGAAAGATCAGAGAAGTAAAGGAGCCAGACATTAGAGAGACCCCTTACCTCTGCTGAACCCTCAGACCAAAGGGGCGATCCTGTCCCTGCTGATCCTCAGACTGAAAGCAGTGAGCTCCCGTCTCCGCCCGCCTTATATTCCCGACTCCGCCCAGCCGTATCACGCCTGTCTCCACCTCCCCAGGGCTGGGATCGAAGGTGTGTGATCCCGAGCGCTGGGACCAAAGGTGTGAGCTCTGTTTCTCTTTTAGACTGATCCAATGCCGTGTAGCCCCGGGAGGCCTTGAACTCATAGCAATCTGACCACCCCTGTCTCCTGAGCGCTGGGATTAAAGGTGTGGCCACCACTGCCTGGCTAACTAGTGTGTCTAGCTCTACACTCTGATCTTCAGACAAGCTTTCTTTGTTAGATTATAAACAAAACATCACCACAGACTGGTGTGGCTGGACTGATATAGGAATGGTTGTGGGTCTGTCTGGTTTTCAAGAAACAGCCAAGGGCCAGGCATGGTTGTGCACGTCTTTAATTCCTGAACTCACTCAGGAGACAGAGACAGGTGGATTTCTGTGAGTTCAAGGCCAGCCTGATCTATACAGCATGTTTTAGGCCAGTCAGGGGATGGATATATATATATATATATATATATATATATATATATATATATATATATATGGTTGTATGTGTGTGTGTGTGTGTGTATACCCATGCACGCTCGCCAAGGTCTGTTTTATCAAAGCCCAGTGCTAGGTGCCCACAGACTGTTGTTTCCTCTAGCCTGTGGACTCCCCTTAAGCCCCCTGGGCAGTGACCACTGATGGGCAGGTTTATGTTTGGTCTTCTGTACAGCGTGTTCGTTGCGTGTCCGTCACCAGGCCTAAACAAACATCTCGGAGCAGTGGGGTACCACTATCCCATTCTCCACAGACAAGGAAAAGAGGCCCATCAGGACACACAGCCGACCGGTGGCTGAGCCACGGCCGCGCAGAGCCCAGGAGTGCTACCCCGCCCCATAGCCAGCGTGCAGACTGCTCACTCTCCGGGTCCTTCTGCTCAGCCTCGTGGCCTCCATCGTCCCCGCTGTCTCCCCTTCCATGTGCCAGCTCAGCCATTCTGTGTCCTGGAGCCCTGAGGTCCACCGGGGCCCAGCTTGAGGGATGACGTGGTCAGAGACTCCTCCTTCAGCTGTGTCCGCTGACCTGGAAGGCCCCGGCCACGAGAGCCCCGAGCTGCTGATAGCTGACTCTTGTTAGCAGGCCTGTTATCTCAGGCAATTAGTGCCTCGTACAGGACTGCTTATCACCCTGTGTTAGATGATAAACCTTCATGGGTTGGAGCTGGGCTGTGCCCCAGGAGCCCTCCCAAGGCCGGGGAGGCAGGCCCAGCAGGGCTGCCCCTGGGAATGTGGTTTCTACAGACGCGGGCCTGAGCATTTGCTGGGTTCACCCCATTAGTCATCTCCAGGCACTGACAAATGGCCCCGCTCTGTCACCGCAGTAACTCCGTCCACCTTGTAATTCACTGCACAGCTTCTCCCAGGTTACCCTAGGTTCCCATTTATGCCTGATACAGTGCAGCTCTTACCCGAGCCCAGCTTGGGGGAATTTAAGGCAAGGGTGTTGGAGGGGAATGGCCAAGTGGAAAGGATCCTCAGCAGCCCAGGCAGGAGGGGCGTGTGGAAGGCTGGTGGCTCCTTTGCCTTCAGAAATCCCTTGGTGGGCATCCCTAGCGCCTAGCCATGTGCCTGACTTAGTCACTGTTCTTTTGCTATGAGGAAGCTCCATGAGCATAGCCGCTCTTATACGCATTTAACTGGGGGTTTACTTACAGTTAGAGGTTTTCATCATGGATGGAAGCCTAGTGTCGTGGAGGCAGTGTCTGGGAGCTGTATCCTGATCTGTAAGAAGAGAGAGACTGGACCTGGCGTGGGCTTTTAAAACCTCAAAGGCCACCCCGCCCCAGGGACACACTTCCTCCAGCAAGGCCACGCCTCCTAATCCTTCTAATCCTTTCAAATAGTGTCGCTCCCCGATGACTAAGCATCAGATAGATAAGCCCATTCAGATCACCACAGCACCCAGGCTCAGTGGCTCCCAGATGGGCCAAGGGGGCAGGATGAGCAGTGAGCCCAGCACCATGCCACCTGTGCAGGTCACAGACCTACAGAAAGAACAGCTCTCCCAGATCTGCCTTGGCGTCTGTCCTCCTCCATGGGGCGGGGGGAGGCTGACCATTTCCAGCTCCTCATAAAACCCACCCATTCTCTTCCCATGTTGTCCTTTTAGGTATTAATTATATACCCTGTGTGGTTAAGGTCTCGGGCATCGTTTTTTAGAAGTCTTTGGGTTGGGGAGGGTTTGTTGTGTCTGAAAATTTTGTATGGAGGGGACATGACGGTCGGGCGAGGTCATAGTGGGGAGGGGGGGTATGGTAGGTGTCCATAGTGGTGAGATGCGGTGGGTGCATAAGCCTGTAGTAGTGGGGGCAGGGCATGAGGGGGGGGTGTTAAGTCCACAGTGGGGGAGGGGCAGGATGATAGGTGAGTAAGTCCATGATGTTGTGGGGGGGGTGATACGTATGTGCTGTGTGCGTGAGCAGCACAGGTGTACCTGTGACCTATGCCAAGCGCCCATGTGTGTAGACTGTGACTGCGCAGACTGTGCGGTGGGTATGCATGAGGTGTGTGGGCGTGCGTGTTTGTGTGACATGTGGTGTGCGTGCGTGCGTGTGAGAACTGAACTGTGGTTTGTACACAGTCATGTGACGTGTGTGACACACCGTGTACAACATGTGTCTGACTTATGTGTGAAAAGGCCTGTGCTGTAGGGGTGTGTGTGTGTATGTGTGATGTGTGGGTGATGTGTGGGTGAGGTGTCGTGAGCCCGGGGCGTGACATGTATGTGTGTGTATATACAAGGCCTGTGCTGTGGAGTATCTGTAGTCATCGGCTGGCCCTCGCGAGGCTGTGGCCATCAAGTTTGGATTCAGTGTGCCCTCCTGCTAGTGACTCCAGTGTCATAGTTTGTTTTGTTGGGAGTTTCTAACCCTGAAGATCGTTCCTATTTGGACAGGAAAACCCGGGGCAAATGAGCCTGTGTTTATGAATCCTGAGACGTGTGTGCCCTTGATGGCCTGGCAGGCATTATGACTGCTTGCTTTGTTATGGAGTTGCCCCAAGTCCTGCCTTTGTGTGTGTGTGTCCCCGTGCAGACACTATGTGTACAGGTTTATGTGTGTGTCCCCGTGCAGACACTATGTGTACAGGTTTATGTGTGTGTCCCCATGCAGACACTATGTGTACAGGTTTATGTGTGTGTCACTGTGCAGACACTATGTGTACAGGTTTATGTGTGTGTCCCCGTGCAGACACTATGTGTACAGGTTTATGTGTGTGTCACTGTGCACACTATGTGTACAGGTTTATGTGTGTGTCACTGTGCAGACACTATGTGTACAGGTTTATGTGTGTGTCCCCGTGCAGACACTATGTGTACAGGTTTATGTGTGTGTCCCCGTGCAGACACTATGTGTACAGGTTTATGTGTGTGTCCCCGTGCAGACACTATGTGTACAGGTTTATGTGTGTGTCCCCGTGCAGACACTATGTGTACAGGTTTATGTGTGTGTCCCCGTGCAGACACTATGTGTACAGGTTTATGTGTGTGTCCCCGTGCAGACACTATGTGTACAGGTTTATGTGTGTGTCCCCGTGCAGACACTATGTGTACAGGTTTATGTGTGTGTCACTGTGCAGACACTATGTGTACAGGTTTATGTGTGTGTCACTGTGCAGACACTATGTGTACAGGTTTATGTGTGTGTCACTGTGCACACTATGTGTACAGGTTTATGTGTGTGTCCCCGTGCAGACACTATGTGTACAGGTTTATGTGTGTGTCCCCGTGCAGACACTATGTGTACAGGTTTATGTGTGTGTCCCCGTGCAGACACTATGTGTACAGGTTTATGTGTGTGTCACTGTGCAGACACTATGTGTACAGGTTTATGTGTGTGTCCCCGTGCAGACACTATGTGTACAGGTTTATGTGTGTGTCCCCGTGCAGACACTATGTGTACAGGTTTATGTGTGTGTCCCCGTGCAGACACTATGTGTACAGGTTTATGTGTGTGTCCCCGTGCAGACACTATGTGTACAGGTTTATGTGTGTGTCACCGTGCAGACACTATGTGTACAGGTTTATGTGTGTGTCCCCGTGCAGACACTATGTGTACAGGTTTATGTGTGTGTCACTGTGCAGACACTATGTGTACAGGTTTATGTGTGTGTCACTGTGCACACTATGTGTACAGGTTTATGTGTGTGTCCCCGTGCAGACACTATGTGTACAGGTTTATGTGTGTGTCCCCGTGCAGACACTATGTGTACAGGTTTATGTGTGTGTCACTGTGCAGACACTATGTGTACAGGTTTATGTGTGTGTCACTGTGCAGACACTATGTGTACAGGTTTATGTGTGTGTCACTGTGCAGACACTATGTGTACAGGTTTATGTGTGTGTCCCCGTGCAGACACTATGTGTACAGGTTTATGTGTGTGTCACCGTGCAGACACTATGTGTACAGGTTTATGTGTGTGTCCCCGTGCAGACACTATGTGTACAGGTTTATGTGTGTGTCACTGTGCAGACACTATGTGTACAGGTTTATGTGTGTGTCACTGTGCAGACACTATGTGTACAGGTTTATGTGTGTGTCCCCGTGCAGACACTATGTGTACAGGTTTATGTGTGTGTCACTGTGCAGACACTATGTGTACAGGTTTATGTGTGTGTCCCCGTGCAGACACTATGTGTACAGGTTTATGTGTGTGTCCCCGTGCAGACACTATGTGTACAGGTTTATGTGTGTGTCCCCGTGCAGACACTATGTGTACAGGTTTATGTGTGTGTCACTGTGCAGACACTATGTGTACAGGTTTATGTGTGTGTCACCGTGCAGACACTATGTGTACAGGTTTATGTGTGTGTCCCCGTGCAGACACTATGTGTACAGGTTTATGTGTGTGTCACTGTGCAGACACTATGTGTACAGGTTTATGTGTGTGTCCCCGTGCAGACACTATGTGTACAGGTTTATGTGTGTGTCACTGTGCAGACACTATGTGTACAGGTTTATGTGTGTGTCCCCGTGCAGACACTATGTGTACAGGTTTATGTGTGTGTCCCCGTGCAGACACTATGTGTACAGGTTTATGTGTGTGTCCCCGTGCAGACACTATGTGTACAGGTTTATGTGTGTGTCCCCGTGCAGACACTATGTGTACAGGTTTATGTGTGTGTCACTGTGCAGACACTATGTGTACAGGTTTATGTGTGTGTCCCCGTGCAGACACTATGTTTACAGGTTTATGTGTGTGTCACTGTGCAGCACTATGTGTACAGGTTTATGTGTGTGTCCCCGTGCAGACACTATGTGTACAGGTTTATGTGTGTGTCACTGTGCAGACACTATGTGTACAGGTTTATGTGTGTGTCCCCGTGCAGACACTATGTGTACAGGTTTATGTGTGTGTCCCCGTGCAGACACTATGTGTACAGGTTTATGTGTGTGTCCCCGTGCAGACACTATGTGTACAGGTTTATGTGTGTGTCCCCGTGCAGACACTATGTGTACAGGTTTATGTGTGTGTCACTGTGCAGACACTATGTGTACAGGTTTATGTGTGTGTCCCCGTGCAGACACTATGTGTACAGGTTTATGTGTGTGTCCCCGTGCAGACACTATGTGTACAGGTTTATGTGTGTGTCCCCGTGCAGACACTATGTGTACAGGTTTATGTGTGTGTCACTGTGCAGACACTATGTGTACAGGTTTATGTGTGTGTCACTGTGCAGACACTATGTGTACAGGTTTATGTGTGTGTCCCCGTGCAGACACTATGTGTACAGGTTTATGTGTGTGTCACTGTGCAGACACTATGTGTACAGGTTTATGTGTGTGTCCCCGTGCAGACACTATGTGTACAGGTTTATGTGTGTGTCCCCGTGCAGACACTATGTGTACAGGTTTATGTGTGTGTCACTGTGCAGACACTATGTGTACAGGTTTATGTGTGTGTCCCTGTGCAGACACTATGTGTACAGGTTTATGTGTGTGTCACTGTGCAGACACTATGTGTACAGGTTTATGTGTGTGTCCCCGTGCAGACACTATGTGTACAGGTTTATGTGTGTGTCACTGTGCAGACACTATGTGTACAGGTTTATGTGTGTGTCACTGTGCAGACACTATGTGTACAGGTTTATGTGTGTGTCCCCGTGCAGACACTATGTGTACAGGTTTATGTGTGTGTCCCCGTGCAGACACTATGTGTACAGGTTTATGTGTGTGTCACTGTGCAGACACTATGTGTACAGGTTTATGTGTGTGTCCCCGTGCAGACACTATGTGTACAGGTTTATGTGTGTGTCCCCGTGCAGACACTATGTGTACAGGTTTATGTGTGTGTCCCCGTGCAGACACTATGTGTACAGGTTTATGTGTGTGTCCCCGTGCAGACACTATGTGTACAGGTTTATGTGTGTGTCCCCGTGCAGACACTATGTGTACAGGTTTATGTGTGTGTCCCCGTGCAGACACTATGTGTACAGGTTTATGTGTGTGTCCCCGTGCAGACACTATGTGTACAGGTTTATGTGTGTGTCACCGTGCAGACACTATGTGTACAGGTTTATGTGTGTGTCACTGTGCAGACACTATGTGTACAGGTTTATGTGTGTGTCACTGTGCAGACACTATGTGTACAGGTTTATGTGTGTGTCCCCGTGCAGACACTATGTGTACAGGTTTATGTGTGTGTCACTGTGCAGACACTATGTGTACAGGTTTATGTGTGTGTCCCTGTGCAGACACTATGTGTACAGGTTTATGTGTGTGTCCCCGTGCAGACACTATGTGTACAGGTTTATGTGTGTGTCCCCGTGCAGACACTATGTGTACAGGTTTATGTGTGTGTCCCCGTGCAGACACTATGTGTACAGGTTTATGTGTGTGTCCCGTGCAGACTATGTGTACAGGTTTATGTGTGTGTCCCTGCAGACACTATGTGTACAGGTTTATGTGTATGTCACTGTGCAGACACTATGTGTACAGGTTTATGTGTGTGTCACTGTGCAGACACTATGTGTACAGGTTTATGTGTATGTCACTGTGCAGACACTATGTGTACAGGTTTATGTGTGTGTCCCCGTGCAGACACTATGTGTACAGGTTTATGTGTGTGTCCCCGTGCAGACACTATGTGTACAGGTTTATGTGTGTGTCACTGTGCAGACACTATGTGTACAGGTTTATGTGTGTGTCCCGTGCAGACACTATGTGTACAGGTTTATGTGTGTGTCCCCGTGCAGACACTATGTGTACAGGTTTATGTGTGTGTCACTGTGCAGACACTATGTGTACAGGTTTATGTGTGTGTCCCCGTGCAGACACTATGTGTACAGGTTTATGTGTGTGTCCCCGTGCAGACACTATGTGTACAGGTTTATGTGTGTGTCACTGTGCAGACACTATGTGTACAGGTTTATGTGTGTCCCCGTGCAGACACTATGTGTACAGGTTTATGTGTGTGTCACTGTGCAGACACTATGTGTACAGGTTTATGTGTGTGTCCCCGTGCAGACACTATGTGTACAGGTTTATGTGTGTGTCCCCGTGCAGACACTATGTGTACAGGTTTATGTGTATGTCACTGTGCAGACACTATGTGTACAGGTTTATGTGTGTGTCACTGTGCAGACACTATGTGTACAGGTTTATGTGTGTGTCCCCGTGCAGACACTATGTGTACAGGTTTATGTGTGTGCCCTGCAGACACTATGTGTACAGGTTTATGTGTGTCACTGTGCACACTATGTGTACAGGTTTATGTGTGTGTCACTGTGCACACTATGTGTACAGGTTTATGTGTGTGTCACTGTGCAGACACTATGTGTACAGGTTTATGTGTGTGTCCCCTGTGCAGACACTATGTGTACAGGTTTATGTGTGTGTCACTGTGCAGACACTATGTGTACAGGTTTATGTGTGTGTCCCCGTGCAGACACTATGTGTACAGGTTTATGTGTGTGTCCCCGTGCAGACACTATGTGTACAGGTTTATGTGTGTCCGTGCAGACACTATGTGTACAGGTTATGTGTCACTGCAGACACTGTGTACAGGTTTATGTGTGTGTCACTGTGCAGACACTATGTGTACAGGTTTATGTGTGTGTCCCCGTGCAGACACTATGTGTACAGGTTTATGTGTGTGTCCCCGTGCAGACACTATGTGTACAGGTTTATGTGTGTGTCCCCGTGCAGACACTATGTGTACAGGTTTATGTGTGTGTCCCCGTGCAGACACTATGTGTACAGGTTTATGTGTGTGTCACCGTGCAGACACTATGTGTACAGGTTTATGTGTGTGTCCCCGTGCAGACACTATGTGTACAGGTTTATGTGTGTGTCACTGTGCAGACACTATGTGTACAGGTTTATGTGTGTGTCCCCGTGCAGACACTATGTGTACAGGTTTATGTGTGTGTCCCTGCAGACACTATGTGTACAGGTTTATGTGTGTGTCCTGCGACACTATGTACAGGTTTATGTGTGTCACTGTGCAGACACTATGTACAGGTTTATGTGTGTGTCCCCGTGCAGACACTATGTGTACAGGTTTAGGTGTGTGTCCCCGTGCAGACACTATGTGTACAGGTTTATGTGTGTGTCCCCGTGCAGACACTATGTGTACAGGTTTATGTGTGTGTCACTGTGCACACTATGTGTACAGGTTTATGTGTGTGTCACTGTGCACACTATGTGTACAGGTTTATGTGTGTGTCACTGTGCAGACACTATGTGTACAGGTTTATGTGTGTGTCCCCGTGCAGACACTATGTGTACAGGTTTATGTGTGTGTCACCGTGCAGACACTATGTGTACAGGTTTATGTGTGTGTCCCCGTGCAGACACTATGTGTACAGGTTTATGTGTGTGTCCCCGTGCAGACACTATGTGTACAGGTTTATGTGTGTGTCCCCGTGCAGACACTATGTGTACAGGTTTATGTGTGTGTCCCCGTGCAGACACTATGTGTACAGGTTTATGTGTGTGTCACTGTGCAGACACTATGTGTACAGGTTTATGTGTGTGTCACTGTGCAGACACTATGTGTACAGGTTTATGTGTGTGTCACTGTGCAGACACTATGTGTACAGGTTTATGTGTGTGTCACTGTGCAGACACTATGTGTACAGGTTTATGTGTGTGTCCCCGTGCAGACACTATGTGTACAGGTTTATGTGTGTGTCCCCGTGCAGACACTATGTGTACAGGTTTATGTGTGTGTCACTGTGCAGACACTATGTGTACAGGTTTATGTGTGTGTCCCCGTGCAGACACTATGTGTACAGGTTTATGTGTGTGTCCCCGTGCAGACACTATGTGTACAGGTTTATGTGTGTGTCCCCGTGCAGACACTATGTGTACAGGTTTATGTGTGTGTCCCCGTGCAGACACTATGTGTACAGGTTTATGTGTGTGTCACTGTGCACACTATGTGTACAGGTTTATGTGTGTGTCCCCGTGCAGACACTATGTGTACAGGTTTATGTGTGTGTCCCCGTGCAGACACTATGTGTACAGGTTTATGTGTGTGTCACTGTGCAGACACTATGTGTACAGGTTTATGTGTGTGTCCCCGTGCAGACACTATGTGTACAGGTTTATGTGTGTGTCCCCGTGCAGACACTATGTGTACAGGTTTATGTGTGTGTCCCCGTGCAGACACTATGTGTACAGGTTTATGTGTGTGTCCCCGTGCAGACACTATGTGTACAGGTTTATGTGTGTGTCACCGTGCAGACACTATGTGTACAGGTTTATGTGTGTGTCACTGTGCAGACACTATGTGTACAGGTTTATGTGTGTGTCACTGTGCAGACACTATGTGTACAGGTTTATGTGTGTGTCCCCGTGCAGACACTATGTGTACAGGTTTATGTGTGTGTCACTGTGCAGCACTATGTGTACAGGTTTATGTGTGTGTCCCCGTGCAGACACTATGTGTACAGGTTTATGTGTGTGTCCCCGTGCAGACACTATGTGTACAGGTTTATGTGTGTGTCCCCGTGCAGACACTATGTGTACAGGTTTATGTGTGTGTCCCCGTGCAGACACTATGTGTACAGGTTTATGTGTGTGTCACTGTGCAGACACTATGTGTACAGGTTTATGTGTGTGTCCCCGTGCAGACACTATGTGTACAGGTTTATGTGTGTGTCACTGTGCAGACACTATGTGTACAGGTTTATGTGTGTGTCCCCGTGCAGACACTATGTGTACAGGTTTATGTGTGTGTCCCCGTGCAGACACTATGTGTACAGGTTTATGTGTGTGTCACTGTGCAGACACTATGTGTACAGGTTTATGTGTGTGTCCCCGTGCAGACACTATGTGTACAGGTTTATGTGTGTGTCCCCGTGCAGACACTATGTGTACAGGTTTATGTGTGTGTCCCCGTGCAGACACTATGTGTACAGGTTTATGTGTGTGTCACTGTGCAGACACTATGTGTACAGGTTTATGTGTGTGTCCCCGTGCAGACACTATGTGTACAGGTTTATGTGTGTGTCCCCGTGCAGACACTATGTGTACAGGTTTATGTGTGTGTCCCCGTGCAGACACTATGTGTACAGGTTTATGTGTGTGTCACTGTGCACACTATGTGTACAGGTTTATGTGTGTGTCACTGTGCACACTATGTGTACAGGTTTATGTGTGTGTCACTGTGCAGACACTATGTGTACAGGTTTATGTGTGTGTCCCCTGCAGACACTATGTGTACAGGTTTATGTGTGTGTCCCCGTGCAGACACTATGTGTACAGGTTTATGTGTGTGTCACTGTGCACACTATGTGTACAGGTTTATGTGTGTGTCACTGTGCACACTATGTGTACAGGTTTATGTGTGTGTCACTGTGCACACACTATGTGTACAGGTTTATGTGTGTGTCACTGTGCACACTATGTGTACAGGTTTATGTGTGTGTCCCCGTGCAGACACTATGTGTACAGGTTTATGTGTGTGTCCCCGTGCAGACACTATGTGTACAGGTTTATGTGTGTGTCACTGTGCAGACACTATGTGTACAGGTTTATGTGTGTGTCCCCGTGCAGACACTATGTGTACAGGTTTATGTGTGTGTCCCCGTGCAGACACTATGTGTACAGGTTTATGTGTGTGTCCCCGTGCAGACACTATGTGTACAGGTTTATGTGTGTGTCCCCGTGCAGACACTATGTGTACAGGTTTATGTGTGTGTCACTGTGCAGACACTATGTGTACAGGTTTATGTGTGTGTCCCCGTGCAGACACTATGTGTACAGGTTTATGTGTGTGTCCCCGTGCAGACACTATGTGTACAGGTTTATGTGTGTGTCACTGTGCAGACACTATGTGTACAGGTTTATGTGTGTGTCCCCGTGCAGACACTATGTGTACAGGTTTATGTGTGTGTCCCCGTGCAGACACTATGTGTACAGGTTTATGTGTGTGTCCCCGTGCAGACACTATGTGTACAGGTTTATGTGTGTGTCCCCGTGCAGACACTATGTGTACAGGTTTATGTGTGTGTCGCCGTGCAGACACTATGTGTACAGGTTTATGTGTGTGTCACTGTGCAGACACTATGTGTACAGGTTTATGTGTGTGTCACTGTGCACACTATGTGTACAGGTTTATGTGTGTGTCACTGTGCAGACACTATGTGTACAGGTTTATGTGTGTGTCCCTCTGCAGACACTATGTGTACAGGTTTATGTGTGTGTCCCCGTGCAGACACTATGTGTACAGGTTTATGTGTGTGTCACTGTGCAGACACTATGTGTACAGGTTTATGTGTGTGTCACTGTGCACACTATGTGTACAGGTTTATGTGTGTGTCACTGTGCAGACACTATGTGTACAGGTTTATGTGTGTGTCACTGTGCACACACTATGTGTACAGGTTTATGTGTGTGTCCCCGTGCAGACACTATGTGTACAGGTTTATGTGTGTGTCACTGTGCACACTATGTGTACAGGTTTATGTGTGTGTCCCCGTGCAGACACTATGTGTACAGGTTTATGTGTGTGTCCCCGTGCAGACACTATGTGTACAGGTTTATGTGTGTGTCCCCGTGCAGACACTATGTGTACAGGTTTATGTGTGTGTCACTGTGCACACTATGTGTACAGGTTTATGTGTATGTCACTGTGCAGACACTATGTGTACAGGTTTATGTGTGTGTCACTGTGCACACTATGTGTACAGGTTTATGTGTGTGTCCCCGTGCAGACACTATGTGTACAGGTTTATGTGTGTGTCCCCGTGCAGACACTATGTGTACAGGTTTATGTGTGTGTCCCCGTGCAGACACTATGTGTACAGGTTTATGTGTGTGTCACTGTGCACACTATGTGTACAGGTTTATGTGTGTGTCACTGTGCACACTATGTGTACAGGTTTATGTGTGTGTCCCCGTGCAGACACTATGTGTACAGGTTTATGTGTGTGTCACTGTGCAGACTCTACTCTATGTGGGGGGAGGCTTTCTGGCTGCAGGCCTCCATCGGGTCCCATACTGTAGTTCCAGAGGGGCAGCTGGCAGCCCGTAGCAGATTGTGACCACGCGCTTGGGTCACTCCGCAGCTGGCCTCTCCGTTGCTGTTTTTCCGTGAGGCTGCAGGGGGATCTTCCTGAAGTACCCTGGCTGCTGAGGTGGGGTCCGGGGGCTCCGCCAGCCTGGCCCACCCTTGCTCATCCCAGCTCCGCCTGCTGAGCTCAGCCCCTCATCCCCTCCCTGTGACAGCCGTGGCTCAGCTCAACGCCTTCGATCCTCCGTCCTTACCCCTGAAAGATCAGAAACGAGACCTTATCTCTTCTCGCCCCCCCTGAGTCCCCCTCGCTTCCCTTAGAACTTGGGTTCCTTTGCACGTCCTAGTAGCCTGCAGGAAACGTGGCTGGCCCACTTAATCTACTTATTGTTACCTCAGAGCATCGGTGTGTCCTTGGATGCTTCTGCCTTCTAACAGGAAAAAGAAAAGAAAAATCAAAACACCAATGGCTTGAGGGTGGCTGGGCAGTGCAGCTCTGGCTTAGCTCGTATAAGGCTGGGTCTTGATTGGCCGCCCGTCCGTCCCTTGGCTGTGACCAAAACAGCTGACTGAAGCAGCTTGAGGGAGGGAGACTTTCTCTTGGCTCATGGTTCAGGGACTATCGGCCTGTGGTGGCAGAAAAGGCTTGGCTCCAAGAACAGCTCTGGCTGTGGCCCAGGGAGAGTCTGGTGGTCAGGGTTTCCCTCATCTCCGAGGATCAGCAGACGGACTCAAGGCGGGGCCGGGCTACCTGAGGGCCCATGCCCAGTTAGCCTGTGTCCACCAGCCGGCCCCACAGCCTCCCAAAATACCCGCAGCAGCTAGCCAGCGGGTTTCCAGACAGTCACCGATAGCAGAGCGTGCCGATGTCCGGTGTAAAGAACACCAGGCCCGTTTTGGGAGTGGATTTCTGCATGGGTGGCTCTCCTCCCTGGAGTTCCTGCTTATGGGAATGTGGACTCATACACGTGGCTGGGAGACGCTTTAAGCTGAAACTGAGTCCTGCTTGCGTGTGAGCCGCTTCCACGGACCACGCCCTGCCCTGGAAGTTGCTTCTCTTCTCCACAGAAGCCAAGGATACAAGGAAGGTTTGTCCCAGGCACAGGTGCGAACCCACCCCAGGCTCCATCCTGGTGAAACATGTTTGCCTCCTGTATGTGCCAGTGGCATGGCTGTCCCTCTGCCTGTCCTATTCTGAAGCGAGACAACCCCAGTAGCGCCTGCGGTCATGGTCAGCTCACCTGTCTCCACCTCCGTGAACGTGGCCTTGTGGCCCCCTGACGTTTTGTTAAAGAGCCATATCTCCAAACGCTGAGGGAGCCCTGAAGCCCCACGGGTGACTTGGAGGCTTCCTGCGGAGAGGGAGCTGTTTCTGAGACTGTCTGTCCATGCGGGGATTTGTAGAGGGAGGTTGCCTTCCCCGGGTGGGTGGGAGAACTCCAGGGGTCCATGCCTAATTCAAGCCAGACTCAGCTCTCTGCCTTAGGTCTGACGGCTCCCATGCCCCATGCCTGCCATTGTGAATACGACACCAGCTAAGGAAGGAGTGGGTGTCCCGTCCCGTCCGACCCCCTCCCCCACAGCCCCTGAAACCCTTTGCCTTGAGGAAACATTTCACTCGTAAGACACCCAATTATCCTGGAAGGTTTGCAGGCAAGTCTGAAAGCCGATCGAATCTAGTGGAACCGTTTCTGCATAACAACTACTTAATACCCAATCATAACAATTATACATAATTTGTGTTTACAGTGCCTGGAAGATTAAACTCCTCCGCGCAGACGCTTTCCAAAACAGGCCTAGAGCGTGCAGGGCAGGCAGGGCTGCCACTCAGCGTGCCCACGGGCTGCCTTTGGTTGTCTGCAGATGGCGGTAGGCAGGGTACGACCACCTGGGTCTGCTTCTCAGCGCAGGGTTGAGCCGGGGCCCAGCAGGGATGCCGGAGCCTCTGGGATGGAGTGGAGACGGTTCCCCACCGCCGCCGCCCCCTTACCAGCTCCGTTCTGCAGAAGCCGGGCACGTTGTGTCCCCGATGCCGAGGCCGAAGGCATATGGGAGGGTGGGGCCGAGGCATTCTAAAGCTGTGGCCAGCGCAGCCTCCCTGGGGTTCATGCCGTTCAGCTTTCTTTCTTAAAGAGGAAAAAAAAAGATTTATTTTTGTCAGGCCCCTTTAACCCGGACACTCAGGAGGTAGCGGTAAAAAGATCTCTGTGAGTTAGACCAGCTGGAGCTTCATAGTGACATATTGTTAAGAAGGGGTGTGCACGTGATTTTTCTTTCTTTTAAGATCTGCTTACTCTTATCTCACGCATGAGTGTTGCGCCTGCCTGCCTGCCTGCCTGTGTGTATGTATGGCACATGCGTGCCTGGTGCCCGTGGAGGTCAGAAGGTGTTGGATCTGCTGAAGCAGCAGGCGGCTGGCTGTGAGCCTTCTGGCGTGGGTGATGGGAACCAAGCGGCCAGACAGAACCTGCCTGCCGAGCCGCCTCTCCAACCCTGGCTTCCTTTTGCGCGTTGCTCTCGTTTGGTTGCTTGTTTTGGTTTGGATTTTTGAAGACAGAATTTTGACAATGTATCCCAAGCTTATCCTGAGCTCAGCAGTCTTCCTGGGGTGATGGACGTGGACCTTCTGATGGGACTTCTCTGGCCCGCCCGTGTCTGAAGAGCCTCCTCCGGGTCTGCCCAGGGGACCCAGTGTGAGGAGATCGCACGCTGCCCTCTTCCGACATGCGTATTCTCATATGCTGAACCTTCTAGAAGGCTGGATCACCCCCCACGCTCCCCCACTCTCTCAGACTGTACAGTACTGTGGTGATAACCCCACTCTCCCCAGGATATCCCTGGGCACTGGGCCCATCTGTCCCGTCAGCCATTGCTGCCGGGCCTGCCTGCTTAAGGTGTGAGCATGTCCCTAAGGCCAGCTGGCTTACTGCTGTCTCAGGCAAAGACCTGCCCCTCCTTGCCTCTCTGGAGATCGCCCTGCCTCGCCCCCTTGCTCCGTCAGCATGGCACGGCGCTCCACTGGCCACCCCGGATGACTCTGGGTCTCGTCGCTCCTCGGCCAGGCAGCAGTTGCAGACTCACAAGGACGTTCCCTCCAGCCGCTATAGGATAGAACTGTGTCCCTCATCCCAGCCTGTCTCCCGAGGGTCAGGCTGTGGCGTTCTTTCTTCCCGCCTCCTGCCGTGCCCACCTTCTTCTCTGGCGATGCTCTGGCCTCCACGGGTCTGTGGCCCGCCGCTGGCCCTGCGCTCACTCCCACTGGGGAACTGCGAGCCTGCTCAGGGGTGTGGCAGCAGCGGGTCCGAGTGGGGGATCTGCACGGGAAGATGACGGAAGACCGTGTAGACGACTCCGGTAACACCCCACCCTGTGTGTGTCTCCACAGCCTGTTCCACCACTACTGTTACTCTCGGGGCGGCATGCGTCACACCTCTTACACCTGTATCTGCTGCAGGTAAGTTTTGGGCCTCGGGGGAGGAGAGGCAACATCCCCCCAACCCTCTGCCGCCAGCACCCCGTGCTCCGTCACATACGGGCGCAGGTAGCATGGGACAGACAGGCTAGCCTCGGGGTAGCTTGTAGCAAATAATGTGGATCGCCGTGCGCAGTGTGGGTAACACGTGGCCTGAGTCCTTTTATTATAAGAGCGTGTGTGCGTGGTTGGGGGGGCGGGTGTTGGGCTCTGTGTGGGTGTCTGCGGCACTGCACAGGGTGTGCCCCTGCAGACGCGCGTGGCAGAAGTAACCGTGGTTGTCGGGGCAGCCATTGGCCCTGCCTGCACTGATGTCGTCTCCAGGGGTGTGCTCAGCTGTGTGAGTGGCCGGTTGCCGGTGTCATTCTGAGTGTGACAGGATGGGCACATCGTAGCTGTGGGTGGCCTCCTGTGGCTAGGGCTGACCCAAGCCAGCCTCCCAAGCTCCATCCATCCCTGCAGCCTGGTCCCTGCCCAGCCTGGACAGAGGTGGGCGGCTCGCACTGATATGAGTGAGCGTCCTCACACGCACATGAATAATACATCTGAACATCTCTGTCCTTGGAAATGTTCTTCTCTGGCGGATAGAGGGAAAAGCCGTTATTTCTCCTTTTACGATTCCCGAGACTCTCAGAAGGAGCCATAAATATTACACCCAGGTGGGGTTTTCCCCTTTGGACAGACTTGCGAGTTCTTCCTAAAGGCGTTGCTTGCTGAGCAGCTCCATTGGCAGGGAACAAGGAGCCACTAGCTTCTGGTCTCCCTGGCCCTGGGTAGGACTCCTAAGAGGCTCCTGAGACTGGGACCCTTCCATCACCCTCCCTGGCCTTAGCGCTTCTCCGGGCCCGCCCCACAAGCCTCTGCTCTTTGCATATGCTGCCCGCATCCCCAGCCCGGGCGCAGCTGTCCGGCCCGGGGAGCTGCTTCCAGCTCTGTGGCAGGTGGGGACACCGTGTTCCTCTACTCCCGGCTGTGGGCCTGGCCCAGCCTCCAGGTCCTGCCGAGTGACAGTGGGATCTTAACCCCGCCCCCTGTGTCCTCTGCAGCGGCGAGAACGCAGCCGTCCTTCACTATGGCCATGCCGGGGCCCCCAATGACCGGACGATCAAGGATGGAGATATGTGGTAAGTGAGGCTGAGCCGTCGTCACCCCACGTCTGGGTCAGCCAAAGGCCCCTGGGCCCTTGTCCCAAGAGGGTTGGCTACAGCAAAGCCCTGGGCCCGCTTTCAGCCCGGACTTTCTCTGCTATAGCTCTTAGCCTGCATGCTACCTTCCCCCAGGCCTGAGGCCTGCCGCCTACAAGCGAACACCACGAGACAGAGCGCCAGCAAGAGTCCCCGTGGTTTCCTGTGGAGCTGGGAAGGGGCTGGGGGGCCGGGTGCTTACTTTTTTACTATCTTCAGCTCCGCCATGGTAGAGCAAGGGCAGGTGGAACATGCCAGACTGCCACCCTTGGCTTTGAGGAAGCTGCACTCACAGACACAACTCCCTCAGGCACTCTGCCGTTCCCACCTGACACTGACCAGGGCAGGCTCAAGCCATGCTGGGCTCCTAAGAGCCACCCTGAGGTCTGGAGCTTGATCGCACGCCACGCAGAGGCACGCTCCTTGGCCTTCAGGTGGATTGTTCTGTGGGCATCAGTCGACCTAAAGGGTCCCTGTCCTGCCTGGCTCTTAGATGTCTGTTTGGTTGGTTAGAGGGTCTAGCTAGAACTGGCCAAGAACTGAGAGCAGTCCTCCTGCCTCCGCCTCCCAGGTGCTGGGATTACAGGCGTGCACCGCCAATGCCTGGCTGGTTCTTAGCTGCTGCTGGGTGTGTTGTTCAAAGCTGGGCTCCTCGGCAGTGCCGCGGCGATGCCCGGCTGAACCGTCAGGTCCCTTCTCAGCCAGCGCCGCACTCATCCCCGGGCTTGCGGTCTTGTGGTGGCTGCTCACTGGGTGGCTCGGACCCTGCCGTGGGGAGGGGAACCCTGCTCCACAGAGCTCCCACCCGGTGTCTACTGAGGGGGAGCGCGCGCGCGCACACACACACGCACGCACACACGGACGGACGGACGGACGGACGGACGGACGGACGGACAGATACCGAGCTGCTGCGAAACACACCACGCTTTGGGTAGTCTCTGCCGAGTACAAGACAGCCACTCGCCCCCACGGCCCACACAGGCGCATGGCTGCCAGTGTGCCCACCGGGGTCAGCTAACTGGGTGAGACGTTCTGGTTCAAGCCACCCGTCTGTCTGCAAGGAAGGCTTCTTCTCTCTGCCTCAGTTTACCCATCTGTGAGTGGAGAAAGCATACACCTCTCAGGACTCCCCATGATAATGGCAGCGAGAGCGTATAAGGAATGGAGCGGCTGAAAATGGCCTCTCCCTGGGGCCCAATGACAGGCCAGGTGGGAGCCAGCAAGAGTTGAGGCCGTTGCCCCTCCATCCCCTCCATGACTACAAGGGGCCCCGGCCAGTGCCAGGCAGCCTGAAGGTTGCTCAGAGCCCCTGGAACCCCGGGCCTGTGTCTAGGCCTTAGAGCCCTGGGAGCCTCTGGGCTCAGCTGGGCCCTGGCTGAGGTTCAGCAGGGTGCTGGGATCTTTTTTTTTTTTTTTTTTTTTTTTTTTTGGTTTTTCGAGACAGGGTTTCTCTGTGGCTTTGGAGGCTGTCCTGGAACGCGCTCTTGTAGACCAGGCTGGCCTCGAACTCACAGAGATCCGCCTGCCTCTGCCTCCCGAGTACTGGGATTAAAGGCGTGCGCCACCAACGCCCGGCTGGGTGCTGGGATCTTAAGAGGTGCCACCGGACTGGGGGGACGGGGGGGGGGGTGGCTGCCTCAGCCTTGGCTCAGCTGGAGACGAGGAGGGGGAGAACAGGCCCTCCCTCCCCTCTAGGCCATGGGGGAGCCCGTGGCAGCAGGAGAGGCCACCTGGTCTCTTCAGGCACTTTGATGGCCCAAGCTTACCCCTCCTGGACCTCCTCTCCCCCTCACCCACACTTCCTGGCACTCCCTCCTACCTAGGCCCTCAAGCGTGTTCAGCAGACACTAGCACTGAACCATCCCCAGCCCGGCCCTCCTTCCCCTTGTCATCTGGAGACAGAGTCTCCTAAGGTTTCCAGGCAGGACTGAAGTTTCCTCCTCCCTCCCGCCTCAGCCTCCAAGGAGCCGACACTTCGGTCCGCACCACAAGGTCTCACTGCCTGAGTGCTTTTCTGATAATCTTCGGCTCTGGTCTGTTCTGGTTAGGACTGGAGGGCAGGACACTGGACCCCGATCCCAGGGCAGAGGCTGAGGCCAGCCACATGAGCGGGTCCCTGCCATCCTGGGAGAGCTCTGACTGGTTGGAGCCCCGTTGGCCGTGAGTCTGACTTTTCTTGAGTTCAGCACACAGCAGAGAAAGCAGCTACTTCCCCACTGTCAACTTCATCCGTCTACAAGGGGGTTCTTGCCCTGTGGGAAGGCCAGCACTGCCTGCATTCCTGGGGATCCCAGAGACGGGGAGGGGCCAGCTAGGATGCTTGTGTCCCTCAGGCCTCTCTATGTCCCAGCTGCTGTGACCGCAGCCCGCACGGGCAGCGTGCGGCACCTATCTCTGCGCACAGCTGTGACCGGGAGTGGGGCCGAGGAGCCCACGCTGTTCGTGTCCAACTCAAATTGGTGATTTTGTTTTTCTAGTGCTAACTTTGAAATGTAGCCAGTGGAGTCATTATGAGTTTATTATAGTCAATTTATTATGCAGCATTTAGAACATGTTTTGTTGATTACCGCTACTGCCAGATTGCTGGCGGCATTTATAATCCATTGTTTTATTGAAATTGATCTGCCAAGCACCTAGTGCGTTCGGTAAATAATAAATCACACTGTTATCCCAACATAAAGCCACAGCCCTTCATCATAAGGTAGGGGACCAGAACATGCGTATAGAGTGGCGTCTGTCCCAAAGCTGAGTGCCTCCTGGGACAGAACATGTGTTCCAGGCATTGAGCACAGGGCTGGGCTCTGGGCCCTACCTAGCTTTTGACATGAAAGATACTTTAACAGCAATAGGACCGTTTGGGGAGTCAGAGCTAGTCCAGAACAGTGAGGAGAGGAGGTGCCCCCTCAGTCTCTTCCAGGAGTGAGTACGCCCACACCTCACAGCATACACCCACACACGTGTCCTAGGAGCCATGTTGTATGATCCTGAGCACAGAGGCTCCCCTCTCCCACTTCAGTTTCCAATCCATCTATGGGGTCCAAGGAGTCGGGAGCTGGTGAATGCAGAGTCAGGGAGGCTGGACATCTCCCTGCAAACAGTTAAACTGGGGTCCCACCCTGTAGCCCAGGCTGGCCTGGGTGTATAGCAGTGCCCGTGCCTCCCAAGTGCTCAGAGGGCAGGCACGCACCACCGTTGCCTGCTCGAGTTAACCTTGGGCGGGGCTGAAAGTCAGGCTAAGGCCACTTCCAGCCGCTGTGGGCCGCAGTCCTCACCCATGAGGTCCAGCCGTCGCCCAGCCTGGTCTGTGCTGCAGGCTATCCCACATCCCAGCCAGGGGCTCCCAGGTCCCTTCCTGTTTCTCCGGGCCAGATCCCACACCCAGCTGCTCTGTGTGGATCCTAGGGAAGGAGTGGAGACGTGTGTGGCTTCAGATGTCTGTCTCGGGGCAGAGCCATGAGGCCTGTAGGGGCCTGCGGCTGTTGAGCCTCTTGGAGTTTTCCCGTTGGCTCCCAGAGCGCCTTCTGGCTGTGTCCCTGGAGTCCCCTGAACCCGCTGGTCAGGTCACTGTCCTCCAGGAAGCATACCGATAAAGGCTATCGCTGGGCCAGCAGGAAAAGCAGCATCCATGCCTAAGTCCACGGGAAAGCGGGGGCATCCCAAGTTGTGTCATCCTTGTGCAAGGCTCTCCGGCCGAGCTGCGGAGTTCTCTGCTCCTCCTTACTCCTGTGCAAGTTCACTCCACACAGCAGAGGACCTGTCCTCAGTGGGGCGCCCCTCCTCAGCGGGGTGCCGTGGCTCCTCTCCAAACCTGTTAGAGCACACAGGTCTAGTGCTCCAGGTCTGGGTCTTCCAAGGGCAGGTGGTGGCTGACTTTCCAGCACTGGCCACAAGAGGGCAGTGTAGCCTCAGGACTCGACCAGGCAGGCCTTTCGTCTGGGTTGTGGGTCTGCTGCGCTGCCCTGGGGTGCGGCTAGGGACCAGCCAGTCCTGGCCTTGCACTTAGCGGCCGGCCAGTGCCCCCTCCCTCTCCGTCCCTGTCTCATCTGTCCTCCTGCTCTGATAATGGCCATGTCAGGAAGGTCATCAAACCCCAGAGCAGCGAAGGTGGTTTCATCGCAGAACAGTACTTAAAGTTACCTACAGCTGTGCTGCTGTCCCTCTGTGTCACAGCTGGAGCCTGGGTGGCAGCCGAGCTGTCTTACAAAGCCGGTCGCCATCACAGGCGTGCCTATCCTCACCCCCCTACCCCACCCCACCCCCACCCCCGGGCTGCAGCTACCAAGGACTTTAGCAGATCCCACGGTGGGATGGTTGTGCCTGTCCCGGTTGGTTGGCTATCTGCCAGCCGTGGGCCCAGGCGGGGAGAGTCTGTGCCCGAGGCTCTTCCCCTGCTGCAGAAGGCTTGGGGTGGGGGGGTGGCTCCAAGTTCCTTGTCACCTGTGCCTAGTATTCCAATAGGCTTGCGAGAACGGCACCCACGGCCAGCTCCCTGCTGCCAGGCTCAACTCACCCCTTCCCCGACCTTGCTGTTTCTGAAGGGAAGCTTGGTGACCACTAGAGGGCCCCACCAAGAGCGTTTCGTAGTGGAAGGGAGGCCAGCCTTAGGGGCAGGGGAGCTCCCCTTGCAAACACGGCCAGCTAGCTAGCTGTCTGCGCAGGTGAGTCGGCCGGGACCTCCAATGTCCCACCGCAGAAGACCGTTAGACTTCTGACCAGGGCTCGTATTTGCAGCCGTGCCTCCTGGCCCTAGGCAGATGCCCCCCTCTTCACGTGACCTCTGCCCCTTCTGTTTAGTTTGTCACCGATCTGTGGCCACACCCACTCCGTTGACGTCACCACCCGTGGTCTAAACAGCCCTGGTCTAGACAGCCCGGGTGCTCACAGACATCACAAGACTCTAGTCGCCAAAAGCGTGAAATGAAGCATGTGCCGTCTGCGTGATGGTGACGGCTGGCCTCCGCCCACCCACAGCAGCTGCTGCCCTGGGGCCCAGCCCTGGGCCCACAAGGCTGAGGCTTGGTCCAGGCCATGGTACGGTGCCCCTCTCGAGGGCCTGGCCTGGCATTAGTGCCCTGCACCTCTGTGACATCTCTGTGCCTCTGTGCCAGTTCTCTGCAGACGTAGGACCCCAGCATAGAATTGCTCTCATTAGAGAGCACACCAGGGATTTGTCGATCTGGGCCTTGGGGGTAGGGGACCTGCTGCTGGCATGGGGCGTCCCTGCCTACTCAGATCCTGAGGAGCAGCTGACCCAGGGCGTCTGTAGGAAGAGCGTCACCCCATGGGTCCACCCGTAACGTGAGTGAGCACTGAGGACAAATAGCTCCTATGCTGCCGGCCGTCCCTGAGGGCTGCCGTGCTCAGAGGCCTTGTGGGAGAGGCAGGGAGCTGACCCGAGACCTGAGGCCAGCCTGGGAGAGCATGCAGCGCTGCGGAGACAAGGTGACCAGCCGCCGTCCAGTGCCATCCCTGCTGAGGCCTGGGGCGGATGAGCATTTTCAGCCGTTCAGAACCCGTCTCTCTCCCGCCCTCCCTCCAGCCTGGCGTGCACACAGGAGAGTCTGTACCGAGCAAGGCATGCTTAGCACACGTGCACGGGAAGATGTCAGTCTTGGGTGAGAAGCGGCCAAGCGTGTGTTGCATACGCAGATTAAAACGAAGTTACAAGCCCAAGTACAAAGTGGCCCTTGTATAAACATTGCAGCATTTCCCTTGGAGGCCTCCTGCCTGTGGGCTGGCTTGTCCCTGCGCAGAGCCTAAGGGAGTTAAGCAGGGCCTGGAGAGGGTCTGGGTGGGCCAGTGGTGGCAGGTAGCCCAGGCCTTGGCGCTGCACCATGAAGAGCCAGAGGAAGACAGAGCGTTCATCCCAGCCAGAAGCGCGGCCACAGGAACACATGTGGGGAGTAGACGCCAGCACATTGCTTGGAGACATGTCGTCTCCCAGATGTCTCAGATTATCACACAGACCCACTCGGCTGGTGATGGAGGTGTCCCTGGTGGATGTCCCCTACACAGCCAGGAAGGGGAGATCTTGCATTCTCAACAGAGCCAAGAGTGACGGAATCCTCCGTCGTAGTTGTGCATGGAAAGGGTAGGGTAGGCCCAGTAGACGGAGAACTGGAGGAGTGATTTATAAAAATGACGGCTTTCATCCCTGGCTTCCAAATGGCTTGAATCGGAACCATTTATGCATGGAAAAGCACTGAGGGAGGATTTAAAAACAATAAGCAACAACAGAAAAAAAAAAGAGAGAGAGAGAGGCAGAAAATATGGGGAACCGAGAACACAAAAATAGACTGAGCCCATGCCCGAGCGTCGCCGGGCAGGACGGAGCTGGCTGGCGGGGGGGTACACTTCCTTCTCCAGAAAGCGGATGATTTTAACAAAAAAAGAAAAAGCTGAAGGCTTTAGAAGCTGGAGGAGAGAGAGCCTGGCTGGCTGAGGAAATCAGCGCGCCCATCGTGCCGTCTCTGTTAGGAGGGAAGTTTAGAGCACTTGGTTCAGGCTGATGTGCCCCCCGAAGAAACTTGTCTTGCCCCGTTCTAGATGATTCTAGCATTCCGAGTCATCGTGTGAGCTTCCTGGTTTTTAAAAATAGCTCGCGTCTGTTTTTCCTTTAGACGCGCGTTAGTAGGGTCTCCTTCCTCAGAGCGACTGCCGGCCACCCTTCCTGCGGCACCTCCCAGGGACGAGTGTCCCCTGCCCGTCTGCCCAGGCCACTTATTTTCAAAGGTCCCAACCCACCAAACCACGAAGCCTGGATTCCCCCTGCAGGGTGCAGGAAGCCCCGGATGAAAGCGGTCTTCCCGCAGCCCTGTCCCAGCCTCCAGAAAGCTTTCCCGCCCGCAGCTTGCTGCGAGGGCCTCCTGCCCGTCTTAAAGGTGGGAAAGTGAGGCCCCGAAGGCTGAGTGGCAGCGGCAAGACGGGGTGACTGCAGCTGAGGGCTCCCCTGGGCCTCAGTTCACAGCCTCAGTTTCCCTGCCATCTGGGCCTTCTCCGTGCCCCGCCCTCTAGACACACCCTACACAGGAGCGAACCTCCAGGCAGTTTCTGGCAGCCCGGGGAGCAGATGCCTGGGTGTGTCTCTGGAGGGCCTCTCTGTCACCGTCCTCTTGTAACTAAGCTGGGTGGGTCTTCCTGAAGTGAAGCCCTGCTCCCTTGAGTCTGCTCCACGTAGGGTCCCCAGAGACTTTGACCCAAGCTGAAGTTCCCTGTCATGCTGCGGGGGTTGGGGGGGTTTGCCTCTGCCCACCCCCTAGGAGTCACCTGAGATGTTATCTGTGCTTTGCCTTCCGTTCCGTTGACCCCATTTATGGTGTTTTGCAACCAGGAGAGTCGGGAGATTAAAAAGTGCCTGACCGAGGACTTTGGATTCCGGCGTGCTGTCCGGGCGTCCCGAGCGCTGGAGATTTTCCTCTCTACAGTCAGCTGCCATTCGGTAGCTGGTACTGCTTGGCAAGCCATGTGGCCAGAACCCATGCTCGACATGCAGGGCGGGGGGGGGGGGGGGTCCGCCCTGTCCCCAACCCCCTCTCAACACTAGCACACAGGCAACTTCTGGAATGTCTGTGGTTGCCGTTAGAGTAGGATTTGGGTGAGAGGCTCTCATAAAGGAAGCCACAGATATGCCCTGGGCTCCAACTGGCCGGCATGTGTCTGGCTGCAGATGGACATGGTGTCCTGGACATGGCCTCCCCCACCCCCTACCCCCTCACCCCCCACCACACTAAGCAGAGCTAGCCTCCATTGGTGCAGAAAGGCTGGACCCTGACCTCTCAGCCAGGCTGATTAGAGTTAATGTCATGACCCCAGGAATAGGCCCTCTCTCTGCGTCTGCTGCAGGACCCTCCTGGGGATGCTAAAATGACGTTCTGGGGTGACTGATCCACGTCCTAAAAGCCAGGCCAGGACCCACGAGCCTCCTCCTTGCTCCATCCCAGATGGTGCACAGGGCAGAATTCTTGTCTGTCCCCATTGTTGGGTCCCGTGGCCGGTTATGTGACTCTGCTCTACCGGGAGCCATGACAGAGTATCCAGAGGGGTAGCTCCATGGTTCTGACTCAGCAGGCCTGGCCGCCCTCCACCATTGTCCGGCCTCCACTGGCTCAAGACTCCTCCGAGTCCTCTCCACCACCTCAGCCTGCACAGCCACCCGCCTGTGGCCTCGGTCAGTCCCCAGGAAGGCCCTGCTAAACAGGCTGCTCGCACTCTGGCGTTTCCTCTTTATCCCTCTCAAGCGCTGGCGAGGCATGTCTGCCTACCTGAGCAGATGACACCTCAGGTGCCCGCCACTTGCTGGTTCCTCCCAGGCGCCGTGGGCCCCGTCAGAAAGGCTTGGTGCAACTCAACCCACTGGGCAAACATGTCCTAGGTGCAGACAAGGTGGGCGTAGGGAGTCTCCTGGCAGGCTCACATGGGCGGCAGCTGGCATGCGGGCGTCTGGAGACCTAGGCATCCTCCCATGGTCTCTCCCACTGTTCTGAACAGGTCCCCACACCAAGGCTGCCAGCGCCAGGCTTCCTTAGCCTTCCCTGGACAGACTGAGCCAGCCCTCCCTCCCTCCCTTTCTGTGGTTCTGGAGGCTGACCCTCAGGTGTGCAGGCTCGTGTGAGCTACTAAGTGACATCTCCAGCGCTCTTTCCACTCTTTTTTTTTTTTTTCTGAGACCAGGCTGGCCCAGACAGATCTTGAAGATTTTTTTTTTTCTTCCTGGAACTCACTTTGAGATCTGCCTGCTTCTACCTCTGAGTGCTGGGGATAAAAGTGTGCTCCACCACTGCCCAGCTTGGTCTTAAGTTTCAGTCCTGTCTCCACCTCCCAAGTTGCTCAGGTGACAGGCCGGCACACACACACACACACACACACACACACACACACACACACACACACACACACACACACACGCCGGTCTGTCCCTGCATGGCTCCCTTCTTTTGGAAAGGAACCTGCTGCACCAGCCACATCTCCTGAGGAGGTGGGCCTCGGGCCCCCTGCCGCAGCCCCAGGGGCGTGGGGTACGCAGCTCTGAGTGGCCGCCCGCCTGCCCGTCTCATGACTCCCTGTCCCCACAGCCTGTTTGACATGGGCGGAGAGTACTACTGCTTCGCGTCCGACATTACCTGCTCCTTCCCTGCCAATGGCAAGTTCACAGAGGACCAGAAGGAAATCTACGAGGCCGTCCTGAAGAGCTGCAGGGCTGTGATGAGCACAATGAAGCCAGGTGAGGGAGGGACGGACGGACGGACGGACGGACGGGAGAGCAGGGGCGTGCTGGTGGCCTGCCCGGTAGCGAGCGGGGGTGGGGTGTCGGACACTGAGAGGAAGCAGTCCCTGAAGTCTGTCTACATCTGCTGCACGTGCTTGGCCAGTTAGAGTCCAGGTGCCAGGAGCCCCCCCCCCCGCCTCTGTCCCCTGAGGACACAGGGCTGACCGTGTCAGCCACAGAGCTGGATCTGCAAGGTCCCTTGGGTCCCCATGTCCCATCCAGCCCCATCTCCCTGCACATCCCTCCGCACACATTGGTCACCGGGACATCGACCAAAACAGAGTCAGTCCACTTGAGGAAGGTCCAGGACAGCTTTGCACACTGGCATGTAGTTGGACCGCAGAGCAAGCTCTGACTTCACGCAGAGCTTGAGTCATGAAGCTCCCCCTCGGGGTTGTTTTCTGTGTGTGCTTGGGGAGGCAGCAGGAGGAGCTAGGCTGCATGGCAGAAAGCCCCCGAGACTGCCAAGCCATGAGTTAGTCACCTGGTCACTGTCCTGCTGCCGTGGCGGGAGTGAACCTGGTGTCCTCTCTGCAGCCAGCTGCCCCGGCTCCACTGTATGGACGCTGCCTGGGTGGGTCTTCCCCACGCACCTCCGTACGACCTGTAGAGCCCCCAGAAACTGCCCCTCAGCGCCCCACTGCATGGCGGTTCCCTACAGGGCAAACAGCGAGAGCCTTTCTTCTGGGACCTACAGGCCCTCCTGTTCCTAGGTCAGCCACTGGCCATGCTTCCCGATGAGGCCACCCTCCTCCCTGGCCGCGGCACTGAGCCACAGCCCTGGCTAGTAGCATCAGGGAGCCCCGCCTTGTACAGGCACCTCTGCCTACAGGGGGGCAAAGTCTGTCTGCTGCGGCCAGGCTCCATCTGGCCATGGGGAAGCTCTCCCTGACCGTCGCTCACCTGGTGATCAGTCACACCCCCCCTGCCACAGGCGTCCCCCTGAGGCCTCTGTACCTTCATTTGTAAGCAGCAGAGTCCTCGCCAGCGGGCTTAGGTGGTTGGGTGGTCACAGGCGCAGAGACACAGAGTAGCCTGCCCCGGCCGTGCGGATCCCAGCCTTCTTCAACATGAAACCCCCAGAAGGGCTGAAGGCGAGATCTTGTGATGCTAGCTCTGAGGGTTGACCTACCCCAAACCCCGTTTCTCTGTGTCCCCCCACCTCCCTCATCCTAAAGAAGCAGCTGACCCTAGGGCAGCCCAGACCTTCCCTAGAACCCAAATGTCTCCCTACACCATGTGGGGACCACTATACAGGAGGCAGCAGCACAGTGTCCAAAGCATCCAGAATGCGGGCCCCGCGCCCTGCCCAGCAGCGTGCTGGTTTTAAGCCTGGCTCTAGTCTGCAGTTTCCTTGTTCCCCAGCTGGCCCAGGTAGCTCCCCAACTCCCAGAGTCCATTCTAGGGCAGCTCAGCCGGCTCTGGTCCATGGGGTCCACACATCCACACTCAAGGGACAGGAAGCCGACAGCAGCCTCCCTACTCTTCTGTGATCTGGAAGTGGAGACTAGAAGCTTCGGGGCCTGGGTGGGTCATGCAGGCCTGAAAACTGGATTTCTGAAGTATTTCTAAAGAGTCTGGTGGCCAGATTTGCACATCTCCATGGTTCCTTGATTAAGAAAAAAAAAAGAAAAGAAAACAGATGATCTTGGTCTCCAGAACTGTGAAAGCCCCAGGATGTGGCGTGCTACGGCCCCAGAACTTGCTGGTTCAGCGTTTGGATAAATAGTCCCCTGTGGCCCCGTGGCCCATTGTTGGAATGATTTACATTGTGACCTCGGGGCCCTGTTTAGTCGTGGAGGGACCTCGACATTGGTCATGTTCGGAAGCGGCATTGGTCATGTTTGGAAGTGGCATGTTGGGAACAGCCCCGGTCTAGCTCTGGGAGCTCCCTGCTATCAAAGGCCAGGAGCTGCAGGCAGGTGTAGCATGCTGGAGCCAGGGCTCAACCCTACAGCCGGGTACCCTCACCCAGCATGCAGGACCAGAGCTTGACAGATGGATGAGTCCAAAGACAGGAAGTCCGCTTGCCCGGGAGGAAGAGCAGGGAACAGCTGAGAAAGCAGGAGTGCCTCTGAGCATTAGACAAGGCACGAGGAAGTCAGACCCACATGGGACAGTGTGGCCCTCCCGTCCCTTGGAATCAGAGGACAGTGTGGGAACCTGGACTCTCGGGTCTGAGGGAGCCACTGGGAGCAGGGGCTGGAGAGGATGTTCTCTGTGCCCCCTTTAAAACTGAGTCAGCAGAGCAACCACCCAAGGGGCAGTCTCCTGTCCCCACCACCGGCAAGCGGTCTTGCTCATTTTGAACATTGTCATTTCATTGATCGATATTTCAAAGTGTGTAGCCAGCCCTTGCTGAGAAGGTGGGGGGGTTGAGTGTCGTCTCCCATGATGTGTACTGACGCCCCGCCAGGAAACTGGGCCTTCTTCCCCATGAGGACTCTCCACTGGGCAAAGTCCCTGCCATCTGGCGTCTGTGATGCGGACCTCAAGCCACTCTCTGCAGACAGCCGTGTCGTTGTGTGGGTTGAGCTGGCGGTGACCCTCGGGGCGGTATCTTCAGACCTCTCCAGGCCGCAGTGGAACGCAGGTGTCCCCACTGCTGGTGGCCGAGCCTGCCGCGTAAGGACCCCAAGGCCAGCCTCAACCCAGCCGCCCTCATGCATCACGATGATGAAGCCGCAGTAGTCATCATGGGAACGTGAAGTGAGCCCCGCGGACTCCCGCCCCCCACCTCCACACAAGACAGACAGACCTGGGATTCCCTGCCACGTGCCATGGTGCGGACTGGCGGAGGGGCCAGGCCTCCGAGAGCCATGGGTGCCAGCCAGGCAAATCGGAGAGGACACCCTGCTTGTCAACGCGCCAGTGTCTCTCCGTCTGCTCACCTGGGAGCACCAAGCCTCCATTCTTCCGAGCTACCTGCGGCTTGGCCGCTGCAGGGGACTGGACATTACCACCACAGTTAGCAGCCTGGCCAACACAGTAGGCCCCCGCAGCCCAGGCTTACGGAACTGCTCCCCACTCTGCGCTCAGGGGGGCCTTAGGTTGGATGTCCACAGTTATCCGGTCACCTTTCCTAGCCGGGTGGGCTACTCGGGACACCACTGGGCCAGCACATCCAGGCCCAGTTGCTCCGAGCCCGCCCCTGCAGACCACAAGAGGTGGGGCCTCTCTAAAGTCGCGCACTCTTGGCGATGCTGGACTCACCAGCTAGCCTAGGTGAGTCCATGCTGGTGACTTGAAGACTCCTTGTGGGAGGGTGGAACGGAGCTCCGGCTGCTTCCCGTAGATTATGACACCGAATGTCCACTAGGCCAGAGCGAAACTCCCATCTGGTCCCCCCGTGTACATTGGCCTCCAGGGTCCACAGAGCGCTGCTCAGCAGATGGGGACAGAATCGCCCCACCACAGTGGTGAATTTGGCAGTGGCTAGCCAGCCCCCTGCCCATCTCAGCGGAATTGCCCCTGGTTTGTGGGTTCAGCGTCTGAGCCAAGACAAACGCCCTGCTGAGACTGCCCGGCTGCTTCCTGAGACCTTCCAGGGAAGAGTAAATAAAGACAGACAGGAAATCACACCACGACGACGCCCAGGGGAAAGGCAGGAACCAGAATGATCAGAACACACATGGACCAGCAGCTGCAGCCCCGGGGGATTGAAGAATGCAGGCCTTGGCTCCTCTGTCCTGGGCCAAGAGGAGGAGGAGCAGCCTCTGTCACTCAGAGAGCCAGGGAGGTCACGGGAGAGTCTGCAGGAGTGTGGGCAGGCCGCGCTGCCCACCAGTGCTGGCCACTGGCTGGGTGGAGTCCAAGTTCCGAGGGGCTTTGGTGGCTTCAGGGCTGTACGGACTGCCAGCTTTGGGGACTAAAGGCGTGCGCCACCACACCTAGCTGGGTCTCAAACTTTCAGTGCTGCCAGGCCTCATTGGTTCCGTCACCTTCTGGGACCCACCATCTCAATTTACCCTGCCCAGCCACCCTCTCTCTGCTCGAGACACCTGCCTGGAGATGCTGTTGGCGATGGTTGCTATGGTCCTAACTGTGTGACCCAGCCCTGGCCCTCCAGCACTCCTGGCTCTGGTCCTGGCTCAGGCTCCTGCCATTTGGGGGGTGGGGGTGGGGGGTTGCGTGTTGGGGCAGAGGTAGGGTAGCAGCATAAAGCCAGAGGGGCTGGCTGCCACTGACCAGCAGTCCTCCTGCTCCCAGAGCGAGCCAGAGGGGAACGTAAGGTGATGGCCAGGTGGGGTAGGGAAGGGCACAGGGCAGTGTCCCCAAGAGCAGACTCCGTGTCTTCTGTTGACCTGGGTGTGGGGAGGGGCTCACCTCGCCCGGCTCCCTGCTGCCCTGACAGGCAGTTGGGGGGGGGTGGAGTGGTTAGATTTCTGATTGGCCCTTGTCAGTGATGGCGAGGAATACGGGGGTTGCGCCACTAGTGGTACAGGGACCTCCCGTAACCCTGCATGCCCTTTGCCAGGCCTGGGAGAGCTATCCCGGGGCCCAGTGTCCCTGCTCTCTCCGCCTAGCTCCGAGCATTTGCGTGGATGCTCCCAGAGTGTGGAGGAGAGCGGAGCTTCAGGAAGTTTGCATGCGATGGCTCCGCCCACCCCGCCTCCTCAGCAGCCTCAAGGCGCCTGCTGCCTGGACACACGCTGCTTCCTGCCCCTCCGAAGGGTGAATGAGTCCCCGGGGTCCCCAAGTAGACGCTGCAGGGTGGGCTGGGCTGGAGGCCCCAGGCCTGGTGCCAGCTTGGCCTGCCACGCAGCTAGCTCGCCCCGAGACCTGGACTTTGTGCCTTTGCTCCCACACCCCACGGGCCTGGCTCCCACATCAACCATCCCGTGAGGGCCATTGTCCGCACATGAAGTGAGCTCTTTGTCTGACCAAGTAGCCCGGGGGGGGGGGGGGGTGAGGGGGACCCGCTGCCTCCCTGGCTTGGCTGGGGAGCCCCCCAGGGCTGTCACACTCTGGGCAGGAAGCCTGGGGTTCTGATGGATGCCACTGCTGCAGCTCTCAGAGGCCTCCCTGGCTCCAGCAGCAGCAGGCTCCAGGCCCGCTGAGTGCCGGTAAGGGAGGCCAGGTGGAGCAGGGGCCTGCAGAAAGCCAGCCTGGAGCCTGGGCACGGGAAGCGTCACCTCTCTGAGCTCTGGGGAAGCCGTCCCACCCTGGGCTCTGAACTCAGAGTGGGGTGCAGGTCACGCATGAATCCCGGACTGTGTGTTTCCAGTACTGGCTGCAGACTAGCCACGGGGAAGGCCAGAACCCCGCCCCCTCAGGCCCCGGCTATGCTGCTCTGCTGTGCCGTCACGAATTGGCTCTGCTAGACCAAGAAGGCACAATCAGAGAAGATTCCCCCGGAGAAAGTCTCTCAGAGGCCCAAGATGAGGAGCAGCAGGGGCTTGGAGAGGCATCTTGGCCACGGGGCACTGCAGGGAGATGGACATGGCTTGTCAACTGTCACCCTGGTCCTGGCTGCTCCCCCAGGGGTGGGGAGTAAGGTGTCACTGCCCACCAGTCTCCCCGATGCCTCTGAGCAGTGCCCAGGGTTTCTATTGAGGGGGGTGGGTGGGGATCCAGGGATAATGCTGTTTCCACAGGGTGGAATTTAGCGACGTGAATGGCATGAGGGGGGGAGAGCAACATTCACCCCATCCACACGGGTACTTTAGTGTCTAGTGGGGTGCCCAGGCTCAGCCTTGCCAGACGACGGCGCCCTTCACACACCTGCCGAGGCCGAGGGAGTCACTGTCACAGCCTAACCACACACGGGCAGAAAGAAAGTCCCCACGTACAGCCAAGAACTGTGCCTTGCACCTGAGGGTGTTCAAGCAAAGAAGATGGGGCACCAGGGGTACGAGGGCCATTTGGCTGGGTGCCAGCAGCCTCCCAGGAACCACCATGAGGCTTGGGGGGCCCACCTGACCTGACACCCCCTCTCAGTGGAGGCTCAGCCATGCCAGGAGGTTGGAGCCAGCCACTCGTGGGGCTCGCCTTTGGTGACGAAAGGAGGACCCCATTCAGGGCAAACCTCGTCTAGGTTCCCTTTGCTGCCGGGCTGACTGGAGGCTGAGTGGGCACAGCTGTTTGGACACTTGTAGGCCCAGAACTCGGAGCACTGAACCTGGGGAGCACACGCTGTGCCAAGCCAAGTCTTGGGGTGTCATGGGGGACACCGCTATCCTGGTGGAGAGACATGTGTCCAGGAGTGTACCAGGAGTGGCAGTGGGGGTGGGGGACGTGAGGAGGGGGGCAGCTTAACCAAGGCCAGGCCCAGGTGAACATGGGAAGACCTTGTGTGCTTCTAGAGCACACAACCTGGTCTTTGGAGAAAGACCAGGCCTGGCAGTGGTGGAGGAGGACGGAACTGTCCAGGCCTGGCCACGTGGGTCTCGGGGAAGAGCAGCAGCCAGAGGTGGGGCTGACTTGACCCACACAACCAGAGCGCTGAAACCAGGCTCTGGCTGGCCCCAAGTGACAGATCATTGGTGGCTGTCAATGCAAGACTAGCCAGCCTTCTGGGCCAGCTTTGTGGCTCTGGGACAGATGTGGCACCTGTAGGCCAGGGAATCGGGACAGCTTGCTCATGCTGTAACAGCTGGGATCCCGTTACCCGGCCTCCACCTCTGAAATGCCAACCATTGGATTCCGAAAGCCCTGGCTCACAGGGAGTTGTATGCCTAGGAGGGTCCCAGATGCGGGGAGCAATAACCAGATGCTCCCCGGGCTTGCCCAGAAGCAGATTCTAGACCATAGGAAGGCTGGCTCCGCCTCAGAGCCAAACCTCCTACCTCCCCACATTTACAGCTTGGCCTATGGGTCCCTCAGCACCCTGTGGGCTAGCCTTGCTCCCTGGCAGGGGATGGGGACCCCTCGTCAGCTGCGGAAGCTCAGCAGTCTGGGCTCTCGGGCCTGGCCCTCTCTGTTGATGACCCTGTAGACCTTCCTGATGCTGTGGCCCTTTAATACGGTCCCCTTGTGTTGTGGGGGCCCCAGCCATAAGGTTATTTTTGTTGCTACTTCACAACTTAGTTGGCCACTGTTACGAATCGTAATGTGAGTATCTGATGAGACCCCCCCAAGGGCTGGCCCCCAAAGGCTTTGTGACCCACAGGGTGACAGCCACTGCTGTGGAGTGTTGAGTTACATAGGGTATCCCACCCTCCCCTCTTACAGTGTGGCTCATCAAGGGGTGAGGTGGCGGCGGCCCTAAGCCGGAGGAGGACGTGGCTGGGAGGTCTTTGGGGTTGACTGGGAGGACAATGCTGCCATCTGCCCTCTGACCAGTACTGTGACCTAGGCTCAGCCTTTATGGGGTCAGGGCTGAAGACTACCCTGGGCCTAGGTCCTTGTCTGGGGGTCTCCCTGGAGACACCGTAGCAGGCAGGGCAGGCCCTGATGCTGTTTGAGGTCCTACGGGGGCCTGTTAGTCCAAGCAGTGCTGGCTGACTGTCCTTCAGCCCCAGGTCTATGAAGCCCATCTGGCGCCTGGTCTCTGCGCATGGGAGGTGTCTTCGTTAGGGTTTCTGTGGCTGTCATGAAGTGTCCACAAAGCAACTTCAGGAGAAATCGGTTTATTTGGCTTACATAACAGTTCGCTGAGGGAAGCCCAGGCAGGAACTCAAACGGAGCAGGAACCTGGACGCAGGAGCCGTTGCAGAGGCCATGGAGGGGGAGCTGCTCACTGGCTTGCTCTTCATGGCTTATTCAGCCTGCTTTCTTATAGAACCCAGGACCACCAGGCCAGGGGTGGCCCCACCCACCGCAGCCTGGGCCCTCCCTCATCAATCGCTAAGAAAAGTGCCCTACAAGCTTGCCTGCGGCGTTATCTTATGGAGGCATTTTCTTGACTGGGGCTCTTTCCTCTCAAATAAGTAGCCTGTGTCAAGTGGGCATAAATCTAGCCAGCACGGAAGTGACCTTTGCCCCAGAAACATGAGGCAGAGATGAGTCTGACCAGCAGCCTGGGCTCAGGACATCCAGGCAACCATGGAAATGGTTCCAGACCCCTGCCTACCAGAGGGTGAGGCCACACCGGCTGTCCCTTCACCCAGAAGCCTCTGCTCCCACAGCAGCTTCCAGACTGAGTCAGCCATCCTGGGGTGTGCAGGGGTGCCTTCTCCCAAGCCTCAGGCAGACCTTCTGAAGCCTCCCTCCCGCAGGGCCTGAGCCAGCCGCTCCTGCTCTCTCGGCCCCCGGCTTCTGCTGCCCGAAGCCTGCTCCTGCGGCGTGATGATGCGGTCTGGGCTACGCAGTCAGTCCCCGGTGTGTCCTGTCCTCACTGAGGGCCCACCCACCTCAGTCTGGGACCTCACCCCTTGGTCTGTAGAGCCCCCCCCCCCCCCCCGCCCCGGCTTACCTTGGCCTCTCTCTCCTTCACCCGTAGGTGTCTGGTGGCCTGACATGCACCGGCTGGCCGACCGCGTCCACCTGGAGGAGCTGACGCGCATTGGCCTCCTGAGTGGCAGCGTGGACGCCATGCTCCAGGTCCACCTGGGAGCAGTGTTCATGCCACACGGGCTCGGCCACTTCCTGGGCCTGGATGTGCACGACGTGGGAGGTTACCCTGAGGTCAGTGAGCACACAGGTCTCCCTACGCCTGGCCCTTAGCGGGGCACTGAGGGTTCATGGGGGGGGCGGTTACTGGAGATAGTAGAGCAGGAGGCATGGGTCCCCAGTGGCTGCATAGGCGTCAGGCTTGGAGGTGGACGCCTCTGCTTACAGGGCCTCAAGACACACGCTGTGTGTAGTGTCTGTGCAGAGGTCCCCCCCCAGGGACAGTGGAGCCGAAGCCAGGTTTCAGAGTCACCCCAAAGCCTGCACGTCCTTCGTTCACACTGCCTCTGCCCCCCCCCCCGGCTCGGCAGCAAAGCCCCGCCCCTCCCGGCTCCCTAGCTGCCCCCCCCCCCGGGCCACTGGCGGGAGAGGAAGGCTTGCAGGGCATCTTCAGACAGGGCTCCCTGGCCTCTTACTGCCAGCTCCCCGAGGACCACCCAGTGGGTGCCCGAGGGCTCCTGGGCAGCCCTGCTGGGCAGGTGGCTACGGCCCCTGGGGGCCTGTTCCTGCTGCCCAGCCTGGCCCGGTGCCCACCGTGCAGGGGGCGGGTTGTGCAACGGGTGCACACCCTGGGGCCCCCCCAGCCAGTTAGCCAAGCCTGGGCCCAGCCTCTTGGCTGTGGGGTATTTTGAAAGCACAGAGTGATCTGGGGGGAGGGGAGGATTGCTCAAGAGAAGCATTATTATTCAATTATTTTTTTTCCTCAAGTGTAAACAGTTAAACTTGGAGAAAGAAAATCAGTTTTAATTTCCTAATTTCTGTCCATCCTACTGTGCGCAGGGAGCCAAGAGCAGACCCTTCCAGACATTGTTAGCTGAGGTTCGTTATTCATTAGTAGCCAAAGTCCTTTTTCCACCAAAGAAAATTGGCAGCAAACCGTTTTCATCTTTTCCAGTAAGCAGCCCTTTGTGCTCAGGCTATTCTTCTGACAGATAAACACTGTGGAAAAAATATGGCTTTTCCTATAAAAGTCATTTGTTTTATTTCAGGCCTGCAGACACATCTGGGTCTCTCCTCAGAGTCCGGTACAAGTTGAGGCCCCACTGAGTCCTCTGCCCAGGCAGAGTAGCAGGCACAGACACCCTTAGCATAGCTGGCATCCCTGTCCTTGGCCCGTGGGTCACTTGGACATCAGCCTCCTCTGAGCTCTGTCTGTTGGAGGACAGCCTATAACTCCCCCCCCCCCGCCCCCAGCAGACCCTAGGAGCAGCAGCCTCACTGTAAATCCTTTAGTGTCCCCTAAACCCAAGAGATGCCAGCTGGTCAGCCTCAATGGGCTTTCACAGCCACCACGGCTTAGAGAAGGGACAGGCACTTAGGGTGTAGCAGGTACGGGCTGCTGCCCGACAGGAGCACCCCTCACCTGAGCGAGGCCTGGGGCCTTCTGAGGAGCAGTCCCCCATCCCGCAGCCTCCATGCTTGCGGGTCCAGAGGCAAGTGTTGCAAGGCTGATGGTGGCCAGCCAGGGTTCATCCAGAGCACGGCCCTCGAGACGCATGGCCCTGGTGTCCCTCATCAACTGGCCTGCTCACACCAGGCCACAGTGGCCATCCCTACCCTCACGGAATCCCAGTCACAGCCATCCTCACTGTGCCCAGTCCTGGAGGCCAAGCCGGCCTGTTTCTGGTTACCTTACGTGAACCACTAATTGAAGTCTGATGTTCTTGGCCCCCAAACAGTCAGAAACGACAGCTCGGTCTCCAGCAGCTGGGCGTCCTTGGAGGAGCCACGGGCGGGGGCAGGGCAAACTCAGATCCTGACCAGAACGCGTATTTGCTGCCCACTTACTCAGAGCCCTGGGCATCGGCCAGACGGGTGCCCTGGGGAGCGGGAGCAGCAGGGCACACAGGGCTGTTTCCCAGGGCCCAGGTGTAGGCTAGAGACGGTCCTTGCACACCGGTACCGCTGGGAACAGGCCCACCCGGATGACAGCACCTGTCCCTTCCTCTCCGGAAAGGCCGACTTGGCCTGGAGGAGCCAGATCGGTCCAGTTTCCACTTGAGCTGCCTGGAAGGGGAGGCGAGGAAGGCCCTGAGACCAGGCTACCCCCTAAGAGTTTCTTTGGCTTCCCTGGTTTGGCTTCTGACCTGCAGAAGGGCCTGGGTGAGGATAGCCAGACACCCAGCCAGCTCCACGGGCTCCCCCGGCAGGCTGCCCTGCATGTGTGCATTATCAGTGTCCTGAAGGCAGGGTTGGGATGCCCTCAATACAGGTGTGGACAGAGTTCTTGTGGTTAGACGGGGCGGGATACCCTCTGGTCAGGGGAGAACCGGGGGGCTGGAGCCAGTGCTGTGTGGCTGCCTCTCAAGGAGGCAGTGGCCCTGGTGGTCAGTTGGCTTCCCCCAGCCTTCTCTCTCTCTACAGGGTGTAGAGCGTATCGATGAGCCTGGCTTGCGGAGCCTGCGCACAGCGAGGCATCTGGAGCCGGGCATGGTGCTGACCGTGGAGCCGGGGATCTACTTCATTGACCACCTCCTGGACCAGGCCCTGGCAGACCCAGCCCAAGCCTGCTTCTTCAACCGCGAGGTCCTGCAGCGCTTCCGCAACTTCGGTGGGGTGAGTACCTGGGGCCCCACATTCTTATCCCCAGAACGTCCACCACCCCACTGTTGCCTCGGGGAAAATGGAAGGACGGTGGACTATGGTTAAGGCCTGACCAGCCCTCTTCCGTGGGCTGTCGCCAGACAGATACCTTGCCTCTCAACAGGAAGTCTTCAGAACGCCCACCCGTCCCAGAGGCTCCTTGAGAGCACACAGTACAAGGGGCCACCCAGAGGGGCCTCCCTGTCTTCCGCTTTGAGACCAGTCCCATCCCTCAGAAAGCTGCTCCCAGGTGGCACAGTCGGGCTGGGCCAGGCTGGCACCACTAATGTGACAAGTTAAGCCAGCATGGTCATAATGTCATCCTGTGTGTATGGTGCAGGTCCGGATCGAGGAGGACGTTGTGGTGACAAACAGTGGCGTGGAACTGCTGACCTGTGTGCCTCGGACTGTGGAGGAAATTGAAGCATGCATGGCCGGCTGTGACAAGGCCTTCACGCCCTCCTCTGGCCCCAAGTAGAGCCAGCTGTGACGTCAGCCTGCCCATGGCACCCCAGCAGCAAGAGGCAGTGCTCAGCATCGGGCCCGGGAGCTCACACGAGATCCTACCAAAACCGTCACTGCCTCTCCAAGGGAGGACAGCATTGTATTAGCCTGCAAGATCACATCCCTAATCTTGACTTTGCTGATTGATTGAAAACAAACCTGATCTTAAGTCGCAACTAATTCTCTTGCTGCCATTTATATCCATGTGCTCAGGAAAGGAAGCACTCTAGGTGTCTTCTCCAAACAAAAATCAATACGCAGGATGGAGTTTGCAATAAAAGCTTTTCTAAACCGGCCCTTTGTACCCAGCTTCCTCTTTACTCCTTCACAGAAGGGAGCAGCATGGGGGCCGTGGCCCCAGATGATGTAGCATAGGTCCTGTGCCCCCTGCTTCTGCCTGGGACAACCAGGAAGTCCTCCTCCAAGCCCTTTCACTGCCTGAGTTAGTGTGACACTATCACCTGCTGCCAGGATCCCCACGCAAACAGGCACCACAACCACCAGGGCATTTGATAAGTTCTGGGCCTTGATCTCATTTTTATAATAAAGACAGAGCGTATCAGCCAGCAGCTCGGCCTAAGGCAGCAGCGTGGCACAGGAGGGCCTGTACCCGACCTGTCTGGGACCCTGCCATCCCCAATAGAAGCCTACTGACCCAAGTCCATCCCAAGGCTGTAAGCCATGCAGGGCCCAGCTGTGCCCACGGTGGACCACTTGTCCTCTCCGCTTGACATAGTGTCTCATAGTCCTGGGGATCTGCCACCCCCTCAGAGCTGGCGTCTGAAACTCTAACACAGTTCCAGGATGGGAGAAAGGTTCCACCAGTATGGCTCGGTAGGGTTAAGCACTACCATGCCTGTGATCCCGGGACTGAGGGGCTGGAGGCAGAAGACCAGGAATCCAAGCCTTGGCTACACAGTGAGTTTAAGACCAGCCTGGGACATGAGACCCTGTCTCAAAGCAGAAGCAGGCCAGTCTCTGTTGAGTTCCGGGCCAGCTAAAACTATATGGAGAGATCCAAAATAACTAAATAAAACTGAAAAAAATAAAATAAATGGAGCAAAAGAACTGGCCCGAGCTAGAGACTTCAAGCAGTCACCAAAGGGTGCAGTCACTAGAAATTGGCTTCTTCCTATGGCAGTGACACAAAAGTGCCTATGATGTGGCCACAAGAAAATAAAAGCCACCATAAAACAAATGCCAATCTCAGTCCCAAAGCACCATTTATCTCATTTTCTCCTTGGGTTTTGCTGGTACACATGGGCCCATCCTCTCGGCTACCCACCAGGGACAAGCAAGTCTGAGAAAACACGGGCTCACTTTATCCCACGTTCCCGAAGCTGTCTGCGTCCATCTCCTCCAACTCTGCAGAAATGTGTGCAGAGGCCGGCCGGTCCTGAAAGCTCCACTCTGCTGAGGCCTTCCCCACAATCTGCAAGGGCTGGCCCAGCATTAACTGAGCATCTTCTCCAAGAGAGAACTGCCTCAGGCAATGGAACGTGCCATCAAGGAAAACCACGGGATTGGCCTCGTACAAAGGTTGCAAGGTTAGACCCGGAAGGGTTTGGAGAGAGAAACAAGAGATGCTACATTCCAAACAGAAAGAGCTGCAAGAGGCAGAAGGGACGATGAGGGCGGGCATAGGTGCCACATTCCAAGACTAGGGAGCAGAGGAGGTTCTGGACGCCGTGTGATACACTGCCACACGGAACCAGGAGGCATCAAGTCCATGCCGGTGCCGGCTCTGGGCTGGACAGGACCGAGTGGTAGGGTCTCAAGCAGGCAAGCTCCAGGGGTACACAGAGGTCCAACTCAAACCTCCAGCTATAGAAAGGCACCCGACTGCCTCCAAAGGGAGGGCTAAGACTCGGGGGATGGGACTTCTTTTTTAATGCACAAGATACAGTTATGAACTCTTCACACATGTACAGGCACTTTGAGAACTGGTCATTCTAAAAGTGTTTTTTATTAAGACCTGGTTTCGTCACAAAGTATAAAAACTTCTAATACACAAGTTACTAGAAATAAACTCCAACTAGAGCGGGAGATTATAGCTGGGTTGGTAGAGTACTCACCTAGCATACAAAGCTCCAGTCTCAAGCCCGTGTCACACATTCTACAAGTAGTGGTACATACCTGTAATCACGGCACTTCAGAGGCAGAGACAGGACGTCAGACGTTCAAAGTCATACTTGGCTACATATCAAGGTGATGGACAGCCTTGGCTACATTGAGAACTTCTCACTAAAACTTAAAACAAAAATTCACAGCTAATTCATTCAAACAATGTAGAACACCAATAGAAATGATTACGTGCTATAATTTTGGGGGGTTTTTTTGCTTGTTTTTTGAGACAAGGTTTCTCTGTGTAGCCCTGGCTGTCCTAGAACTCACTCTAATAGACCAGGCAGGCCTTGAACTCAGAGATCCACCTGCCTCTGCCTCCAGAGTGCTGGGATTAAAGGTGTGCGCCACCAACGCCCAGCTTTTTTTAAAATCTCCATTATGCTGGGATTACAAGTGTGCAGCACCACACTAAGCCCCACAATTTTCATGATCATGCAACAATCTGAAACTCAGTTCCCCAAACACAAGACTTAAAAACCAGAGGAAAGCATCTCATTTTCTCCTTTAAATACACAACTCGAACTGGTTTCCTGCACTCGGGCTAATTCACTTCCAAAACCAGGCACCGTCAAGATAATATTGGTACTCTCAATTGTATGCAATACTAGGGACAGGCTTCAGATGGCAACCACAGGAACCACCAGGAGACAGCAGCCTCTTTCATGTCCCCCACTCCAGGGTGCAGTTTAAGTCAGACCAAACAACTACAGACAACCGAAGATGCATTCCAGTAGGGAAAACCACTTCACTGTCTACTCAGGGAAATCCGAACTGGGACAAAAGCCCCCCTGCTGATCCATGCCAGCCCAGCCCCCAGCCCAGGACAGAGAGAGGTGGAGGTACCTGCAGGATCTTTGGGGCCAATTACAAGTGAACTTCTTGCCCACATCCAAGATAGAGGAAACCCACAAAGAAAACCAGTCATAGTTCCAAAGGTGTTTATTTTTAAATTTGTTGAAAGAAATAAAATTATATTTAAAAAAATAGAGTAATCTCACAAACTGAAAGCCAGGAACAAAAAGAACAAGTTAGTATTTTTCCTGAGAGGCAGATGATTAGCTCTATGAAACCTTACCTAACCTGTCAAACACACAGGTATCGTTCCTATGTCTAAGGCATCAGAAGCACTCTAGGTGCTGCATGGGTGATTCAGGCACGAAGCTTCAGCCCTCTAGTGTGTGTGTGGGGGGGTTAGAAACGAAACATCAAAGGCTGCTGCATTTCCTTTCTTATCAAATTGAACATGTTTCTACTTGCATAAATTGGGGGGAAAAATGAGTGGACTCATGACCTGGATTTCAAACCCTGGGTCTCATTTTTGTAACATCCTTACTAAGATTCCAAAGTCACCTGCCACAGAGGGCTAGGCACAGAAGGGAAGCTGACCCTCCCTCTGCACCCATAACTAGTCAAAGGGCACCCATCCCAGGAGACACAGCTTGACTCCTAAGCTACCAGACCTGTCTACAAGGCAGATCAAACTCTAAAGGTCCCCAGGAGGGAGGTACAAAACCCACTTTCAATTTCCAAAGTTCTAAGCTTCCCCACTCCCAAACCTAGTTTCTCTCAAGTGTACACTGAGAAATCTATCAAGCTAAGCCTCATGTCCACTCCAGTGAGAAAGTCCAAAGGCCAGCTAACTTTTGTGTTCTGTGCAGAACTGCTGGCCGGTGCTGAGGATCTGGTTTGCGAAGGTAAGGGCAGTTGGAACTGGTTTGTACTAGAAATATTGAGTACTGCCTTCCCTACGGCTTGTTTAAGTCCTTGCATCGATAACCACAAATTCCACGAGAACATCCATTTGTGAAAGCTGGTGTTTGGAAGTAGAGTTTCCAATGTCTGAAGGTATTTACGGATTCAAGTAGGACCTAATTGATCTCCCATTAAGTTCCTAACTTCAACCAGCTGGTAAAAATTAGGATTGTATGGGTGTATCCTTGTTAGACAAAACATCTACCAATCTTGATGAGTGGATGGCTATTCCAACCAAGGTAAACTTGTGCTGGACCCTAACTTTTTAAAACTCCACTCATTTCTTGGTTCCCTAAGAACGGTGTCCACTCCTGTCGTGGGCACAGTGGCCCTAAAAGGCTTTGCTGAGCTGCAGGGCACGGCTCTTCTGTCACCCTCAGGAGCACCTGAGTTACTGGGGTTACAGCAGCCAAGTCTTAGGAGGAAACGGCACAAAGTGACCATGTTCAGACAAGACTCCAGGCAGCACAAACTGTGACCATGCAAGACCCATGTTCTCGCCACCATCTCAGGAAGCAACAAATTTTAGCTGGGAACTGTGCAAAAACCACGAGCTACTAAGACAGTCTAAACTACAACAATGACAAAAGCAGACCCTAGAGACACCCTATGGGCTTTTCAGCTTCACAACACAAAGTCAGTATCCTGAGTTTTATCAGCATTTTATCTCGTAAATAATGTATACAAACATAAAAGCATACTAGTGGATAAATGGAGGCAACAAGGCGTGAAGTAGAACACCCCATTAACCCAGAGAAGAAATCCCTCAAAAAGAACACAAACAAACAGGCTTAGGAAATAAATTAAAGATTGAAACCTTATACTTTCAAGTTTTCTTTGACTATTCTTTTGAGAGATGGCATGAAGTCGATACATATTTCTAATAACCATTTAGTAGAGATCAAATACCAAAACGTGCCTCTTCGCACAAGCACACACAATGAGACTATGCCTTTAAAAATCATGGCCCCCATTGGCAGTTATTCTGAACACAGGAGAAACCAAAAGAATTAGTATTCATTTTGTTTTTGTTTTTGAGACAGGGTTTCTCTGTATTGCTTTGGAGCCTGCCCTGGAACTCACTCTGTAGACCAGGCTGGCCTTGAACGCACAGGTATCTGCCTGCCTCCGCCGCCCAAGTGCTGGGACTAAAGGTGTGCGCCATTATGCCCAGCATAAACTAGTATTCTAAATCATGGTCTGTATCATCAAGCCAAGGCATTTTATTTACTAACTTGGCTGTCCAAAAAAGAAAAAAAAAAAAAAGGTCGTGTTCCACCCCCCCCAAATGTAACTTTTACTAGCATCCACAGAAACTGTCAGAACACAGCAGACACATGACAATACTAATCCAATAAAGCAAAGGCTCCCAAAGTTTCAATCCCTCTCTCTCTATGCCCTTTAAAAGAAACAAGGGAGAAAAAAACCAAAACCACTTCTTTCCTTCCTAAATGCAATTTGTATTTTTAGCTCCCTCTTTGACATGACCTGAATGGGGGTTTCTTCGCTTTGTCTGTACTTGTTGGGAAAAATAATGTCAAATATGCAAACACAGGTTTATACTAGCTATAAAATGTGGTCAAATTATAATGATTGGTTTCTGAAGCCCTAGAATTTACAATACACAATGTAGACTAAAATCACAAATCCAGGAACAGATGGAATTCAGCATTTCTTAATCCAAGGTATCGTCTCATTAAAACCCCAAAGCTTCTTTATAACCTTCCATTTCCCCATGCCTAGAAAGAAACATTTCTGGGGAAGTCAGGATTTAAGAATAGTAAGGTCCAGGAATTTTATTTTAACCATAAACCCTAAGTTTTCTTTTAGTGCTTCAAAGACCCATCATCATGAAGACCAGATAAATTACATGGCTAATCAACTGTTCAGTACTGAGCCTAGAAAATAACCTCCAAAGGAACAGGACCAGCTCAGCCACTGAACCAGCGGTGCAGGGTGGGCACTCCTCTCCCGTCCGAGCCACAAGGCCGAGGCCCCTGGAAGATCTACTGCCCTGTGTTATCAGAATGTGTCGTGGCAGTCTCAGTGCTGATGGGCTGCACGTTGTCTGCGAGGTTGTGCGCGTGCTCAAGAAACAAGTCTTTCAGTACACTCAACTCCTTTGTCAGCAACTTAATTTTGGCCTCCAAGCGCTCGTTCTCTTCTTTGAGCTGGTTCACTCTTTGCAGTGTGTCTTGAGCTTTCTGCTTGCTTTTTAACCGGCTCTTTTTCACCGCCATATTGTTCCGCTCTCTGCGCTGGCGATACTCGTCACTGTTTCGATCCATGGGTGAACTCTTTTTGCTTTGTTTGCTCGGAGGCACGGCTTTGCCTCCTCCCCCGGGCCCGGCAGGCACCAGCTGAGGAACCTGCTGTAAGCCACTGGCATGTGCCTGAGTATGAATGACACTTATTCCGTTCACTCCGGGAGTAGCGGCTGGCTGCGACAGCTTGCTCATTTGGGCAGTTCCTTTGCCAACACAGAACAGGTAGAAATCAGAGCAGTGTGATCAGCAGAGGCCACACTCAGTGCCAAAAAATCTTCACATGTACCTAGTTAGAAAAGAAGTTGCATTAAAATACTTGAAATGACAGATCAAGTAAAATTAAGCTTGCATGGACCTAACGAGGCAGGCGATCTAACGCGGCAGGCGGTCTAATGCGGCAGGCGACCTAACGCGGCAGGCAGTCTAGGCAGGCAGGCGATCATTAATTGGTCTCGCTGACACAAACGGCTACCAACTGCCACAGCGTTTCCAAACTTCAAAGGGTAAGTTGGTCCAGAGGCTGAAGGCCAGCCCCACCTGGGGCTAGCTGTGATTATCAAACAGGAAAGGAAAAAACAAGGCATGGCACAAATTAGGCAGCACATGTGAGCTAGTAGCACCTGGACAATCTGCCAGGGAGAAATGCGAGCTGTTTGGTTGGGGTGAGCATAGGAAAGCAGGTTCAATTACTGCAGGAGGCACACCTGCAATGAGAGGGGGCGTTTCCAGTCAGGCTAGAAAGCTGCAGCAGGAAGCTCAGCCTGCAAAGCCCATGAGGATCCGAGTGCCTCCTTATTCAATATTCCCTGGGTGGCTTAGCAGTGATGTCGCCTAATGTGCGCTATTATTTTTAAGGCAGGGTACTCTCAGTTGCTTAGTTGATTTGCCTTTTTACATTTCAGCAAGCTTCAGTGACAGTTTACTGAAATTTACTCAGTCTGTTTCTTGTGTTTGGGAATGGAGACATCCAATAAAGTACCCCCATTCCAGCCTGTGTCAGTGACACAATCGCCTAGCCAGCAAACTTCTATCTCAAAAAAATATTTGCATTGCAATTCATAACAGTAGCAAGATTACAGTTATGAAGTATCACTGAAAATAATTTTGTTTGGGGGATCACCAAACATGAGGAATTGTTGTGAGGAAGGGTCACAGTGTTGGGAAAGTTGAGAACCACTGGCCTAAACATATTGATTCACAAAAGAAGAAACAACGTTCTAGCGACACAGGCAAGGAAAGCCAAGTACTGCTGATGGGAGACGTCAGTCTGTAAATCTGTCTCTTACTGGTTGTTGAATAAAGCACTGTTGGCCAATGGGGAAGCAAGATAGGTGGGACTAGGAGTCAAGGAGGATTCTGGGAAAGAGAGTCAGAGTCAAACAAGAGGTCTGGACCCTTTTCTCCAGTAAGAGAAATACTTAGATTAACAATTATGGGTTAAATACTTAAGTCAGAGATAGCCAGTAAGAAACCAAGCAAACGGCCAACAGCTTCATAACTAATATAGCCTCCTGTGTGTTATTTGGGGGTTCAGACAGCGTGGCAGAGCCCAGGTGACTGGCGGGGAAGACTACACGTTACATATTGGAACCCAGGCTGGACCAAGGGCGACGCAGCCGCTGTTGGTACCCACTTCTCACTCAGAGAGCTCAGCAGACTCACTGAAGCACTTCTGTGGAAAACTAATGAGGCCTGGCTGGCTACCTATCACCTGTGAACGGTGGTGTGTGAAAGCACCTACTCGATCCCCACGAGGACATGTCACTATAAACTCAAATCAGTCGTGTCCACCTAGGAGACACAGACCCTTCCAAAGCGTTGTGATCCATCACTCCACCCTGCCGTCTTCCCAGAACTGCAGAACAACGGCATCAATGAACGAAGTTAGAAAAGTTAACTAGAGTAAGGAAAATGCTCCAGTGACACCCCCAAGGTTATTACGAAAAGCCCAGTCAGTAAGCATCAACAGCTTCACCAAACTTTAGCCAAGCTTCTTCAAGCATGCTTATTAAGTTGGCCTTTTATTATTTATTAATCTTTGCCTTTAAATGCCCATATATCATTACTTTGAATAGTTTAAAAAGCCACTCAGCCAGCTCAGAGCTAGTGGGTCATCTGTTCTTACTCCAGCACTAAAGCAAGACAGAAAGCTTCCTTCCATGTCATGATGGATATGGACTCCGAGTTATGCTCAATAACAAACATTTCACAATTTCCCTTGAAAATGATTGTGGCCTAATTTTTCTCCCACTTAAAAGGTGGTTGTTCAAAATAAAAAAGTAAACAAATTAATTAAATAAGTGGGTATTCAATATTAATTTAAGCCACCCCGGCTGCCATGTAATACTGTTGCTTATCAAGTTGGTATAATGTGTTTAATCCAATCTTAAGAACCTGTATAATTTAATACCTCTCCTGGGATTTTCTTATATTCTTTTTCTTCAAAACTAACCTCTACAGTCAATTTGTCCTAGCTCAAAGACAGCAACTTTGATCCAAAGAAGCGCAGACTGGAAACCAGATGAAAGCTTTCCTTGGCTCCGGCTCCCTCGTCACCCCTCCTTCCTGTGAGCGTCAATCCCCATCTGTACAGGAGGGGTGTGGAAATGGTATGGTGCCCCAACTGCCAAAATACCATCAGCTCTAGTCACTATCAACTCAGTCAAAACAGGCTCCAAATTCAGGGATGTTCTGCCTACTCCTGAACCAACCATACAAGAATGGGGTAGGGGTCTAACTAATCTTACTAGGGTGCCAACGAGAACAAGGTAGAGGTTCTGAGCAAGCCTTTTGGCTAGAAAAAACAAGAGTATTGTTTATTGAACCTACAAACTTGCAAGACAAAGGGAGAGAAAAGTAGTTCATATTGTTTTAAAAAAAAAAGTAGGGTAGACATAGTGGTACATTTTTAAGACCAGTCTTGGAAGATAGAGTCAGGTGGATCTTTGTGAGCTTTGAGGTTACATAGCAAATCCCAAGACATCCAGGCTTATGTAGAGAGATCCTGTCTTTAAAACAATACAGAGAAACCATAAAGAAAGAAAGAAAGAAAGAAAGAAAGAAAGAAAGAAAGAAAGAAAGAAAGAAAGAAAGAAAGAAAGAAAGAAAGCCAGGCAATGGTGCACACCTTTAATCCAGCACTCAGGAAGCAGAGGCAGGGTCATCTCTGTGAGTCCAAGGTCAGCCTGGTCTACAGAGCAAGTCCAAGGACAGCCAGGCCTACACAGAGACACCCTGTCTTGGAACAAAAAAAAAAAAAAAAAAAAAAACCACCAAATCTTCAACCAGTAGACAAGTCAAAAAAGCAACTTAAAACGAACAGAACACTAGACAGACATCAAGGAGCTAACTTGAGAGGCTCCAAACAGATCACTTGGTTTTGCTGGGAACAAAGACTGTCATTTATGCTTTGTTCCTTCCACAAACATTAGCTGAGCTTCCCAGGAAAGCAGCCTGACGTTTATATCTGGATAATTAACCCTCAATCAAAGTCTGGCTCCTGGATGGACCAATCTATTCCAAAGTTCAGGCCACAGGAAGCAGGGTGGTGCCTTCTTCCGTCTACCTGTCAATCCCCCAAGAAGCAACAGGAAAGCTGAGGGCAGCAGAGCAGCCCTGAAAGTGGTCCCTGAACCACAACACCAGCAACTTTTGCAAGCGCCAATTCTCAGGCTGCCAGACTGAGGAACAAGCTCTGGATGTGGGCTTTCAGAGTCTGGTTTTAGGGGAGCTCCCACCATGATTACTGCGACACTGCCAAGGAGAAGACACCGCATATAAACAATGAACCTTTTTAAGAATGTCTGGCTAAATGAAATTAGGTAACAGATTTTTTTCAAATGAAAATATAATTAAAGTAATATTCACTCAAAAGAATTTTTCTCAACTTTCACTTGGAATAAACCTGTACATAATATTTTTCCTAGCTTTGTCATTTTACTCATAGACCTGGATAGAATCACGTATTTCCCCATTAGCCCCTCAAAATTTTTTTCACCCAATTTCCTTAATGAATGTTGAGCCTTTAAATTTACAAACAAAAGCATACCACATCCATTGTCCCTCTCACTGTCAGAGATTACCTCAGGCTGACATCATCCCTCAGGGGCCCTAGGCTCAGGTGTAACAGGCAGGCTCACTCCAAGCCCTCACTCACCATCCACAGCAGTGGTTCTCAACCTCGCAATGCTGTGGCCCTTTAATACACTTCATGTTCTATTCAAACATACAATTATTTTCATTGCCACTTTATAACTACAATTTTGCTACTATTAATAAATCTCTTTTTTTTTTTTTTTTTTTGGTTTCCCGAGACAGGGTTTCTCTATTGTTTTGGAGGCTGTCCTGGAACTCTCTGTAGACTAGGCTGGCCGGCCTCGAACTCACAGAGATCCACCTGCCTCTGCCTCCCAAGTGCTGGGATTAAAGGCGTGCGCCACCAACGCCCGGCCTATTAATAAATCTTAATATAAATATCTTATGTTTCCCCATGGTCTTAGGTGACCCCTGTGAAAGTTTTGGTTGTTTGACCCCCAAAATGCCTGAGACTCACAGGTTGATCTAGAGCAATCTTCCCCAAAACCTAATTGTGTCACATTTTGCTACTGAAAATCAGTGTCTATGACTCCAAACCGCAGGTCCTAACCCTCTACAGCCCCTGCTCCCTTAACTCAAGACCACTCAAGGGCCTCCCAAATGTCTGTTCTCTTCCCTCTGTGCTTTCTGTCCAAATCTGCACTCCCAGCATCTTTGGCAACCCCAGCTTCAGCTGTCTCCCTGGAGACTGTTGGAGGCGGGGCTCATGATGAAGGCAGGGTCCTGTGTATGGGCCACTGGAGAATGTGAAGAAAGCGCATGTTTCTTTGGATATTGCCCTTGAAACCTTTTCTAGCACATTCAAAATAAAAATGTTGTTTAGAAATATTCATTTATTAGGAGTTCCTGTTCAGGTTTTGGTGGGTTTCTTTTTTCTCTCCCGCCATCCCCTTTAACAGCAGGGGAGGGCAAAGGGATAGGCAGGGAACCCATACACTTACTTGTGTATAGAGGGAAACCTGGAGTTGTCACAGCAGTCATCACTGACTGAGTGAGGCAACTTCTGACAGGGTGCTGTGTGTCTTTCCCATGACCTCAGGAGGGAATGTTCCCAGGGGCTTTCCTGGGGATCATTTAATTCACCAGGGATGGAAACACCTCTCCAAGATCACAGAGCCCAGCTGACAATCATGAGAGAATTTAAAGACAATGGGGGAGGGGTGTCGCCTGTTCTCACCTATTTGTTTCTGACAGGTAATAAAAATAACTTGAGCCAGTCAAGCATGTCCAACAGAGGCAGGAAACAGGCTCAAATTTTTCTTCAGCTCCATAGCATCCTGTAATTATTTACAGGTTTTTCAGAAACGGGGAAATAACCCCAGGGGCTGCTTATCAAAACTATTACTCAAGTGGACAGGAGACCTTTAGAGTTTTTTGAAGGCTAGGGGTGTGGCTCAGAAGTAGAGGGGCTTGCCTACCACGAAGTGCATAAGAAGTCCTCCGCAAAGAAAGCCCTTACAGGGCTTCATTTCCAATTTCCCTCTGTGGAGACAGGTCTGCATTTAATAGTAACATATTCAAATAAGGACTCAAGTGGGTGGAAAACTCGGGAGACACAACCCCACAAAGGTTTAAAAACCTTTCTAAAACGGACACGTCTTACGATGGCGGCTTACAAAGAAATAAGTAAAAAACAAAAAACACAAAGCCCTTAAACAGGAGCAAAGCTAAACACGCCAACCTTCGTTAAGACCAAATAAATACACAGGCGCGCTTGGAAAGAGACCACCGTGCACATGCACACCGGAGCCCCTCTCTCTCTCTCTGCCTGGACACCTCGGCTGGCTCTTTTTTCCCCCGCGTTCCCTCCAAGCCCTCGCTAAGGAAACGCTTCGTGGCTTGTGACCTGCTTATTTCATAGCGACCGGGGGGGGGGGTCCACGCGCCATATGGGTTGCCCTCCCATCCCCCGAACTGCAAGGACACGCCACCGTCCTCAAAACCAAAACCACCCCTCCTGCACCCTTACGTGTGTAAGAACATCAAATGCTCCTGCACCTTTGCATGTGTAAAAAATTACCAAGCGCTCCTGCACCCTTACGTGTGTAAGAACATCAAGTGCTCCTGCACCCTTACGTGTGTAAAATAATATCAAATGCTCCTGCAACCTTATGTGTTTAAAAAAACAAACAAAAAAAATCCAGCGCTTCCCCCTAGGAGGTCACCAGGATAACAACTCCCAAGGGGGACCCGGGAGGGAGGCGACAGCAGAGTCCCTAAGCCAAGGCTCGGTCCACCCACCCTCCATCCCCCAGGGGCCAAAGCGCGCCGGGCTGGTCCCGCCCGCCCGCCCGCCCGCCGCGCGTCGCAGGGGGCCGGGTTCCGGAGGGGGCCACCTGGTCCTCCGCCCCACGACCGCGGCGGCGGGGGGCTCGTCCCCGGGGTGGGGAAGCACCGGGGGTCGGCGGCGCCACGCGCGGCCAGCGCTGGGCCGCGGCCAGGGATGAGCTCAGCCCCGCCGGGTGTTGCCGCAGGTTGCATCAGACGCGGTTCCCGGGTCCGCGCCGCGCCACCCGGCCGCCAGGGGACCCTTCCGGGTCAGCCCGCCGATTCGGGCTGGGCCGGGTGTCGTCCGGGCCGGGCCGGGCGTCTACGCGAGCGGCGGGCTTCGGCCGCGGCCTCCTCCTCCCCTCCGAGAGCGAGCCCGCGGCGGCCTCCTTACCTGCGCCTCCGGCCGGCCCGCCCGCCCCCCTAGGCGGCCTCCACTCCGCAGCGGCCCCCGCGCGACCGGACCCAGGCCCTCGCAGCCCGCGAGTCGGCCAGGAGGAGCGACGGTTACGAAACACCGGCAGGGCCTCCGCCCGTCCCGCCGCCGCCGCCGCCGCCCGCGGCCGCCACCGGCTCTTCCCCCCCCACCTCCGCGTCGCGTCGGGTCGGCGCGCGCCGCCACCGCCGCGACCAATAGGAGCGCTCGCCTGCGAGGGACGCGCTGGAGACGGGCGGCGCCCCCAGCCAATCGCAGGCCGCGCGGCCGCGAGGTGGGGGGCGGGCGCGCGGCGGGGCCGGGGGGCGGGACGGGCGTGGTGGGCGTGGTGGGCGGGGCGGCGCCGGCGGTGGCTGGAGGCGCGCTCCTCCGTGGGTTCTCCTCCCCTCCTCTCCACTTAAGGCTGCAGCCGGTGAGCTGTGGGGGTGGCCGGTGGAGAGGAAAGTTCTGTGTGGGTTTGGAGGCTTGAAAAGACGGCCGATCACCTTGGGAGGCCCCCGCCTGCCTTTGGGAAGCGGCATTTCCAGAGGCGGGTGTTTTTTGTTGTTTTTTTTTTGAGACCTTTTGCGGACTGTAACTAGCGAGTTGGGGGAAAAAACCCGTCGGATGTAGGGTTGGGTTGGCGCGCCGGGGTCACAACTTCTTGAGAACTGCGGACTGCGGCTCCCGAAGTGTGCTCGCCTCGGTGAGGACAGGCGATGCACGTGGCGTGGCCTCTAAAAGTTCTCCCAAACGGTCCACGGGAGGCTCAGAAAGCATTTGTGTTTTGTGTGTGTGTGTTTGAAAAACAGGAAGCAGCGCGCTGGGTGGAGGGGGCAGTGATAGGTTTGATTGCTTCCTCTTTAGTAATGCTTATCGTTCAAAGCTCGCTGGCTTTCAAAGAGGAAGTGTTTCTTCATCCAGGAGAGCTGCAGGTGTCCACGTAAGACTGTTTTCGAGGAATCCCTGGGAGATGAGAGCACCTTCAAAAAGGGAGGGAGGGAGAAAACAGCAGCCACCGAGCTTGAACCATGTGATAACCCCGTGCCCACTCGGGATCAAAGAATGGAATCAAAGGACCAGTATGCCTCGTGAGGTTCAGACCTCTATGCTAAGACGACCAGAGTCGGACTGTGTTCCCCTCACAAAATCGTGATCTCTTCCTAATCACACAAGACTACAGAAAATGGACCAGCACTCGGGAGGCAGAGGCAGGCGGATCTCTGTAAGTTCGAGACCAGCCTGGACTACCAAGCGAGTTCCAGGACAGCCTCCAAAGCCACAGAGAAACCGTGTCTCGAAAAACCAAAAAAAAAAAAAAAGAAAGAAAGAAAGAAAATGGAAAGCAGCCTTGCCTATCACACAACGGCGTACGGAGTGAACCTCTGGTTTGCCAGCCGCTCTGCTAACTGCTTTTCTGTGTTGTGTCTAGGCAAGCCTGCCACACCCAGGCAGTCAGAAAAGCCCAGGAATAATCTTGAGATGTCCTCCTTACCTGGCAATAGCTGGTAGCCCTTTTCCCGTTTGCAAACGTGTGTTTGGTGCCAACTGTGTGTGTGTGGTTAAGAGCTGGGGGTCAGAACGTACAGCCCCTGCCCGCACGAAGCTTACTCTGAGAACCAGAGAGGCATGATTCCAGCTCCATTTTCATATAGACGCTTACGGGGGTGGGGGGGGGGGGGCGGGTTTAAGATGCTGGGAGAGATTTCAAGAGGAGACCAGACCTAATCTCATGCGTCAGAGAAGGCCTAAACTATGAGAAAAGTGTTGCCCGGTTGGCACTGATGAGATGGACACACCAGTCGAGGGCAGTATCTTTAGTATCTTTGCCTAGAGGCCCTGTGATAGGAGGACTTAAATGTCAAAGCAGCTGGGGCGAGAAGCCCCAGTGGAGACTGATAGCGTGGGCCCAGCCATGTGGACCCAATAATGGTTTTGATAAGGGAGTGTTTGAACCCAGGATGTACATACGGGGTAAACACGCTACCGCGGAGCCAAACCCCAACCGAGGAGTATACTGTTTTTTTCCCCTCCCTGTAATTGGAGACACTCATCGTAAGGAATTCAGGACCTGATAAAGACTCTGCCTCCAGGCTGAAGAAACCTAGGTTGCTTTCTTGCAAATCACAGAGACTCAAGCTGTCCCAGTAAAAGAAAATGTCCTGTGTGTGTGTGTGTGTGTGTGTGTGTGTGTGTGTGTGTGTGTGTGTCTGTGTGCCCCTTACCAATGTCCAAAATATGTCCTAGAAACCCAAAGGCGCTGTAATCCGGCAGTATATTTTTAAAAAGTCTCCTTTCAAAGGACTTCAGAAGTAGGGCGACCTGTTGGTTGAATAATCTAGCCATTTGACAACGACTGTCACTAATCACAGGTTTGCCCGAATGCTGTGATTCAGTGTTGCTGGAACATTAGTTTTACACTGTAAAGACGTGTCTCTGCCTAAGGGGCCTTCTGAATGGTTTAATGAAGACCTGAATGGCCAATAGCTAGGAAAGAATAGGTGGGACTTCAGGCAGACAGAGACTAAAACTGGGAGGAGGAATCTAGGCCAGTGACTTCCCCAGCAGACGCAGAGCAAGCTGGATGTGCCATACCAAGGAGAGGTAACTGAGCCATGTGGCAGAACATAGATTTTAAAAAAATGGGTTAATTGAGTTATAAGAGCTAGTTGGGCAGGGTGGTGGTTGCGCACGCCTTTAGTCCCAGCACTCGGGAGGCAGAGGCGGGCAGATCTCTGTGAGTTCGAGGCCAGCCTGGTCTACAGAGTGAGTTCCAGGACAGCCTCCAAAACAATACAGAGAAACCCTGTCTCGAAAACAAACAAACAAACAAACAAAAAGAGCTAGTTGGGAAAAAGCCTAAGCTAAGGCTTACATAATTAATAATAAGTCTCTGGGTCATTATTTGTGGCCTGGCAGTCCAGAGATAGTTCAACAAGAACTACTGCTTGCTACATACAGTATGGAGTCAGAATATTACCAGCTTAGCCCGGTGTTGGTGGCGCACGCCTTTAATCCCAGCACTCGGGAGGCAGAGGCAGGCGGATCTCTGTGAGTTCGAGGCCAGCCTGGTCTACAAGAGCTGGTTCCAGGACAGCCTCCAAAGCCACAGAGAAACCCTGTCTCGAAAAAAACAAAAACAAAACAAAAAGAAAAAGAAATACAAACAGAAAGGTATGGCCTGCAGTGACAAACAGAAGGAGCTCAAAAACAAGCCAATGAGGATGTGTGTTTCAGTATGAAAAAAAACAACATATCATAAGCTCTGGCATTAATAAAACTAATTTCTCAATATCAAGAAGGCTGGGGAGTCCAAAAGTAAACGGCTGGTCTTATTCTGCTGTAGGTTGTTGGAGTTTTTGTTGTTGTGTTTATTTTCATTTTTGGGCTTATGGTTTGCTTATTTGTATATGTGTATAGCGTAAATAATGAAAACCCAGAGACAGATACTGGGATTAAAGATCAGAGAAGAAAAGCCGCCAGCCACTAGAGAGTTCTCAACGCTACCAGTGCTCAGAGGGGGCCGTCCTGTCCTCCTGACTGCGCTGCTCCTCAGACTGCTCAGACTGCAGACTGAATCAGACTGAGACCCTGAGCTCCTGTCTCCTATTCCTCTCCAGTGCTGGGGTCAAAGGCTTTGAACCACCACCGCCCAGCTTCTACGGCTAACTAGCGTGACTGCTGGGATCGAAGGTGTGTGCCACCACTGCCTGGCCTCTATGGCAAGCTTTGTTAGATCATAAACAAAGGAACACCACATATGTGAACGTGTGTGTGGATCCACATGTGCCCTGCCATGGTCGTGGAGGTCAGAGAATTTGTAGGAATTGGTTTCCTCCCTTCACCGTATGGGTCTTGGGGACTTAAACTGAGGTCATCTGACTCGGTGGCAAGCAGTTTTATTAGCTGAGCCATCTCTCCAACCAGACTTTTTAAAAATGTGCATGAGTGTTTTGCCTGCATATGTGTATATGTGCATCACAGGCACCCATCGGGATCAGAGAGGGTGCCAGATGCCCCGGAACTGGAGTTAGGGTGGTTGTGAGCCACTGTGCGGGAGCTAAGATCCGAACCTGGCTCCTCTGCGAAAACCAACTCTCTAGCCCCTTGTTTGTTTTGGTTTTAAGACAACACTAATAACTGGGTGTTTGTTGCACACGCCTTTAATCCCGGCACTCGGGAGGCAGAGGCAGGCGGATCTCCGTGAGTTCGAGACCAGCCTGGTCTATGGAGAGAGTTCCAGGACAGCCTCCAAAACAATACAGAGAAACTCTGTCTCGAAAAACCAAAAGAGAGGCAAAGAAGGCAGTACTGGATCGTAAGCTGGGGTGTAAAACCAATACCCGTGAGTCTGCAAGAGTGTTAGCAAATGACTGCATGGACATCAGGGAGGAGCTAGATCTGCTTTGCAGAATCCCTTGCAGTCTCTTCACCCGGTTCTTGGTAGGCAGTGTAACTCGTGTGTGTACATGTGTGTGTATGCATGTGTATGTGCATGTGCGTGTGTGTGCGTGCGCTCACGTGCATGCATGTGCGTGTGTATTGCGTGTATGTGCGTGCATGCGTGTAGTACGTGACAACAAGAGGACAGCCTGTGGGAATCCATTCTTTCCTGCCACAGTGTGGGCCCCAGTGCTTGAACCCCGGCTCCTCTGCCCCATGAGCTCTCTCCAGCCCTCCCCTCACATTAAAAGAGAGAAAATAAGATGGACGGCTGAGTGTGGTGGCACATATCTTTAATCACAGCGTTGGGGAAGAAGAGGCAGGCAGATCTGAGTAAGTTTGAGGCCAGTCTAGTCTACATCTCTAGCCAGAGCTAGAGAGTGAGATCCTGCCTCAAAAAAAAAAAAAAAAAAGAAAGAAAGAAAACAGACAAATATGGAAATGAGGGAGGGCAGGAAAAAAAGTTGTTTTTCAAAATAAAAAACCTGCACCTTGAAAGGACACCGTTTAAAGAATGAATACACCAGGACATTATGAAAAGCACCACCGTGGTCTTAAGGTGCAAAGGCCGTCAGAGTCAGCTCGGCAGCCGTCAATCAGGGTGATGGCCTTGAACTTGACAGGAGCTGATAAAAACTGGGCTTCCTCGGTGGCCAGGCCCTCACTCTCACCGCAGTGAAAGCAGATGAGCTTCAGGGAGAGGCGTCCTACAACCAAGCATTCCTCCCCAGCCACAAAGCCAGGACTATCCCACAGGATCCTCCCTCCGCCGTGACCTGGACAGGAACACAAAACCAACAGAACGATACTACGGAGCAAAACATAAGGAAATCCCAATAGAGCAGGGGCTTCGGCTAATTACAGCACATGAGCGCACGATCAGAAATCAGAACTAGTACGTTGTGCTAACGTGCAACGCTGAGGGCGTGCGCAGGATCACAAGCTGTGATCAGAGGTCACGCTGAGCCGTGTCTAAGCCTCACGCAGCTTGCCTGCGTTTATGCGCATGCGTTATTATCAGAGCTCACTCTGAGCGGTGTCTAAGCCTCACGCAGCTTGTCTGCGTCTATGCGCACGCACCAGGTGTGTACCTAGTGCCTAAGGCCAGAAGAGGGTGTCACATCCTCTGGAACCGGACTTACAAGTGGTTATGAGTTGTTTGTGGGGACCGGGAGTAGAACTCCGGTCCTCTGGAAGAGCAGCAAGTGCTCTTAGCCCCTGAACCATCTCTTCAGCCCCCTAAAGTTTTGAGGTTTTTTTGTTGTTTGTTTTTAAAAACTATTTGCACTTCGTTTAATTTTGTTGTTTTGTTTTTGTTTTCATTTGTCTCAAACTTGAGATTCCCCTGACTATACCTCCCACCCGAATTCAGGGATGTCAGCCGTGTGCCCCCCCTGCACGCCCACCCTGCCCCACCCACACACACAGGTATGATCATGCCCGACCGCATTGTACTTCTAACATTAACTGAACCATTTTAAAAAATTCACCGAGTCTCAGGACTGCAGAGATGACTCAGTGGTTCCGAGTGCTTCCTGCTCCTCCAGATGACTAGAGTTCAGTTCTCAGCACCCACATCACCGTGACTCACAACAGCCTGTAACCACAGCTCCAGGAGAGCTCACACACACACACACACACACACACACACACACACACACACACACACACACACACACAAAACAACTCTGACTAATGCCCGGAATTCCACCAGTGGAACAGAGCTCAGCCAATGAGCCTTAGTGCAATTTCTGCCATGAACTGTCATCAGTGACCATGTTGTCAAGGAAAACCAACACCCTCCCAAAACACGGAGTAAGAGTGGAAGAGCAGGCGGCCATTGGTGGCGCACACCTTTAATCCCAGCACTCGGGAGGCAGGGGCGGGGGGATCTCTGTGAGTTCGAGGCCAGCCTGGTCTACAGAGCGAGTTCCAGGACAGCTTCCAAAGCCACAGAGAAACCCTGTCTCAAAAAAACAAACAAAACAAAACAAAAAAAGAGTGGAAGAGCAAAAAGGCATGGGAGAAGAAAGTGGAAAGGATGAGGGCGCTGTGGAGTTAGACCACAGTGGAGCTGCAGGGTGTGTGGGAGCCCAGGAAGCCATCTCCGGGCATTCTGGGGAAGCCAGCCCTCACGTGAAGCTCCAGACACGAGGTCAGCCCTACGGGCCACACTCAGGAAGCTGAGCAAACTGAAAATCGGAGGCCAGCCTGGGCTGCGTCGTGAGACTCTGTCTAATGAAGAAGGGTCCTACTTACTAGGGGGAGATGGTTGTTGCCTGTCCAGTTACCCATCCCTCCTCCTCCTCCTCCTCTTCCTCTCCTCCTTCTCCTCCCTCTCTTCCTCCTCCTCCTCCTCCTCCCCTCCTCCTCCTCCTCCTCCCCTCCTCCTCCTGCTCCTCCCCTCCTCCTCCTCCTCCTCCTCCTCCCCTCCTCCTTCTCCTCCTCTTCCTCCTCCTCCTTCTCCTTCTCCTCCTCCTCCTCTTCCTCCTCCTCCTTCTCCTCCTCCTTCTCCTCCTCCCCTCCTCCTCCTCCTCCTCCTCCTCCTCCCCTCCTCCTCCTCCTCTCCTCCTCCTCCTTCTCCAGCATCACCACCACCATTTAACTCTGTCTCAATCAGTAGATGATTGTCGACTTTCCACCCTGCCATACGCTGTCCCGAGTGCTGAGAATCTCATAAGGAACAAGGCTGGACTGTGAAGTTCGGGGGGTTGGGGGAGCTGTTACTCAATGCATATAAATAAGGCAGAGGGAGCTGCCAAGTTGAGTGGGCTTGTGGGGCAGGATTCCTGGGCTTAGAGCCAGTTAGGACTTCGTGTTCCCTTCTACACTCTTGTCATTGTTCCTTCCTCTTCTGTTTTTTTTCTTCTTCTTCTTCTTTTGAGTTTCTGCAGCAACCGTGGTTCCTATGTGAACCTGAACGGAGGGTTAGATGGTCTTGGGGGGGGAGGCTGAGAGTATTTATATGGGTACATGTTGGTTGGGGTAGTAGGCCCTCCTATGCTTTCTTCTCCTCAGCAAAAGTGTTTTGGGGAGCCGGGCTTTGGCGGCGCACGCCTTTAATCCCAGCACTCGGGAGGCAGAGGCAAGCGGATCTCTATGAGTTCGAGGCCAGCCTGGTCTACGGAGCGAGTTCCAGGACAGCCTCCAAAACAATACGGAGAAACCCTGTCTCGAAAAATTTAAAAAAATGTTTTGGGGAGAACCCTGAGTTGGGCAAGAAGCTGGAACTGTGGGGTGGGGATGGCGAGGAGAGCTGTTTACAGTTGCTACAGGGAGTGGCGTTTCCCTTGTCTCTACGACGGACTTCCTTGTGGCCCAGTGGAAAGAAGGATGAACACAGAGTCACTTCAGTGATTTAAAAACCAAGAGGTCAGTCATGCCCTTAGCACCAGCTCTGTGACATGAGTAGGGACCTGAAGGGCCTGCCCTGAAGAGAACCATAGGAGCTGATGGTACCTTGTGAGTACTCAGAAACAGACCAAGATAAGCACCATCTAAGGATACACTCAGAAATGTTTGGTGATGGAAGCTGAGGCATTGTCCTGGGACTGGTCGACCAGTTGTCCCTGTAACGGTAATGCTTTGACTACGAAAAGTCTCCCACAGGCTCAGTCGTCCCTTAGCCCCAGACTGAAGGTGCTGGCTTCTTGGGAGGTAGTACAGACTTAGGGAGTACGACCCAGAGGAAGCAGGTTATAAGACTTGTCTTCTACCGGACGTTGGTGGCGCACGCCTTTAGTTCCAGCACTCCGGAGGCAGAGGCAGGCAGATCTCTGTGAGTTCGAGGCCAGCCTGGTCTACAGAGGGAGTTCCAGGACAGCCTCCAAAACAATACAGAGAAACCCTGTGTCAAAAAACAAAAAACAAAACAAAACAAAAGACGTGTCTTCAGTTCCTCCCTACACCATTAACCCCACCCCTGCTAAAGACACACCCTTCCTCTGGGACCTCCCTCCCCCACCCATCAGCTAGGCTCTGCTCCTCCCTACTCCAGGAGCAGTGCATCTCCTGGTGATCCCAGTCTAGCTTCTATGAGTCACAGAGGGTTTCCCCGCCTCTGGGGTCTCCCCTCTTCTGAGGTCCTACCTCCAAATGCAGTCACGTTGTCTGGCTCCTCCGGGGTCTCCCAACCCCACCCCTCAGACTAAGTCTGCTCCTTCTGGGAACTCCAGACCTTATGTTCTCAATGCCCTCAGGTAGGCACTATCCCTCCTGACCCCACAGGACTCCGGACAAAGCACAGAGCTCCCAAGCCCTCCTGCCCCTCCCCGCCAAGTAGAGAAGCAGACTCGTGGAGCCACTCCAGGAGGCAGAGGGGAGGGCCAGCGAGGCTGTGCTGAGCCCAGAGTGGTGTCTGTTCATGCAGACGGACTTCTCTCAAAGACCAGAGCTACAACCTGCAACCTCAACACCAGCTCCATGGGAGGAAACACCGTCTCAAGCTCCCTACAGTCAAGGCTCTCCTGAGCAAAGGTACACATCTACCTCAAAAGGAGAATGGCGATTTAAGCGAAATAAAAAAAGATGCAGCTAACAGAGATATGCCCTGGAAGGTATTTTGTGTGTGGCTCCCTCTAGTCCTCGTCCCTACTTCCTTGACGCCGTGAGGCCAGCAGCTTGGCTCTGTGACAGCCCTCTGTCTCCGAGGTGTGCTGCCTCCTCACAGGCCCATGGCCATGGAGACTGCTGACCATGAACCGAAACTGTTGAGCCCAAACAAACTTCCCTCCTTTAGGGCGTTTCTCTCCATGTTTGTCACAGTGGCGCAAGGGCCAGAATGGGGAGCTAAGTTCCTTCCAAAGCACTCCCAACGTGATCTTGGCTCCACAATGGGTGGAACCGATTGTGACTATATCCAATGGCTTGTAAGATGGGACTATGTCTAGGACAGAGAGACATGGGGGACAGGAGGGGAGGGGGAAAAAGAAAAAGCAAAGAGGTGTCCACCAATAGGATAGCTCTTGCAGAGGACCAGGGATGGTTCCAAACTCCCACACGGCAGCTCACAGCCATCTGTAACTCCAGTTGCACGGGACCTGGTGGCCTCTTCCGGCCTCCGCAGCCACCAGGCACACGTGCAGCGCACATGCATGCACACGCGCACACCAAACACCGATAAATTTTCAATAAAAACCCCAAAACCGCCGGGCGGTGGTGGCGCATGCCTTTAATCCCAGCCCTCGGGAGGCAGAGGCAGTCAGATCTCTGTGAGTTCGAGGCCAGGCTGGACCGATAGCCTCCGAAACAATACAGAGAAACCCTGTCTCGTAAAAACCAAAAAAAACAAAAAACAAAAAACAAAAACAAAACAAAACCCCAAAACCATAACAAAACTGGAAACGTCCACTGAGTCTGGTGGGCAGGCTGGCGGGCCATTTCTTCCCAGTTCCCACAAGTCCAGGCTCTTTCCTATTCCTCGGGTGGCGTCTGATGGGGGAAGTCCTGTGTATATGTCAATAAAGCACTGTTGGCCAATAGGGAACCAAGATAGGTGGGACTAGGAGCCCAGGAGGACTCAGGGAAGGAGAAACACAGAGATTCAAGATGTAACCGCCATGGGGTAGGAAGCCCGGAAATTTCTCCGGTAAGAGAAATACTTAGATTAACAATTATGGGATAAATACTTAAGTCAGAGCTAGCCAGTAAGAAACAAGCAAGGCCAACAGCTTCATAATTAATATAGCCTCCTGTGTGTTATTTGGGACTGATGCGGCTCTGGAACCAGGCTGGCGGGAAGGCTTCCCTTTACAGGCGTCAACCCAAGTCCAATCTCCCAGTTGTCCGTTGACTGTTGAAGCTCTTGCCGGTCTCAGTTTTTTCCTCAAAGTGGTTTCGACTCCAACACCAAAATACACGTTTTGGCCCACAATACTAGGTTTGTGTTTTGTTTCCTTTTGTCTGAGGCAGGCAGGGCCTCACGACGTATCCCAGGCTGGCCTCGAAGTGCTAGTTCTCCCTGTCTTAGCCTCAAGAGCACCGAGATGAGGGGTGCTCCCCACCACACTGGGTGGTACTCCCCCCTCTTATCTAAGAGGAGGGCAGGGCTGCGCTTCGCTCGTGCTGAGAGGATATACCCGTCAGTTAGGGTTTCTGTTGCGGTGATGAAAGCCCTCTGGAGGAAAGGGTCTGTCTCACGTGAACCTGTGCATCTCAGCCCGGTCATCCGTGGAAGTCGGAGCGGGAGCCTGGAAGCAGGAACTGAGGCAGAGCCCCACAGAAACTCTGCCTGCTGGTTGGCTCAGCTTGCTTCCTTAGAGGACACAGGACCACCAGTCCAAGGTGGCCACAATGTGTTGGGCCCTCCCACATATTAAAAAAACGCACCCCAAGTTTACGGGCCAGTCCCATGAAGACAGTCTCCCAACCGTGGTTCACTCTTATCGGATTAACTCCACCTCCTGTCCAACAACAACAACAGCAGCAAAACAGGTCAATAGGCCCAGGGGAATGGACGTCCCCATCCTGAAGGGAGCCTGGAGGATTCACCATGAATACTCCTGCAGCAGCCCAATTCTTGGACACACATTCCCTCTGTGAACTGTTTCTCTGGGATTCAAGACAGCCTCCTGTGACAATCAACTAGACTTTGTGCTAGTGTAGAAAAGCATTTGACATGAGCGATTTAAGGAGGGAGGATTTTATTTTAATTCACAGCTCTAAAGGTGGTGGTCCATCAGGGCAAGGGAGGTAAGGCAGACAGGAGCAGCTCACATCATGGCCGCCAAGAAATAGAGAGAGCATCCTTAAACCTGTCTTCTTTTTTCTTTTTTTTTATAGAAGGGTCTCTCTATGTCACCCGAACTGACCTGGAACTTGCTCTGTAGACCAAGCTGGCCCAGAATTCACAGAGATCCACTTGCCTCTGCCTCCCTAGTGCTGGGACTAAAGGTACAGGTCCCTGACTAAAGCTCGCTGGATAGTGCCAAGCAAATTCATCAGTGAATACACACACACACACATACACACACACACACACACACACACACACACACACACACACACACACACGGGTGCACTTTACTGACCTCCCAAGCCTCTTCAAACAAGTTATCAGTTGGTAGGAACAATCCCGCTTCTTTCCTAGAGAAACACGGGAGAAGACAGCTGAGGGGGTGAACCGTGGTCCCCAGCGCAACAGCTGTCTCTCCTCATCATTTGCCCTGCTCTGCAGTCTCAAGTTCCTTCTCCCTGGCTGCATCTTACAGTCGAAACTGTTTACTAAGTGGGGCAAAACACACCGGAAAGCCAGAGAGGTCTCCCTGTGCTGCTACCGATCCTTCTGGAGCCCTGGCTGTTGGACTTACGTTATCCGTTCACTGTCTGTGTTGGGAAGGGCGTCCTGTAGGTAAGAGAAACACAGGACCCTTAGCCACCAGGAAGATGTACGTCAAAACTACCCCTAGGGGCTGGGCATTGGTGGCGCACGCCTTTAATCCCAGCACTCCGGAGGCAGAGGCAGGCGGATCTCTGTGAGTTCGAGGCCAGCCTGGTCTACAGAGCGAGCTCCAGGACAGCTTCCAAAACAATACAGAGAAACCATGTCTCGAAAGACAAAACAAAACAAAACAAAAAAAACAAACAAACAAAAAACTACCCCAAGGAACAGTGAGACGGCTCATTAGGTAAAGACATTTGTCACCAAACCTAGTAATTTGAGTTCCCCAGACCTTCATAGTGGAAGGACAGAACTCACACCCAAAAGCTGTCTTCTGGCCTCCACGCTTCTACTGAGTTACATGAAATCACACTTGAGCACACAGAGTAGATAAACAAGAAGTAAATACATGTAGTTAAAAAAAAGTTCAAAGCCTGGCCGGGTGGTGGTGGCGCACGCCTTTAGTCCCAGCACTCGGGAGGCAGAAGCAGGTGGATCTCTGTGAGTTCAAGACCAGCCTGGTCTACAGAGCGAGTTCCAGGACAGCCTCCAAAGCCACAGAGAAA
>NW_024429223.1:3860094-3865094 GCF_017639785.1 Mesocricetus auratus
TCCTGCCTTTTAGGAATCGTGTGAGTCACCTATGATGAGCAGCTCTGAGCCGGCTGCGAGTATCGGTGTCCCGGGTCTGGATTGACAGGCGTTTGTTTCCTTGGAGCTGTGCATTCCAAACTCTAGTGCCAAAGAAAAGATGTGTTCAATGGAACCCACGGCATGCCCAGGCTCGCTCCAAAGCTTATTTTTGTTTTTGTGCTCCTACATACCACTCCTCAGCGTGGCTCTGATGAGCGTGTGGCATTTTCTTTCTTCCTTTTTTTTTTTTTTTTAATGCTTGTCTGCCTGGTTTTTATTTCTTTTTTGTTTGAGACAGGGTCGCACCATGTAGCCCTGGCTGGCCTGGCACAGGCTGGCCTCAAACACACAGAAATCCACGGCTTCTGCCTCTCGAGCACTGAGATTAAAGGTGTGTGCCACCATGCACCTGACCTTGCGGGAGACATTTAAAGCTGGCACATTTAAAGCTGGCCACACCGTGTTTGGTGCAGCGAGTGGGAAGGCTGTCAACGGTACTTGCTGGAGGTGTGTGATTACTCCAGTGTGCCTTTCGCCTTCTTGCAGAAGAGCTAGACATCTTTGCTGAGAAGGAACTGAAGATCAAATGCTTTTTCTCTTAGTCTTTCAAATTTACTCTTGTATAGGAGGAAGGGATGTGTGCGTGTGTGTGTGTGTGTGTGTGTGTGTGTACAAACACACACATACAGAGGATGTATATATATATATAGACAACATATAGAAAGTCTATACGTTCTCTCTATATAGAAAAGTATTTTTTCATGTTTATGGGTGCTTTGTATGTATGCTTGTAAACACACATGGAGGGGCTGGGGGGAGGGGTCACCATGCATTCCAGGCTGGCCTTGACCCCCTGATCCTCTTGCTTCAACCTATCTGTCGTGTGCTGGGATTGCCACGACTGACTCAGAAAGTAGATTCTGTTACGTTAGTTCCCTGTTTAAATCACACACTGTGTTTGCTATTCTAGTCTATGTATTCTACTCTGACTGACCTTGAACTCTTAAAAATAATTTTAAAATTAAGTGTGTGCGTGTGTGCATGTGTGTGTGTGTGTGTGTGTGCGTGCGTGTGCACGCGTGCTCCCTGGAGCTGGAGTTACAGGCGGCACTAAGCCACCCAACATTGGTGCTGGGAACTGAACTGGAATCCTCTGGAAAAGCAACGAGTGCTCTTAACCCCCGAGCCATTGAGTCCTCAGCCCAGGCCTTAAACTCTTGATTTTCCTTCTGCAGCTTCCTGAGTGCTGGGATTACAGGCGTGTACCGCCACATCGGGCTTTCTGTGCTCATTTTGTGTAAGCCGCTGTGTGCACGTGTGTGTGTGTGTGTGTGTGTGTGTGTGTGTGTGTGCGCACAAGCATGTGGATGCCAGGGCTAATGTCTGCTGTCCTCTCCGATAGCTCTGCCTCCACCTCGTTGTGTTAGGCCGTGTCTCTCACTGGAGCTGAGCTCTCTGTCTGGTTAGACTGGTTGACCAGCAAGCTCCAGAGATCGTCCTGTCTCTGCCTCTCAGCACTGGGATGACAGGTATGCACCTCCACCCCCCCCACTTGTTATATGGGTGCCGTGGGATTTGAACTCAGATCCTCATACTTGCATACCAAGCACTATCCTCTAAGCCGTATTCTCTAGTCCTTATATGCTCCCCTACCCCCACAGGGTTTCTCTGTGTAACAACCCTGGAACTCCCTTTGTAGACCAGGGTGGCCTTGAACCCACAGAGAGATCTATCTGCCTGACTCTGCCTCCTGAGTGCTGGGATTAAAGGAGTGTGCCACTACCACCACCTGGCTCATTTTTTTTTTTAAGTACAGACCAATGAGCTAAACCTGCCCCAGGAGAACATTGTAGCACATAGTCCCAGGAGAACATTGTAGCGCTTTCCACTTTCCGTTTGTTGATGGCCTCTGGTCATGTGTTTGCACAGTCTTCAGCATCTCTGGGCTTAAGCACTGATGAAGTTTTCTGACCCACACCATTTCTGGGATTTCTCTACCACTGTTATTCCCAGATGTAGGATTTTTTAAAAAATCTAATTTGCAATCGACAATATTACTAGCAAACCAGGGAGACAGCTCAGCAAATAAGAATGCTTGCTATTGGGGGCTGGAGAGATGGTTTAGCAGCTATAGCCCTGGCGGCTCTTGCGGAGGACCTGGGTTCAGTTCCCAGCACCCACGTAGCAGCTCACAACAATCTGTAACGAGTTTCAGGGGATCCCACAACTTCTTCTGGTGTTTTTGGGCACCAGGCACAAACATGCACAGTACACACACAGACATGCAGGCAAGACACTCATACGCATAGAATAAGATAAATAAACAAATATTAAAAATAATGCTTGCGCCGGGCGGTGGTGGCGCACGCCTTTAATCCCAGCACTCAGGAGGCAGAGGCAGGCGGATCTCTGTGAGTTCGAGGCCAGGCTGGACCGACAGCCTCGAAAACAATACAGAGAAACCCTGTCTCGAAAAACAAACAAACAAACAAACAAAAATGCTTGCTATGTAATCACGAAGAGCTGAGTTCAAATCCTCTGCACCCGTGTAAAGCTTTGACATGAATGTGTGTGTGCCTGTAAACTCAGATAGCTTAAGAGAACAGCAGCAGAGGCAGGTGGATTCCAGGAGCTCAAGGGTCAGTCAGCCTAGCCAAAACAAGGAGCTTTAGATTCAGTGAGAGGCCTTGTCCTGGGGGAGTAAGTTGGAGTATGATAGGCCTCTACACACACAGACTTATATTTACCACACATACATTTACACACAAGTAATAATAAAAAAAATTGTAAATGGCAATGATTAATTGACCTATGTGTTTTTTGGTCTCAGTTACCCCCTTGGGATTTTCAAATGCTTCCCATCAACTGGTGAGTATTTCATGCATGACCGTAGGGATTACTCACACCTAAACAAACAGAACTTGATTTCCCTCTTTGGTCATTCTAATTCATCCCGTACGTATATCTGTCATGGCCCCGAAGGGTGTGTGCAATTATTACAGTGTGGGAGAATCTCAGATAATTAAGGCCAACCTCAATGTTTTGAAGGTGCGACTGTTGTGGGAAGAAACAGATAATTAATTAGATTTGAACAGTCTGTGTGCCCGATGTCTGTCCTTGAAAGTAACTGAAGCTCTTCCAAAAGAAAAAGAAAAAAAAAAAGAAAAAGGAAAAGAAAAAAAATGACTTGTGTCCTTCAGAACATTCATCAAAAAACTTTAAAATGTTTCAATAATTCTTAAAATGTCCGTAATTACCCTAGTTCCTTGTGCTTAAAGGGATTTATTAAGTTATTTTCCCATGACAACTTAAAATGAAAAACTCCAAGTTAAAAAAAAAAGCACGGACTGCAGTAATTGGCTTTGATGAATTTAAGTCGCTATCCCACACTGTTAACTGTGGGTGCCCGGAGCTTAAAGGCACAGACGTGCCCTGACAATACGGGGGGGGGGGGCCGGGGGAATGAACCCAGGCTCTCTGTGCAAGGGAACTGGGCTTGTGTTTGCGTTTATCCCGTAACTGGGTCAGCCCGAGCTTAATTCTTTCATGGTTTCGGGACCAGGAACCGTACAACTTCGCAGATAATATCTCGTTTGTTGGGCCTGAAAACAGGCAAGCCTCTCCCTGCCTCAGTCATACAGAACCAAGCCAGCAGGATGCCCGGGGCACTGACACAGCCCTCCGGGGTGCCTGGGCCAGCGCTCAAGCCCAGCCTGGCTTGGGGTTTCCCACAGTCGACAGAGGGACTTCCGTTCGGGTCCTCTGGGTAACTGGCAAACTTCAAGTAGGTCCCAGGGAATAAAGGGAAGAATCTTGTGTTCCCCAGCTTGGTTGAGCAACTCAGCCAGCCTTTGGCTGCTGGAGGAAGGGTCAGAGGTAAGTAAACGGTTTCTCCTTTGCTTTTCTGGTGGGGCTTAGGGGGTCTGCTCACGCAACCCAAACCTCAGCTTGCCTGAAGTGAGGCGTTTCACCCCCGTGTTTGCCCAGTGGTTCTTTTTTTTGTTTGTTTTTCGAGACAGGGTTTCTCTGTGGCTTTGGAGGCTGTCCTGGAACTAGCTCTTGTAGACCAGGCTGGCCTCGAACTCACAGAGATCCGCCTGCCTCTGCCTCCCGAGTGCTGGGATTAAAGGCGTGCGCCACCAACGCCCGGCTGCCCAGTGGTTCTTAAACACGCTTTCTGAAAGAAAAGATAGTCTTCCCTAACCAAGTCCCGCTAGGAAACTGAGGATGAAACCAGGCACCCGGGTTTTCTGGACGCGTCCATGAGCTCACAGGTTTAAGGAAGCTGAGACGTAGGTCTGCATTACCTGGCTTGGCTGTTGCCAACTAAGGACAGACGGAACACAGTGTGTCCTCAGGTTGGGCCTCTGCCGGCTGTGATCACCGTCTCCCCCCCTCCCCCACCCCCCAGATGCCTTCACTCTGCATCACTGTTTCAGATCCAAGGTCCCTGACAGCGGGTTTGAGCAATTTGTGCTCCAATTCGTGGGTTGCAAATACTGGTATTGAGGGCTGGTGGGATCTTTAGGAGGTTGTTATATCACGGGGGCTCCACCTTCCTGAAGGGATTAATGTGGCTAATCTCCTGGGGGGGGGGGGGGGAGAAAGTGGGTCGGTTGACTCCAGAGCAGGTTGCTACACATGGAGTCTGGTATCTCCAGTCACGCTTTCACTCATGCCTGCTCACCAATCCCCAAACACACTCGCCCCGTGTAATGCCACCTGCTGTGCTGTAACAGCTTTGAAGCCCTGGAAAGATTTTGCTACCAGGCTGGGGGTGTGGCTCAGTGGTAGAGCCCCTGCCTAGAATCCCCCAGTGAGGGGCTGTGGGTGTGGCTCAGAGGGAGAATACTTGCTTAGCATGTGCAAAGCCCTGAATTCCATCATCAGCACTGTAAAATACCAATGATAACATTAACTGTTTGGGGCTGGGTGTGGCAGCACATGCGTGTAGCCCCAGAACTCAGAAGGCTGAAGTG
>NW_024429223.1:3867594-3887594 GCF_017639785.1 Mesocricetus auratus
CCTCTACCCACTGAGCTATCCCCCCCTTTTTTTTTTTTTTTTTGGTTTTTCAAGACAGGGTTTCTCTGTATTGTTTTGGAGGCTGTCCTGGAACTCGCTGTGTAGACCAGGCTGGTCTCAAACTCACAGAGATCCGCCTGCCTCTGCCTCCCGAGTGCTGGGATTAAAGGCGTGCGTCACCAACGCCCGCCTATCTCCCCCCTTTTAATAAAATATTTCAGTTTGATTGGAGGCAAAAACATTTTTAAATGCTGAGTATTTCATTAGTAAAAGTACCGGATAGAAAAGAGAGGTGAATTGGACATTGTGTTGAAAGTCCCACGGTGGGGAAATCAAAGGAGACCAAGGAGGAAGGAGCATGAGACACAGTTCCATGGTGTGGCCAGACTGGGCTATAGCTCAGAGCCAGCCAACTCAGCCAGCATGTTTGAGGTTGTGAGTTCGATCTCCAGCAGGGTAAAACAAGCCACGTAAATACTATAGTGGGGGTGAGGTGGGCCTCTGGGAGATGAGACGGGAGCAAACACAGAAAACCCAATTACGATAAAACCCCCAACGTGCCCCTCCCCTTCAAAATACCCCAAGTGGTTTTCCACAGGTGTCAGGTTAGCCTGGCAGTGGTGGTGTGCGTGTGTCTTTAATCCCAGCAGAGGCAGGTGGATCTCTGTGAGTTCAAGGTCAGCCTGGTCTACAGAGTGAGTTCCAGGACAGGCTCCAAAGCCACACAGGGAAGCCCTATCTCGAAAAACCAAAACAAAACAAAAAACCAAAACCACCATGCTTTTTCTTCAAGGTACCTGCTATTATTCTTGTGGGAACAATCCCCTTCCTGCTTTTTTTTTTTTCAGGACTGCATATAAGATAAGTGCTCAGAGAGGCAGGGAACCCCTGAGGAAACTGCCAAGGTCCTCTGTCTAAAGACGTTTGTCCCTGAGATGGAGAGAGGACTCAGCGGGTAAAGACTCGCTGTGCAAACATGAAGATCTGAGTTGGGATTCCCAGGAGCCCACATGAGAGTCAGGCGTGGCGGAACTCGTATGACATCCCAGTGCTGGGGAAGAGGCGGGGACCCGAGGGCCCCTGGAGCTCACTGCTCAGCCGGTCTAGACAAGCTGGTCCAGGCCTAAGGAGAGACCCTGTCTGAAAACAAACCAGTCAGAGAGCAATGGCAGAGGATGCCGGGCATTAACCTCTGACTCCCACACACACATATGAATATATGTGTATGTACACGAACGTATGTACACACACATACAATACACATTCATGTACACACACACACACACACACACACGCTTCAAAGAAAAATCACTTTGCTCCCGTGGGCGTGGTTTGGAAGGATGTTTTCTATAGCTACGTATGGGTTTTGTGCACGTGTGCCACAGGGCTTTTGTAGGAGGAGCCTGTGGGAGTTGGTCCTCCCCCACCGCCGCGTGGGTCCCGGGGATCGAGTTCAGGCTGTCAGCCCAGGGGTGGTGAGTTGTCATTATCCGCTGAGCCATCTCATTGACTTCGTAAAGCTCTTTTATTATTATTATTATTAATTACATTTTTTCATTACGTGTGTTTATTTAGTGTGTGTGGGGGGGGTGTTCATGCGGCCTCTGACCTCTCTGGGCAGCTTTCAAGAGTCAGTTCTCTCCTGCCAACTCAGTGTGTCTCCCGGGGTTCAGACTCTGGTAGCCGTGCCTGGCAGCAAGCATCTTTACCCCCACGCCATCTCAGGGGCCCCCTTTATGTTTTTATTGAGGCAGGGTCTCATGTAGCTAAGAGATCGCCTTTAACTTCTGAGTCTCCTGCCTCTGCCTCCCAGATGAGCCTCCTGCACACACACACACTCACACACACACTCACACACACTCACACACACACTCACACACACACTCACACACACTCACACACACACACACACACAGAAAGAGAGAGCAACCGAGAGACACAGAGGCAGAGACAGAGAGGAAGGAAGGGGGCACCCTGGTGACTTTCACTTAAGATCTGAAAATTTAAATAATATTCACCTCGTAAATTATTACCCTCACTTCAGGCGCCTGAAACGGGTGGTACCTTGACCACTGAGCCATCACTCCAGCCCAAAGTATTATTATTATTTTAAAAAGGGTCCATCGGTCTAAAACTTGTCCAAACAAGAGCACTCAGGAAGCTCCCCGGGAATGAGCGTGGTGTTCTCTAGCTCGCGGACGGACGGGTTTAGCAGCTGCAACGCCTACTTCCAAAAACTCCCGTGAGACCTGCCAGGATGCCTTGAGCCAAGGAAGCACCAGCTGGGTAGGAAATCCCCACCTGCGATTACTGGGGTATTCATTAATCCGGGGTGGCTGTGAGGGAAAGAAGAAAACGAGGCTGGTTTTGATAGAGGATTCTTCTGGAATCGCATGAGGCTCGCAGATGCCAAAGCCGGGCTAAGAGTCCAGGGTAAATCAGCAGTTCGCTCGATCCCGCCCACCCCTACGCCCACTCCCATCCATCCACCCCCGCGTCGGTTCTCTCCAAAGCTGCAGCTTGGTGAGCTCAGCTCTGCCCCCTGGGATAAGGAAGAAGAGGGTAAGGGTTGTTTTTGATTACAGGTTTCTATGGTAACCGGGACTAGCAACAGAGGGGTTTGGGCACAGCAACTGCAGACTCAGCTAGCTTTGGGACACCCAAAGCCCGAATTCGCCTAAATAATCCGGGGATAAAGAAAACGACGACGTCCTTAAGGGGGACCCATGGTGAAAATTAGTTTTGGATTCCTTGGGGATCAGAACCACATCTGGGTAGTTGCGTGGAGTCTATTCTTGTCTTGTTTTCCCCCAGGTTGCCTTTTCTTTCTTTCTTTTTTTTTTCTTTTTCTTTCCCCTTCTTCTGAAACCTTTCTCCCTCAATTCCACAATAAAAAAAAAAATACAGTTGACGTTTGAGGAGCCCAGGTTTTAATGGTGTGGGCCCTACTAAATGTGGGTTTGGGTAGTGGTGGTCGGGGATTTTCAACAACTTGAAAACATTAAGAAAAAGACAGAGATATGTGTAGGGGACACGGTGCCTTATCAGTTACTGCAAGACACATTTGGAGGCCGTGAAAAAGTTACGGCTGACCAAAATGGAAGGGGTCAGACGCTGTACGGGACTGCACGAGGCCGTTTGCAACCCACAGAAATGCAAACAAGCGGACAGGCGCGGCATTAAATCATAATTGCATATATTAACTGTAGTACATACCGTACTGCTTTAACAATGCCCTCGCCTGTTGCTGTGGGGAGATGACAAGCAGATTTTTAAAAAAATAATTCATGGAGGGTTGGCACCTTTAACTCCCAGGTAATCTCTTAGCTAAGCTTGCTGAGAATAAGACAGCTGATGTTCCTTTAACCACGAAGATCGGCTTTTTTTTTTCCTTTTTTCTTTTTTCTTTTTTCTTTGCTGTTGTGGAGGCAGAGTCTCAGGTGCCCAAGCTGGCGTTGAACTATCTGCATGGCTGAGGATGACCTCGAACTTCAACCCTCCTGCCTCTGTCCCCCCACCCCCCAAGCGTTTTGATTCCACCTGGGTGCTGCCACGCTTGGCTTTATGCTGTGCTAGGTTGTGAACCTAGGCTCTCATCGGTGCTGGGTAGGCATGCTGCCAATTAAGCTGCACCTCCGGGCCCCCAAGGTGGGATCTCGGGGAGGGGGGGATTTTGCAGGCCACTAATGGTAGTGTTAACTGGAAATGCTCTCAGGAGCTTGGGTCTAACACTCAGGTTTCCAGTTCCTGACAATGGGGACACTGGGATTTTCCTGACGAAGGTGTTAGCTTGCTTTTTAATCAGGTAGATCCAAATCGGGCTGGTTTGGTGCTATTATTTATTTATTTGTTTTTGGTTTTTCAAGACAGGGTTTCTCTGTGGAGCCCTGGCTGTCCTGGAACGCACTCTGTAAGCCAGGTTGGCCTCCAACTTAGAGGTCTGCCCTCCTCTGCCTCCCGAGTGTTGGGATTAAAAAAGCATGTGCCACTACCACCCAGCTTTATTATTTATTTATTTATTTACTTTTTTTTTTTTTTTTTGGTTTTTCGAGACAGGGTTTCTCTGTGGCTTTGGAGGCTGTCCTGGAACTCGCTCTGTAGACCAGGCTGGCCTCGAACTCACAGAGATCCGCCTGCCTCTGCCTCCCGAGTGCTGGGATTAAAGGCGTGCGCCACCAACGCCCGGCACCACTCTCCAACATCACATGCTAAGGACTAGATCAAGGAGCCTCTTTTTCTCCTTCTTTGGAGACAGGTTCTCTCTATATCCCTGACTGGCCTGGAACCCACTGTGTAGACCAAGCTGCTTCTGCTTCCCGAGTGCTGGGATTAAAAGTGTGCACGCCCTGCTGTTCCGTTTTTCTGGCTTAACATAATTTATTATCCTACATGTGTGGGTGTGGCCATTCTGCTAGTATTCAGGCATCTGTACTGGCCTGCCCTTGGGGTTCTGACAGACAGGATACACCCTCAGCTGCGGCCCCTAAGAGCACCTCCCGTGCACATTTGCCAGGTTCCCTTTTCTCTTTTTGTTTTGTTTTTTTTGGAGGCAGGGTTTTTCCGTGTAGCTTTGGAGGCTGTCCTGGAACTCGCTCTTGTAGACCAGGCTGGCCTCGAACTCACAGAGATCCGCCTGCCTCTGCCTCCCGAGTGCTGGGGTGAAAGGCGTGCTCCACCAACGCCTGGCCACTACAGTTCCAGTTCCCTTTTAAAAGGGATTCTCGCCGGGCGTTGGTGGCACACGCCTTTAATCCCAGCATTCGGGAGGCAGAGGCAGGCGGATCTCTGTGAGTTCGAGACCAGTCTGGACTACCAAGCGAGTTCCAGGACAGCCTCCAAAGCCACAGAGAAACCCTGTCTCGAAAAACCAAAAAAAAAAAAAAAAAAAAAGGGATTCTCCTCTCTCTCTCCCCCTCTCTCCCTTCCCCCTTCTGTCTCTCTCCTCCCTTCTGCTGCTATTTCCAGAGGCCCGTCTCCTCCCTCCCTCCCTCCCTCCCCCTTTTTCCATTCCCTTTCCCCTAATAAAAAAAAGCCCTCCACTAAGCATCTTTCTCCTGCAAGCTGGCTGTGAATGTAGAGCGGTCAGAGGACGACTCTCTCCTCCCACCTTTATGTGGGCTCCAGGAATTGGCTCAGGTCAGCGGACCTGCATCAAGCATGCTCTCCCCTGCTGAGCCAAATCGCCACTCTCAATGCTCCTCCTTGCCCTGAATGCTGGAATTTTAAGTGTGCAAACACCATGCCCGGTGGATAGCTGCCTTCTTGCCTTCTTGTGTCCTACCTCTCTTGGGGGTCAGGTGGCAAAGGAATTCCTTTAATTTACTCGGTGGATGCCCGCTGCATCAGCGTGCCCAAATCCATCTCCCACTGTGGGCATTTGGTTTGCCTCCATCTTGGACCACTATGACCACCCCAGTGCACATCCTTGGGCGTCTTTGGAAGTGCACGTGTCTGTGGCATATTACATCTGGGAATGGGATGCCTGGACCAGGGGGTGTGAGTGTCTATTCAGCGTGGGGCATCGCCCAGCCGTTCCCCAGAATGGCTCCACGAAGTCACAATCCAAATCTGTGAGCAGCCGCTCTCGTTCCGCGTGGAATCCCGTGCCTCTTCAGCGAATCTGGTCTTGAAGATCTAACCCCAGCTAGCTGAGAATGTGACTATGTGACAAAGGCTTGTAATTGCAGCAACTCGAGAGGCCGAGGCAGGGGAATGGAAAGCTCGAAGCCCGTTTGGGCCACAGAGTGAGTTCATGGCCCATCTGGTCAACTTAGTGAGCCCCCGTCTCAAAATCCAAAGTAAGATGGGAACTGGGCTTGGAGCTGAGCGGTTTCTAGCATTTACAACACCCCAGGTCCAGTCGCTCCAACAAAACAGGGCAGAGCAAAGAGCAAAACTGAGACATGACCACAGGAAGGTAGGGTTTTAAATGTTTTACAGTTATTTATCTTGGGGGGCGGTACCTATGTTATAGCTTGCAGGTGGAGGCCAGAAGACAAGCTTGAGGAGTCTGCTCTCCTCTGCCGTGGGAGTCTCGTAGGTGGAACACAGGTCATCAGGCCTGGCTGCAGTTGGCTTTGTCTCATCATTCATTGCAAACAGCGTGTTCATGCGTGTGCAGGTGCCTCTGCGTGTGCATGCGTGTGTGTGTGTGTGTGTGTGTGTGTGCGTGCGCGCACACGTGGAGGCCAGAGGTTGACCACGGGTGGTGGTCCTCAGATGCCATCACCTTGTTTTTTATCTAAAACTGTCTTCCCTCGGCCTGAAACTTACTAAGCATGCCTCCTCAGCCCTGTGATTACAAGCCCCTGCAACCACGTGTTGTTTGTTTGTTTTAATCATCTCCATCCTGGAGATCGAACTCAAGTCTTCACACTTGCATGGCAAGCGTTTTGCCAACTGAGCCATCTCCTATGGCCCTGGCCTTTTAGGGGCAATGTAGCTCACTCAGGCTGGCGTCTGATTGGCAGTGATTCTCCAGCCTCAGCTTCCTGGGAGTCAGACTCACAGGCGTGCGCCACAACACGGCACGGGACCTGGGACCGCCCCCTTCGGATTTGCTTTCTTATTGCATTGCCTAGATCCACCAGTGAAGTCTCTAACCGAAGCAGCAATAGCCGGTATACTTCCCTTACAGGCCTCTTCCTGACTGCTGATAGAAGTGCCCCCCCCCGCCCCACCCCGCCCCCCCACCCCGCCCCTTTCTCTATTTCATTAGTATTTTATCCTACAACCTCGCATTCATGTTTCGCTGGGTGGGAAAATTTTCCAGTTGGCTTCTCTCTTGCGGTGGTGAAAAAGAACTGACCAAAAGCAGCTTGGGGTTTATTTGGCTCCCGTGTCACCTTCTATCATTAAGGGACACCAAGGCAGGGGGGGACTCATGGCTGGAGCTGCCTGGAAGCAGGGACTGAAGAGGAAGCCGGGGAGGAACGTACGCTAGGCTGCTTGCTGGTTCGAAGTCCCACTGCTCACAATCAGATACCTTTGTTATACAGACCAGGCTCACCCGCCTAGGGGTGGTACCACCCACAGTGGACTGGGCCCTCCTACATCATAGCGATCTGAAAACCACCTGCAGACACGCTTACCGCCTGTTCTGAGGGAGCCATCCCCTCAGCGGGAGGTGCCTCTTCCGGGGACCGTCAAGTTGATGGCCCAGGCTAATGGCCGAGGCTAACCGGGACAGAAAGTTTACCCTGCATTTGCTTGTCTGCTTTACTTTACATGCCTCTGCTGCGTCTACTGAGATAAATCACACGATTTCCCCCACTTTATTGGGCAGTCCTGGAAAATGGTCATCTGTTTAAAATAGCAATGGCGGTGTTGGGGCAGGGGGATTGCTGAGAGTTCAAGGCCAGCCCCGGGAATACACCATGTGATCCTATCTCAGAAATAAAACAAAGGGGGTTAAAGGCTACTCTGCCTTCCTATAGCGGCTGGCCGGTGTCCCCCTGTTGTTAGCAGTTCCTGGAAAAATAAATATTGACTGTCCTTGACTGCTTAGTGGGACCTACTGCCCGGACTTGGTGTTTCATTTCTAGGAAGGGACGTAATCATACACCCAATTTACTCACTAGACGTGACATTATGTGGGTTTTGCTCACTTTTAATGGATTGTAGGGTTTTTTTGTTTTTTTGGGTTTTTTTTTTTTTGGTTTTTCGAGACAGGGTTTCTCTGTGGCTTTGGAGACTGTCCTGGAGCTCACTTTGTAGACCAGGCTGGCCTCGAACTCACAGAGATCCGCCTGCCTCTGCCTCCCGAGTGCTGGGATTAAAGGCGTGCGCCACCAACGCCCGGCGATTGTAGGGTTTTTAAAATAGATTGCATTTGAACCCCCACATTTATAAACATAAAAATATCCCCAGACTACTTGCTCATCATATTCTCCCTCCCCGATCGAGTGTGTGGTGTGTGTGTGAGTGTGTGAGAGTGTGAGTGTGTGTGTGTGTGTGTGTGCATGCGTGAGTGTAGTTTGTATTTTTGGAACAGGCTCTTTCTTTGTAGACCAGGCTGGTCTTGAACTCACTGAGATCCATTATGCCTCTGTCTCTCAAGTACTGGGATTAAAGGCCTGAGCCTCCAGAGCTGGCTCAAACATTTTCCTTCACTAACTCAATCACTCCTCAGTTAAAATAGCTTACTGCTGCTGAGCAGTGGTGGCGCACACCCTTGATCCAGCCACGGGAGGCAGAGGGAGGTGGACCTCTGTGAGTTTGAGGCCAGCCTTGTCTACAGAGAGAGTTCCAGGACAGGCTCCAAAGCTACACAGAGAAACCCTGTTTGCCAAAAACAAAACAAAACAAAACAAAAAACCCAAAACCAAAACAACAACAAAAAGAAAGATAGTTTACTATTCTTTTTTTTTTTTTTGGTTTTTCGAGACAGGGTTTCTCTGTGGCTTTGGAGGCTGTCCTGGAACTAGCTCTTGTAGACCAGGCTGGCCTCGAACTCACAGAGATCCACCTGCCTCTGCCTCCTGAGTGCTGGGATTAAAGGCGTGTGCCACCAACACCCGGCGATAGTTTACTATTCTTGCAGAATACCCAGGATCAGTTCTCAGCACCTATGTGACAGATTGCACAATTGCCCATGATTCCAGGGGGAACTCAATACCCTCTTCTGGCTTCACGAGCTTCTGCATACACATAGCACACATAAACAAATATTGGCATGCATGCGTACACACACGCGTGTGCACACACACACACACAAATGAATAACCGTAAAACATATCTTACAATTTTAAGGCCAAAATATGAGTCGTCTATAATTAATTCAGGGAGCTCTTCCAAGATAATTAAAAATAGATTGGACTATTCTGAGTCCTCTTTCCTGGTGGTGGATGGGTTCCACACTCCGACTGAGGTCCCTTGGCACTGACTTCTCCCTTGCATGTTGGCTCAATTAGTAGCTCCCCCCATCTGTGACTCAACTACTCCCGAGGGCTTCTTTGGATGCTGAGCAAGAGGAGCACAGAGCAGACTGGGAGAGCTGGGAAATTAAAAACTTCCTGGAGTTGTGCCCCCATCAATTAGTGACCACAGTTCCCGGGTAAATACCCCTGCCCCTGTCCTCCTCATGTGGGGTTCACTCTGAGCTGCAGCTCTGCACCCTGAGCTGGCTCCCCAAGTTTCTGAGCAGAGGGAAGACCCAGTGACTCAGTGATAATGTGTTGGCACGTGCTCTCTTCATTTGTTTTTGTTTTTTGCACTGCTGGGATTCAAACCCAGGGCTTGGCTTATGCTAGGCCGGCTATGCCCGGGGCCCAGCGTGTGTCCTTGTTGATCCCCTCCCCTTCCTCACTCCCTCAGTCCCGGAATGAACCATCAGGGACGGCTTCAAGAGTGTATTGCTACAACTCCAGTCTGGTTTTGCGTCTTGTAACGGTCCCTAGGTAACCTTATGACGTTGGTGCTCACGCGAGCACATGTGTGTGTGTGTGTGTGTGTGTGTGTGTGTTTTGTTTTGTTGCTCTTTTTGCTTTTGTTTTGCTTTTCGAGACAGGGTTTCTCTGTGTAACAGCCCTGACTGTCCTGGAATTCGATCTGTAGACCAGGCTGTCCAGATCTGCCTGCCTCTGCCTCCCCAGTGAGTGCTGAGATGCCTGTGCCACCAAGCCTGGTTTAATAAACAATTGTTAAAGAAAACAGCTAGAAGGAAAACTTCACCAGTATACAGAAGGAATCTCAAAAAGACTTTAAGAGGGAAAAGCACACTGTCTTCAACACAGAACCATAATACAGGACTAGCCGGGCATCAGTGGTGGAACACGCCTTTAAGCCCAACACTCATAAGGCAGAGGCAGGCGGATCTCTGTGAGTTCGAGGCCAGCCTGGTCCGCAAAGCTCCAGAGAGAAATATAATACAGGTCTGTCTGTAAGAACAAAGGTTCAGCCCCCCAATACCTGCACAAGCTCCACTCCTACACTGGCAGGCTCCTTGCTGAGACACTGAATCTGGAGTTAACAAGCTTCAAGGGGTTGGGATCTCTCACCTGGGAAGTGAGTTCACATGAAAATCTCCGCACTCCTTCCCTGCCACCTGCCTGGGAACCACCTGCTGGCCTGTGCTGTGAAACCCCGTTCAGAGGACTAGTGTCGCTGGGGTCTAACTCTCCTTAAGAGGCCCCACCACGCTATCTGTATCTGATGCTGGGGCCTGAGCTCTGTGGCGAGTTCCTGCCACTCTCTTGTCTGTCTGTCTGTCTGTGACATTTGTAATTCCTCTAATAAGCCTCTTATGCCCCCCAAAATCTACCTCAGTGTCCCTTGAACCTCATATCCAAGGTTGCTCTCCTGGAGTGGGGACAGGGTTCCACTACGTAAACCAGGTGAACCTCGAACTCGAGGCCCTCTGTACACCTGTCTCTGAGGACTAGGATCAGAGGTGCGTCACAACATCTGGAAGACAATACCGTCAATAAGCCAAAAACAGATCATTGTCAACCTATATCCAGTGAAGGTAAGCTTCAGAGAGAAAGGTGAAAAATAAAATCATGGGTGTGGCGGCACACACCTGTAATCCCAACACCTGGGAGGAAGGGGCGTGGCGGCACACACCTGTAATCCCAACACCTGGGAGGAAGGGGCAGAATGGAGAGTTTGAGGCCAACAAAACAAAAATTTTAAGATGTTTATTAAAATATATCATACTTCACCTGGTCTACAGGGTGAGTTCTAGGACAGCCTCCAAAGCCACAGAGAAACCTTGTCTCGAAAAACCGAAAAAAAAATAAAAAAAAATATATATATCATACTTCATTAGAGTTAAAAATAGAACCTACCATATGTGTGTGCACACGCGTGTATAAATTGACAAACTATAAGGAAGCAGCTCACGTGATTATGGTGCCCGAGAAGCCCAGATTTAGAAGGGTTCACGGTGTAAGTTTTAGTTCAGGTTCCTGTCCGAAGGCGGGAGTCTGATGCATGCCTTCAGAGACAACCGATTCCCTGCAATTCATAGAATTTCATGATTGAAAACATTTAAAAATTTATCTTCATGTTTAAATACACGTGTAAATGTGTGCTGTGTGTATGTCGGTGCCCATGAGGGCAGAGCCTTTGGAGGCTGGAAGAGGATGCCATTCTCCTGCTGCTGTAGTTACCGGAGGTTGGGAGTCACCCCACTTGGGTGCTGGGAACTGAACTTGGGTCCTCTGGCGGAGCAGCAAGCACTCTTCACGGCTCAACAGTCTCTCCAACCCCAATAATGTCACCCTTTAGGGCTGAGTGAAACCGTCTTCTATGTGTCCTCCGTCCATCTCTTGACGGGTCCCCGGCCACCTCCACACTATAAAGGTGTTGTAACCTGGGTCCCTTTGCAAGAGGGGAGCTGTGTCCTGACTTCCGGGCCGCAGACGGTTTTGCTTGTTTGTATTTGTTGATCAAACAGAATCATGTGTGACATATTTGCTTTCTATTTCTAAATACTGAATCCACCCACACGTCACAGCTTACATGAAACTATTAAGTCACGGCTCCTGTGGGTCAGGAATCCACATGCGGTTGGAGACACTCTTAGGGCTTCATCCTGAGTTTGTTCAAGCATTTGTTAAGGTGACCGTGAGGAGGACGGCCAGAAGCTCACCTCACTTTGGAAGTTATCTATGAGTACAGGGTAAAAGGTGGCAGACAGCGAGGGGAGTGCGGGGAGGGAGAGGAGAAGGGTGCAGAGAGGGGAGGGGAGAGGAGGGGGTACAGAGAGGGAGAGGGGGCACAGGGAGGGGGAGGGGAGAGGAGGGGGGTACAGAGAGGGAGAGGGGGTACAGAGAGGGGGAGGGAAGAGGGGAGGGGAGAGGAGGGGGTACAGAGAGGGGGAGGGGGCACAGGGAGGAGGAGGGGAGAGGAGAGAGGGAGGAAAACAGGTGTCGATCCTGAAGGACAGACTCCCCCAGCAGCCCAGAGTTGTTAGGACAATCCTACTATTAACTGACTGGGGAAAAGCACATTTACCGTGATTGGTGGCGTGTACTTAAAGACTCTGTGTTGTATAACCCGAAGAACTAAGATCAAGTATAGTAATGACATAAGAAAGGGAAATGATTAAAAGTTGTTCTATGATTCGGCTTCCTCTGTCCTCTTTCCCTAAAAACGTGTGAAGCCAGACAAGATGTAAATTAGCTTGGAAATGCAGAAGACTCCGAGCAGCCAAAGCAATAGGAGAGATACTGGAGAGATCGCAATGTCTGATTTCACAGCGACAAGTCCAGCCCGAGGCTGGCGCAGACACAGGCGTGTAGACCAGTGATGCAGAATGCCTCCGGGCAGAAACAAAGCCACACAGACAGCCACGTGCATCTGAATCCCCTGTGTCCGAAATAGGGCAGCTTCCTGACATGTTTTGCTGGAAAACTTGGATGTCCACAATGTGGAAGAGTGAATCTAGATTCTCCTCTCTTGCTCGGCATGAAACCCAACTCAGGAGGAATCAAGGACGGTGGTGTAAAACTCAACAGTTTAGCCGGGCGTTGGTGGCGCACACCTTTAATCCCAGCACTCGGGAGGCAGAGGCAGGCGGATCTCTGTGAGTTCGAGGCCAGCCTGGTCTACAGAGCAAGTTCCAGGACAGGCTCCAAAGCCACAGAGAAACCCTGTCTCAAAAAACTAAAAAAAAAAAAAAAAAAAAAAAAAAAAAGCCAACAATTTCAAAAACCTAACACAGGGAAAACTTCAGCACACTCCTAGGAAGGACTCTCTGAGCAGGACTTCTTCAATGGCCCAGGAAATAATACCCAGAATTGACAGTTAGTTGTGTGAAATTAAAAACCTGCACAGGGAAGAAAGCTGTGTTCTACAAGGCCATCCCATATTTCCTTGGAGTTTGTGAGTTTCTTCCAATTTGTTTTAAATTAACTACACGCAGTTTCTGTTGCCTGCAAATAAGGCCAGTAAGATCCCAATACGCACTACAGGGCAGTCAGCTAAGTTGTCCCTTGGCAGGCTAAGACGGAAGGAGCCGCAGAAAGGCAGGGTCTGGACCAGCTTTGTTCAAGCAATGTGTGCTGTGACGTCATCCTAAGCACCAGGCGCACATGTGGTGTGTGCAGACATCGTCTTAGGGTCACTGTTGCTGTGATGAAACTCCTCCGCGACCAAAAGCAACTTGGGGAGGAAAGAGCTTATTTAGTTTACACCCCCAAGTTCCTGCTCATCACTGAGGGAAGTCAGGACAGGAACTCAAGCAGGGCAGGAACTTGGAGTCAGGAGCTGGTGCCGAGGTCATGGAGGGGAGCTGCTTACTGTCTTTCTGTCTGTCTTTTTTTTTTTTTTTTTTTTTTTTTTGAGGCAGGCTTTCTCTGCGGCTTTGGAGTCTGTCCTGGAGCTCGCTCTGTAGACCAGGATGATCTCGAACTCACAGAGATCCCCCTGCCTCTGCCTCCCGAGTGCTGGGACTAACGGCACGCCACCACCGCACGGCCTCAGCCTGCTTTCTTATAGAACCCGGGACCACCAGCCCAGGGATGGCTTCCCCCACAATGGGCTGAGCCCTCCCCGACGACCCATCACTAATTAAGAAAATGCCTTACAGGCTTGTGTCAAGTTTACATAAAACTAGTCAGCACAGACTAGTATATCATGCAAGCGAAACAACCATACACATACACATAAAATAGAAAGAATTTAAAAAAGAAATTGAACAAATGATCCAGGCATAGTGGCACCCGTTTGTAGTGGGAGGGTCATGAGTTCAAGGCTTGTCTGGGCTGTACAGTGTCATCTTGTTTGGAAAACAGCAAGGAGGAAGTGGGGATGAGGAGGAGAAGGGAGGACGATGAGGGAGCAGAGGATAGAGGATGAAGAATAGAGGAGGGAGACTTGGAGCCATGGTCTACTCTCTTAAAAAAAAAAAAAGTAGAAACCCCGGGGGCTGGAGAGAGGGCTCAGCCATTAAGCTCATCTGCTGCTCTTGTACAGGTCCCAAGTTTGGTTCCCAGTACCCGTGTCAGATGACGCACAACTGCGCCAAACTCTAGCTCCGGGGTGTCTGGTGCCCTTTGGTGGCTTCCTGGGACGTCCACATGCGCACGCGCGTGCGCGCACACGCAGCTACGCATAGATAATAATAAAATAAATCTCTAAGCACACTGTCCAACAGTGTTCAGCACATCCGTGACAATGTACGGGCTGACTCTGCGTCTCTCTTCACTCGTTTTAAAACGGAAACTGGACCCAGTGAACACCAGCTCCCCACTCCCTCCCGCCGCAGCGTGCGTTGCTGTTTCCACGAGCTTGGCCACTTTAGGGCCCTTCTAGTGGGAAGCACGGCTGTGTTGTGGCTCGCTCGTTTCCCTTAGCCCAGTGTCCTCAGATTTCATCCACACTACAGCGATGCCAGGCTCTTCCTCCTCCGGGGTGTGACGGCACTCTCCTGTAACCCCAACACTCAGGAGACGGAGGCAGGAGGATTGAAGGTTGGAGGCCAGGCCTAGGTTGACACCCCAATGCAAACAAACAAACAAACACAAAACATTCCCTTCCTTTTTTTTTTTTCCGAGACAGGGTTTGTTGTTTTGGAGACTGTCCTGGAACTCACTCTGTAGACCAGCCCAGCCTGAACTCACAGGGATCCGCCTGCCTCTGCCTCCCGAGTGCTTGGATTAAAGGCGTGCGCCCGCCCATTTTTGCATTCTTACCGTTACTGTAGGAATGCCCCCCCCCCCAATTCTCTACACTCTTGCCAACACACTTCTCTTAGAAAGAAAGAAAAAGACAAAATAAGTTGATGGTTTTCCTGGTTATACGGACAAGGATAATTCAAGGATCGCCTTTGATTTGCAAAGCGTGAGTTCATAGAATGCAGTGGAAGCCGAGCCTGGTGGCGGGAGCCTAGAAATTCCAGCACTCAGGAGGCAGAGGCAGAATCGGCACTCCAAGTTCAAGGTTGGCTTGGTTTAACTGAGTGAGCCGGCCTGGGCTACACAGTGAGACCGCATCTCAAAGCTGAGGGCGGGGCGGGGGCGGGGGCTGCAGTGCATGGAATGCTGAAAGTAACCTATTTGCTGGAATCACAGCCAGTGGAGACGTCGCAAAGGCTACGTCGGGGAGAGCGCCGCACGCCCGCTAGGAGCTGCCAACTCAACAGAGCCAGCAGCAAGCTGCAGTCACAGAGATGAGGGAAGTATCGCAGGATCCGCCGCCCCCCCCCCGCCCCCTTAAAAAAAAAAACCTGTGCTTCTTTGCCTCTTTCTACCACAAGAATGTAGAGAAAAGGCTGGCAGGGTGCAAAGAGGAACCAGAGCTATTAAAAGAACGGAGGAATTAGCTCAAGACCCGAGTTCCGAGGGATGGCTTGGGTCATCTGTTTCCCTTCTATATACTGATGCATCACGGCCCAAACCCACAAGGGAACTTGACGGTGTCTTGAGTATGTTAGACACGCTGCAAAGCCTCTTGGGAAGGGAAGTCTGAGTTCAGTGTTAGACCCAAAATCATCGATACCAGGCTATACACGACCAGGGCTAAGTAGACTAGAAACTCAGGAAGTGCTATTTTTGGAACCCTCTGAAAGTAGTTTGTCTTATTGGAGGGAAAGTTCATTCTTTCTACAGATCCATTGGGTAGCAGCAGGGCACCCAGTCTCTGTCTTTTTAAATTGTGTGTGGTTGTGGGTGTGTGTGTGTGTAGTTAGGCGTAGTACGGACCTGTTGCTTCACCTTCTTAGGAGAGGGTGAGTCAGGAGGATCACAAGTTGGAGGCCTGCCTGGGCTACTGAATGAGTTCTAATTCAGCTTAAGCAAATTAGTGAGACCCTGTGTTTTAGCTCAGTGGGAAAATGATTGCTGGGCATGAACAGGGGTCTAAGCTCAATCCCTATACGGCTGTATAAACACACAGTTGGGTAGAGTTGGGTACAGCAGATGCTTCCTAGTTCCCCATTTATTTTAGCAAGTGATCAAACTGAAGCTCAGTGTGTCTGAAGGCAAGCCCATCCCCACCCCCTCCCCCTTTCCAAGACACCGTGAATGTGAAGGGACCTCCATAGGCTCCCGCCTTGGGGGCTTGGCTGGCACTGACTGCCTCGTCTGAGGACTCTGACTTTATGACTGAATTAATCGACGGGACAATTCATAATTTCATGGCCGTAGTAGGAGGTTACCGAGCCTGGCTGAAGGCAGTCAGCCGGGAAGAGCTGAGGAATAAGACACGGGCCATTGAGGGAGGAGCAGGTGCGGAGACTGGTTTCTATTAGCTAGCTGGAAAGGAGCAGATTGGAAGGCAAACACGCTCCAGGCTCAGAGGTGTCGACTCTGAGATGGCGCCCGAGAGAATGACAGACGATGAGGTGGGGGGGCATTCCCATGCAGCACCTGGCTGAAGACACAGTTTAAGACTCATCAGCAAATAGCACCTAAAGTCACGGGGGAGAGAGCTGGGCACGGTGATGCACGTCTGTAATTCCAGCATGCAGGAGTCAGGAACAAGTGCATCTCTATGAGTTCAAGGCCAGGGCTACATGGTGGGACTCTGTCTCAAAAAAAAAAGCCATGGAAAAGATACTGTGGATATTGTTTGAGTGTCCCCAAAGGCTAAGGCCTAGGAGCTGGCTTCTCCTATGAAGATGATGCTGAGAGTTGGTACCCAGTAGAAGGTGGTGATGTCATCCTAGGAGCTGGTTTCTCTTATGGATGTGATGCTGAGAGTTGATACCTACTAGAAGGTGGTGATGTCACCCTAGGAGCTGGCTTCTCCTATAGAGATGATGCTGAGAGTTGGTACCCAGTAGAAGGTGGGGATGTCATCCTAGGAGCTGGCTTCTCCTATGGAGGTGATGCTGAGAGTTGGTACCCAGTAGAAGGTGGGGATGTCATCCTAGGATCTGGCTTCTCCTATGGAGATGATGCTGAGAGCTGGTACCCAGTAGAAGGTGGTGATGTCATCCTAGGAGCTGGCTTCTCCTAGGAGATGATGCTGAGAGTTGGTACCCAGTAGAAGGTGGGGATATCATCCTAGGAGCTGGCTTCTCCTAGGAGATGATGCTGAGAGCTGGTACCCAGTAGAAGGTGGTGATGTCATCCTAGGAGCTGGCTTCTCCTAGGAGATGATGCTGAGAGCTGGTACCCAGTAGAAGGTGGTGATGTCATCCTAGGAGCTGGCTTCTCCTATAGAGATGATGCTGAGGGTTGGTACCCAGTAGAAGGTGGAGATGTCATCCTAGGAGCTGGCTTCTCCTATGGAGATGATGCTGAGGGTTGGTACCCAGTAGAAGGTGGTGATGTCATCCTAGGAGCTGGCTTCTCCTATGGAGGTGATGCTGAGGGTTGGTACCCAGTAGAAGGTGGGGATGTCATCCTAGGATCTGGCTTCTCCTATGGAGATGATGCTGAGAGCTGGTACCCAGTAGAAGGTGGTGATGTCATCCTAGGAGCTGGCTTCTCCTAGGAGATGATGCTGAGGGTTGGTACCCAGTAGAAGGTGGTGATGTCACCCTAGGAGCTGGCTTCTCCTATGGAGGTGATGCTGAGAGTTGGTACCCAGTAGAAGGTGGTGATGTCATCCTAGGAGCTGGCTTCTCCTATGAAGGTGATGCTGAGGGTTGGTACCCAGTAGAAGGTGGGGATGTCATCCTAGGATCTGGCTTCTCCTATGGAGATGATGCTGAGGGTTGGTACTCAGTAGAAGGTGGTGATGTCATCCTAGGAGCTGGCTTCTCCTAGGAGATGATGCTGAGAGTTGGTACCCAGTAGAAGGTGGTGATGTCATCCTAGGAGCTGGCTTCTCCTATAGAGATGATGCTGAGGGTTGGTACCCAGTAGAAGGTGGAGATGTCATCCTAGGAGCTGGCTTCTCCTATGGAGATGATGCTGAGGGTTGGTACCCAGTAGAAGGTGGTGATGTCATCCTAGGAGCTGGCTTCTCCTATGAAGGTGATGCTGAGGGTTGGTACCCAGTAGAAGGTGGGGATGTCATCCTAGGATCTGGCTTCTCCTATGGAGATGATGCTGAGAGCTGGTACCCAGTAGAAGGTGGTGATGTCATCCTAGGAGCTGGCTTCTCCTAGGAGATGATGCTGAGGGTTGGTACCCAGTAGAAGGTGTGATGTCATCCTAGGAGCTGTCTTCTCCTATGGAGATGATGCTGAGGGTTGGTACCCAGTAGAAGGTGGGGATATCATCCTAGGAGCTGGCTTCTCCTAGGAGATGATGCTGAGAGCTGGTACCCAGTAGAAGGTGGTGATGTCATCCTAGGAGCTGGCTTCTCCTATGGAGGTGATGCTGAGGGTTGGTACCCAGTAGAAGGTGGGGATATCATCCTAGGAGCTGGCTTCTCCTATGGAGGTGATGCTGAGGGTTGGTACCCAGTAGAAGGTGGGGATATCATCCTAGGAGCTGGCTTCTCCTATGGAGATGATGCTGAGACTAGCCAGGTGCGGTGCCTCACGCCTGTAGCTGCAGTCCTTAGGCGGCTGGAGCAACAGCACTCTGGTGAGCTGGAGGCCAGCCCGAGCTTCATAGTGGGTTGTAGGCCAGCGTGGACTAGGAGTGAGACCCCACCTCAAACAAACAAAACCAAAGGGTAGGGGGAGCCCTGAAGAACTGGAGTTGAGCAGACAGGTTGTGAGCTGGGGAGATGCTGTGGGCGCTGGCGTTTGTTTATCCGTTTGTTTTTAAGATGGGGGAGCTTCTAACGGGGTCTGATGGGTGGTCATGGAGAAGGTGAGAGAAACAGGCCAGCGTGTGAAGGGAAGATGTCGCCCCGGGGAGGGCGGGTTCCTTCTCCTGTCCCGACAACAGAGGGGAAGGAAAGGGGTGGGGGCAGAGCACTTGCCCAGGGTACGCAAGGTCTTTATTTCATTTCACCCCAGTACAGCACGAGCAGGCTGTTTTGATAGAAGCGATGAAGGGAAAGGAGGTGGATAGTGAAGAGAAGGCGAAGAATGAAGAAAAAAAGTCCACCTTCTAGACACACGCATGCGCACACACACAGACACACACACAGACACACACACAGACACAGACACACACGAGACATGACAGAGAGACAGAGAGAAAGAGAGAGAGGATATAGACAGACAGACAGACAGGCAGACACACACACTGGAGAGAGAGACAGAGAGAGAGAGAGAAAGAGAGAGAGAGAGAGCACACAAACAGGAGAGTGAAAGACAGAGAGGAAGACAAAGAGGAGACAGACAGACAGACAGACACACACACACACACACACACACGAGACACGAGAGATAGATAGAGAGAGGAGATAGACACACAAGAGATACATGAGAGAGGGGGGGGAGGGAGAGAGAGAGAGAGAGAGAGAGAGAGAGAGAGAGAGAGAGACACAGAGAGAGACAGACAGACAGAGACACACACAGAGAGAGCAGATTATCCACAAGGCAGTGAGACTCCTATTAGCACTGTATCTCATCTTGGACGTTGACGGGTATTAGAAGGCGGAGTGACTGACATAATAGATAACCCTCAAAGATGCTTACTGTGTGAACTCAGAGGTTTCTGCCAAATCCAGCCAGCGTTCAACTAGAAAACACATGACAAGCCGGGCATTGGTGGCGCACGCCTTTAATCCCAGCACTCGGGAGGCAGAGGCAGGCGGATCTCTGTGAGTTCGAGGCCAGCCTGGTCTACAAAGTGAGTTCCAGGACAGCCTCCAAAACAATACAGAGAAACCCTGTCTCAAAAAACCAAAAAAAAAAAAAAAAAAAAAAAAAACCAACCAAACAAACAAACAAAAAAAACACATGACAAAGACATTTTCAGAGCTGGGCATGGTGGCACACACCTTTAGTCCCAGCACTCAGGAAGCAGAGGGGGGTGAGGGGGGCCAGCCTGGTTTACAGAGCGAGCTCCAGAACGACCAGAGCTACACAGAGAAACCTTGTCTCAAAACAAGGAAGTAAAAAAAGACCTCCGTCATCCAAAGATGTAAATCTGACTGTTAGTGTCACCCCTGAAGTTCAGTAAGGGAGGGACTCCAGGGTCAAAGGTGAATCTGTGAGAAAGGGGAGTGGCACTGAAGACAGCAGAGGCAAGAGGGTGTGC